>NC_133101.1:56665853-56984074 GCF_022965805.1 Primulina eburnea
TCTCAGTCTCCTCTCGCCAAATCGCTATCAAGATTTTACCTTTTTTCACTGAGCGCCTTAAAGAACTGATGATAGCAATGAATGAATGGAGGGTAAGGGATTCTATTTTCTGCTGGGTAATGAATGCGATTTGCTGTTTACATTGTACGCTCACCTGTGGGTGTGTGTGTGAGGCCACAATAAAAGCGCTTGCCAAATGCAAGTGGTTGTATTGGATAGATTCTGCTCTGTACTCCAAACGGATCATTTTGGAAAAATCTTGTGGGATTTGGGTTTACTTTATTTACTTTCACTTTCGGGTGAAACTGTCGAAGAATTTGCGTCATTTTTTAGGAAATGCGAGGTGGGCTTTGTTGGCAAATTTTTTTTAAAAAAAAATTAATAATAATATTTTTTTTAAATACATTTTTATGATTTTTGTTTCTAGAATTTGGAACATAACATACATTTAGTTTGAAAATATTTTATTTAAAAAATTAGAAATTTTATGTTTGGATGATAAAATTTTAAAATAATTTTTCTTTATTTTAAAGAAAATTAAGTGATTTGTTGAGTAAAATAAGTGTAATGGTAAATAAGGTCGAATCCACATGGAACAAGAGATTTAATTATTTTGAAGAAAAACGATTAAAAATTAGATTTGTTGGATAAGAAAAAAATAAAATATTAAAACTAAAATTAGAAATCAATGAAAAATAATAAATCTAAATAAAAATTAAATAACAACGATAAATGATTAACGAATTAGAAAATTCAATCTTGCCGGGTTCTAATTCAAATGAGTTATACTATTCAATTTTAGCATTGATCATTAGCTAACAAATTATTTATTCACGTAGTTCCAAACAATTAATCTAGAATTATAGGGATAACCGCTAAACAGTCACAAGGCGTGGTCACGCCTTGTTCTAGGACTTCTTATGTTTTGGTCCGTTTTTCAAAACTCCGTCTTGTGTCAACTTCAAATGTGCTAAAATATAATTTTTAGCCTAAATTTTCTCCAAGACCATAAAATTTCCTCATACAACAAAATAACACAAAAGTATATCAATTAAGCATGTCGGAAATGAGAACATTAGGAAATTTGATAACAAAAATACAAACTATTATGATCTTATCAAAATCCCTCACACCTAAACCATGATTGTCCTTAAGCATAAAAGAATTCAATTCATCATCTCAATTATTTGTCCTCATTTCGTTCCTCAACTTATCCATAAAAATTTACATGCATAAAAACAAGTTGAATATTGAGCATCTCACAAACCAACATCATAAAAAATCACTTCCATCAAAATGTATAGAAATTAAAATGCATGGGTTCTAACAACTCGTCACGTGTTTCGCTCATTACACTCATAACTGTCTAGGGTATGTATTAAAGAGATTTCTTGTCAAAACTCTGAAAAATTTTACCATAAGTTTACAAATATATCACATCATTCCACCAAAAAAATTGATTAAAATGCACAATCAAAAGGGCTGTAAATGGGTTATAGCATGGCTAGAGATAAGGTAGGATAAACGGTAACAAATGTTTTCTGGAATTTAAGAAAATCATATCAGCTATTCACAAAAACAACTGCATCCAAGTAGACAAAAAAAACTCTTCAGTATTATATGACATCTAAAATGCAGTAGCACTAGGAATGTAAATGATCCAAACCAAGACGAACAATATCAGGCTTGATTTTGGCTCGTTTAAGATTAATTCAAGCTCAAGCTCGAGCTCGAGCTTGATTCGAGCTTTTATCATCTGACTTGAGTTTGGCTCGTTTAAGATTGATAGAGCTCGAGTGTCACGCCCCGAAACTCGGGTTTGACACCGGCGTCGTTAAAATCACACAATTAGAACGACAAGCCTTTCGTAGCACAGTTTAAACCGAATCCAGTTTATAAATCATAATCTCAATAAAATAACAATCGTTTTACAATCACCAAAATAACTAAACGACAGAGTTTACAATGCGGAAACGTAAGACTGAAATGAAATAGCTTAAACATATTAAATCTTTCTCGAGCATTCACCATCCCCAAAACTGCTCGGATTCTTCCTCCTCAATCTGTTCCTCGGGCTTATCTGGGGAGGGTCGTAAGGGGGGTGAGTATTTTGGGAATACTCAGTAAATGGGGGAAAATCGAGCACAATAAATACAACATGCATAAAATTTCGAACATAAAACATGAGTTCCATACGTACTTCGTAAACATGCATATCATTGACACAGCACTGCGACTCATCTACTTTCTACGGTTTACTGACGTCAGTCCCTAATTTTTACTCCTTTAAGGGGGCGAGGCCGTATAGCGGTTATGTCCCCCACCGCGTAAGGGTACGTCGTGGTTGGGATTCCCTCCCGTATACAGTTGACTCCTCACAGTGCGTTTAAAATCGTATGACAATACACGAAATGTAGAAAGAAGATCGTACTCGACTGTTTATTTTTCGTTTAAAAATCGAAAACATGCATACATAAATTCGAGATTTTAAAGTTTAAAAATAAGCCCACTTACAGTAGTTGTTGATGCTAAAAACGTGAAGACTAGGTTTGAAAATAGGGCCGCTCCTTGCTCTTCCTTCGGACGGAACTTCGGCTTAATTTCGTGGACGATATTTGGACAGAGTTTCGGCTAGGGAGAGCTGAATATTTTCGAGAATTCAGCAAGGGATTTTCGAGATTTAAAGGTGGAGAATGAGTAGGGTGATGGGGTATTTATAGGTGAGGATGGTAGGTCTAAGTATGGTACTCAAATCATACCATAAATTGCTCCAATCTCTCAAAATTTGACTCAATATTCTTTCCCAAAATTCGAAAATCTCCTTCCCTAATGTTGTGAGATTTCTTGAGCTAATAGCCCTTGATTTAACTTGAAAATATGGTGGCTAGATCCAACGGTCTTGATGCAAGGTTTTGATGATTTTCTACCAAGTTAACCAAGTATCTAATCCTCACAAATCTTGGCATTTATTCATAGGGAATTTTCGAAATTCCCAAGTAATATCAAGTCTAGATTCTTGAGTCTTACACCACCCTTCCATGATCTAGTATTATTCCTCAAATTTCGAAAATTACATGCACAAATCCTAGATTTTATTGTCTTGATAATTAAAGATTCCCAATCAATTAAATTTTCAATATTCCTATCTTATTCTAGTACAAGGATATTAATTAAATGGGTAAAAATCCGATTTTTACATCGAGCTCGAGCTCGAGCTTTATTCGAGCTTTTATCACCAGGCTAGAATTCGACTTGTCTTTAAATTACTAAGCTTGTGAAAAGCTCGAGTTCGACTCCTTAAAAGCTCGTTTATCATGTTAATCAAGTCAGACTCGAGCTTGATTTATTAATAGCTCGTTTATCATATTTAACAAGCCTGACTTGAGCTCGACTCATTTTCGAGCTCGTAAAACATACAATTGAGCTAGAATTTGAGCTTGATTCGAGCTTGTTAAAATTAAATATATCTATGAACTAATTTTATATTAGACGTAAAAGTTTAACTTTTATTAATACTAATATTTTTATTTGTCAACTCAACAAATGAGTCAAGCTCGAGCTGACGAGCCACTTAAACGAGCCGAGTTCGAGCTCGCGAGTCTATTAACGAACATGTTTGCGAGCTCACGAGCCGAATACGCGTAGGCTTGTGCTTGGTTTGATTAAGTTGTTGAGCTCAAAATCGAGCTTGAGCTCGGTTTGATATGATTAACAAACGAACTCAAAAAAGCTTTTTATCGAGCCGAGTTCCGAATAGCTCGCGAATGGTTTGGTTTGTTTACAAACCTAAGTA
Organism: Primulina eburnea; assembly: GCF_022965805.1. NCBI lineage: Eukaryota > Viridiplantae > Streptophyta > Magnoliopsida > Lamiales > Gesneriaceae > Primulina > Primulina eburnea. The sequence goes on from NC_133101.1 coordinate 56,669,647, forward strand.
GCACCATTTTTTGGCTTTTTTTTTGTTTTTGTTTTTGTTTTTGTACTAGAGGCAGAGAAGAGGTTTACAAGACTTAGAGCTTGAATAACAAAATCTGAACAATTTGCACTTTTTAGGAACAAAATAAGTCAACTAAATTCTCAAGTAAAAAACATCATATCAATTGAAATCATGTCTACATTAGCAAGTTTTCAAATTTCTTTGATCACACTAAGATTTTAAGTACTCTCATATTACAACTAATATTTAAGTTACATATACCACATTCAGAAACCCATTAGCATCAACCAAGTCATTAAGTGTGGCACCCTTACACCCACTACAATGATTTAAATATGGATACTCTATTTTCGAATTTATAATAACCTATTTATGGAGTAAATCCTTGATTAGATTTTAAAATGAGCATATACTTTATGTCCAATTTGAAACATGTTATTAAACTTCTCCCATTTGAACACCAACTCAGTCTTTTTCCTAACTATTTTCACTTTTATAAATTCCTTATTTTTTTTTTCCATATTTTTTACTTTGTTAAGTATAGTACCAACTTGAAATACTAATCGTATGACTACGAATTAAAAGAAAATAAAAAAATTACTATACTCTTAATACTTGTAGCGTTTAAAATTAAATCATTAAATAAGATTACACAAATATGAACACACGGTCAGTTAGTCTAAAGACAAAATATAAATGCTAATATATTAAACTACAAAACTGGGTAAGACACCTCAAGAATTGAGATACCCTTACCTAGTAAACCTAAAAGAGAGGTCAACACAATGAACCCAAATTTAAATTTGAACTATTTTTGTGTAGCTTTTGTTGTACTATTTTAATTAATTTTTTGCATGAATTTTCTAGTTAAAAATTATATATGTAGAAAAAGTAAAATGTGTATGAATATGATGAGTTTAATGGATCTAACCTGTTAACTTCTGTATGAGTTCAGGTGGGTATGAATTTAAATTTAAACATGTCAGGATGTGTACTTGTATTCCAAAATTTAAACGGGTCGGGCCTATAGAACCCGACTTATACCCATATCATTGTCATCATAATAACCAGGGCAATAATAAACTTTGATTTCCACCTTAGTTTCCAATTCCAAATACTTGATTTTGTTGATGTAATATTGGAAAGATTACTAGTAATAATTGCAAATTTTATTATCATAATATTTAATTAAGTTTAAAATACATAAACAATGAAATTTAATCAAAATTTGGGAAAAAAAGTAATTTAATGTTAGTGTTTTCTCAAAATTTAAACAGGCTTTTATATATCTGAATAAAAAATATACAAGTTTTTATAAAAAAAAGCCCAATTAAAAAGGAGCCTCCACTTGGGCCCAAACAGCCCACCCGCCAAACTCCGGCACCTCTCAGCCGGTAGGGGCTATGTAGTACACTTCAGCCCCCATTCCTAAGTAGTTCATGTTTGCTACGGGAATTTGGACTCAGTTTTCATCAATTTTGAATTCTTCTCCTCTTGATTTCAAATAATTGGGTGAATTTTTCTGATATTAATTGGTTCTTCGCCTGATGCAATAATTTTGATTTAATGGCATGTAATTACATTCTCAATTCTTCATTCTTACCGTCGTTTCCTCGCTACCATCATCCAAAATTCAAGAAACCAAAAACCCTCATCCTAATTTCATATTGTCTTGCAAAATACACGGAAAAAGATCATGAATTTGGACAAGAGGTGGAGGTATCAAAATTCAGGAGAAACTCATTGAATTTTCTTCAACTTGCAGTGACATTAACTGTAATCTCGGGTTCTTTGCCGCTACCCTCCTCAGCAGCAGTCAAAGTCTCGGAAAAGAAGCGTATGGGAAAGAAGCATGAAGCTTTAAGGCCCGAGGAGTTGAAAAAATGGACACAAGGGCTACCTGTGGTGTCCCACAGGCTTCCTTATACTGAAATATTGGATTTGAAAAGGGAAAATAAGCTTAAGCATGTTATTAAGCCACCTAATGTCGGATTAAAGCAGAGGCCCGAGGTCGTTTTGGCGGTGTTAGAGGATAATAAGGTTATTAGGATAGTGTTGCCTTCAGCTGAAAGTGATTCTAAGTTTTGGGAAGAATGGGATAAGTTGAAGATTGATGGTCTTTGTATGAATGCTTATAGCCCCCCCGTGAAAACACCTGAGATTCCAAAGCCTTATCTTGGGGTTTTGTCGGAAATTCCTAAATGGATGTTCTCGTTCGTTAAGCAGAAGCCTCAATCTAAGAAGGCATTAGAGTTGAAGAGGATGAGGGAGGAGATTAAGCAGACGAGGAATGAGGAGTTGAAGAGGATGAGGGAGGACAGGGAGATGATGGAAAAAGCAATGAAGATGCATAAGAAAATGGAGGATAAGGAAAAGAGGAGTGAAATGAAAAAGATAAAGTATGAAGAGTCTTTGCGCCAAGCTCGTGAGAGCTCACGGGACATGGCGATGATGTGGGATAGATTAGCTAGTGATTCAAATGTTTCTACGGGTCTTGGGGTGGTTTTCTTTTATATATTTTACCGCACGGTGGTTCTCAATTATAGGAAGCAGAAGAAGGATTATGAAGATAGGTTGAAAATAGAAAAGGCTGAGGCCGAGGAGAAAAAGAAGATGAGGGAGCTGGAGAGGGAAGTTGCGGGGTTTGAAGAAGGAGATGAAGAGGAAGGTGGAGAAAAGGGGGAAGATAATCCCTATATGAAAATGGCAAAACAATTTATGAGGTCTGGTGCACGTGTTCGACGAGCACAAAATAGGAGACTTCCACAGTATTTGGAAAGAGGGGTGGATGTGAAGTTTACGGATGTTGCTGGGCTTGGGAAAATCCGACTTGAGCTTGAGGAGATTGTGAAGTTCTTTACCCACGGGGAAATGTATCGTAGGCGTGGGGTCAAAATACCTGGTTAGATTATGGCAAATAAAGAACTACATTGTTTCCTTTTTATCTTGTTATTGTTGGGTATTTCTTATGCAATACGAGGTTCATAACCACGAGGATTTTTTCTACTATGGCTTTATTTTACTTTTGTATGTCATATCTAAAAAACTTTGTGTTCCTTATATGACTCTTACTCTAAGTTTTGGAGTTTAAGGACATAATCAGATATTTGAGTTTAATGCTTATGCAAGCTTTGTGGTTAAGGTGTGTCTGATCTCTGAGCTACAAACTGTTTGGCCTTCCGAATGTTGATTAAAACTTATTGTTCTGTTTATTAATCATAAAATTATCTGGTATTTATCATTTGGGCTACAAGAAACATATTTTGTTTTATTCATCTTGGTTGAGGAACATAGCAAGTAACATAACCAATAAAAAAGACTAGATTTTCCGCATTAACACAAGCTTCCTTATTGCTACTCCATCGTAAAACTTGCTATTTTTTATTTCCATGTCCCCTCCCCTGTTCTTTAATACTTTTAGCATGATCTGATGTTGGGTTGGGATTATGCTGAAAAATATTTCAGGTGGTATACTACTTTGTGGACCTCCTGGAGTAGGTAAGACGTTATTAGCAAAAGCTGTGGCTGGTGAGGCTGGTGTAAACTTCTTTTCCATATCTGCTTCCCAGTTTGTTGAAATATACGTGGGAGTTGGTGCATCTCGTGTTCGTGCTCTCTACCAAGAAGCAAAGGAAAATGTCAGTTTTTCTATTCCTTTGGTTATTTCATGCAGTTTCAAAACTTTCATGCATAATGGTGCTCAAATACTTTTCTTGATGGACCTTTTCCATCAAAACGAATTTTTATTGTGGCTTTTGCTTTTTCAGAGATGTTCTTAAGCTAAAATTAAGTAACATATTGAAAAGCTCAATATATGAGAGTGTTTCTGTGTGACTTTTCATAGGCTCCATCTGTTGTTTTCATCGATGAGCTTGATGCTGTTGGAAGGGAACGTGGTCTGATTAAGGGATCTGGTGGACAAGAACGAGATGCTACCCTAAATCAGGTATTGTGGCCACAATGAATTTCCTCAAGTTTTAGATGATAAGCATATGGATGCACATTCACTCGTGATTCCAAAACCATTATTCAGCTGCTTGTGTGCCTGGATGGGTTTGAAGGTAGAGGTGAAGTCATCACTATTGCTTCCACAAACAGGCCTGACATTTTGGATCCAGCACTCGTGAGACCAGGGAGGTTTGATCGGAAAATCTATATCCCTAAGCCTGGACTTATTGGTCGCATTGAGATACTTAAGGTGTACTTTTTTCATATGTGTATTTGTTGTTTATAGTTTGCGTGTTGATGTTTTCATATGCGATCGATAATATGATAATCTATTGCTTGCCAGTTTTCTTGAGTACTAATTCGGACAATTTTTCGATACAAGTTTATGTTTTCTTTTCTAACGCACCACTTTGTTTTGATGCTATTATGATTTCCTGATCATAGGTTCATGCTCGGAAAAAGCCAATTGCCCCGGATTTGGACTATATGGCAGTTGCTAGTATGACTGATGGAATGGTTGGTGCTGAACTGGCTAACATCATTGAGATTGCAGCTATAAATATGATGCGTGATTCAAGATCTGAGGTATTCACTCTTGAAATGACGAGAAGTTATCCTCTATCTTCAATTTGGTCAACAGTCAATATACAAATTTCGTTGGCCACGCTTGTATTTGTTTTTCTCATTTCTGCCATAGCCTAAAACATCCACTTCTGACATATATGCATGCCCTGTGAAATTTGAGTAAAGTTTATTAGCGTATTTGCTTTAGCGTGGAATGTTTTGCACAGTAATTCTTTATTCGCTGAGTTTTGCAAATGGCTTGGTAGCTGTGAATATTCAAGTTTCTGTTTTACGTAGATTACAACCGATGACTTGTTACAAGCTGCACAAATAGAAGAACGAGGCACTCTAGATAGAAAAGATAGGAGCCCTGAGACGTGGAAGCAAGTAGCTATAAATGAAGCAGCCATGGCAGTGGTCGCTGTGAATTTTCCTGATCTCAAGAATATAGAGTTTGTATGTTCTTCACTTTCCAAGCTCATTTACTTCTTATGTGAGATCTAATTTACTTTGACATAATACCTTTTTTTCCGAGACAGCTAATTTTTATGATTCTTGCTTATTTTATTTTCTCAGTATTATTTACAAACTATTTTATATTTTGATGCAAATTATATTTTTTCCTATTTTAGTATTTCAGACTTAGCTTTTACAGAAAATAATCCGTGACAGAAAATGTTTTGTGTTTGTTGCTTCTTGATGCATGTCTTGAATCGTCTGCTGTGTTTTTTCAGGTAACTATTTCTCCTAGAGCTGGAAGGGAATTGGGTTATGTACGATTCAAAATGGACCATGTTAAATTTAAGGAAGGAATGCTTAGGTTTGACGACTCCATTTGATAGCAATAATGTTTCATGTTTTTCATACCCATTTCTTGAAAGTAATATCAGATTTCCTTACTCTTGAGATAAAATTTTTGGCTGTGCGGATGAAAATCTCACTTGGGGATAATGTTTTGCCCATTTTGTTTCGCAGTCGGCAATCTCTCTTGGATCACATCACTGTCCAGCTGGCACCTCGTGCAGCTGATGAACTGTGGTACGGGGAGGCTCAGGTAACAAGACTTTTTCGAATTTAATTGTCTTAAAATTTTTCTCAAACTATTTCTTTTTTTCGCGGATATAGAAAATATCATCTGCTTTAAATTTCGCAGATGAGTACTATTTGGGCAGAGACAGCAGATAATGCTAGATCAGCTGCACGGAGTCTAGTTCTTGGCGGGCTTTCGGACAAGCAATATGGCTTGAACAGCTTCTGGGTTGAAGATAGAATAGACGTAATTCTTGTTTTACTTTCTTGTACTCGTGCAAAATCTTTTCCCGTTTCAATCTTCATTCAATTTTACCAAAATCCAGCATATCCAAGCCCGAAATCTTGAAAAGACTGTAATCTTTCTTACCATCATTCTCCGGTTACCCTCAGGACATTGATTCAGAGGCATTGCGGATTCTTGATACTTGTTATGAACGTGCAAAAAAGGTAAAATATGAAGACAGTAGGCGATGACTTTCTTGACAAGGTTTTAAGATTTTTCACTCCTTGTCTGTATGCAGATTCTTCAGCAAAACCGTGAACTTATGGACGCTGTTGTTGATGCTCTTTTCGAAAAGAAGAGTTTAACAAAGCAAGAATTTTTTAACATAGTCGAGTTGCACGGATCTCTTCAACCAATGCCACATAACATCCTTGATCTCAGGGCCGAAAAACGAAAACAACTTGAGAAAATCATTGCTGACAACATGATGGAAGAAGCTCTCCCTGGAAGCTGATGATCATGATCGTGGCCATGGTATGTCAAGTTTCAATTCATTAATCTCTGCCTTGAAATTGTTTCGCGAAGTGTCTCGAAACAAATGATCTTCTAACGAAACAAAAGATATCGTGGATTTATGGATCTTCGACGGAGGGATGCATACCCTTAACCCCGTGTTCGGCATGATGAGATATGTGTTAGAGTAGATGTCCTGTAAACCAACGATTGTCTAAAAAATTTACCGACTCAGTTGTTATAAACAATTTTTATTTTAATATAATTTATATTTCATAGTTTCGTTTAACTTTATCTGTATATACATATTAAAAACATAGATAAATACATTGATTATATTTTAATACAAATGAATTGTACTTCAATCGTGAAACTCATTTCTACAATTCTAAACATTGAATATTCTAAATTCGTTTATAGTCGATTCAGCAGCCTAAAAATATGGATAAAAGTCGCTTGAGCTTGATATTAGTATCTGTGACGTTGTGTATCGTGTTTCATGATAAAGGCATGGAGATGGCCAATCATGTAGATGAGTAATAATACGATGATTATATCGAACAACCCTCCCTCGAACTTTTCACGTGCTTATCATTGATCGAGACGAAACATCTATGGTTATGATTGTATATCATTATTCCTTACGACCTAGGACAACACTGAGCCTCTACATACTAAGATTGTGATTTGACTCGTTTATCGACTTCGCGAGGGGTCACAAGGTGGTGAGGTTGGGTGCAATTGCGACATGTGTAAGAGCCCATTGTATTCGAGAATTTATCGCTCATCTACGAGTGTGGATACCATATGCGATCTAACAAAATAATAGTAAATGAAACTCATTTCTACAATTCTAAACATTGTATATTCTAAATTCGTTTCTAGTCGATTCAGCAGCCTAAAAATATGGATAAAAGTCGCTTGAGCTTGATATTAGTATCTGTGACGTTGTTTATCGTGTTTCATGATAAAGGCATGGAGATGACCAATCATGTAGATGAGTAATAATACGATGATTATATCGAACAACCCTCCCTCGAACTTTTCACGTGCTTATCATTCATCGAGACGAAACATCTATGGTTATGATTGTATATCATTATTCCTTACGACCTAGGACAACACTGAGCCTCTACATACTAAGATTGTGATTTGACTCGTTTATCGACTCCGCGAGGGGTCACAAGGTGGTGAGGTTGGGTGCAATTGCGACATGTGTAAGAGCCCATTGTATTCGAGAATTTATCGCTCATCTACGAGTGTGGATACCATATGCGATCTAACAAAATAATAGTAAATAAAATATCTGGCCAGAGCGTAAGATGTACATTAAAGACAAGAGTTCTCTAGTTGTGCACGCAATGACACTATGAATATTTCATGAATGTATCACATAGCTATCGAATCTAAGATGCAACCCTCGATGAATCAATGGTTGCATTCGATCGAAATATATGAGATGAAGGGACCGTACTGTACATTAATCATAATTGATTGGTTCTTGCAGACACTATCAGTGATACCTAGGGAATCATGGGGCGATGCTACTAGACGCTCTTATCATGATTCGATGAGTTTAATCAGAAAATGATTTTTGACATTCTCATGATCAAACGTTGGTATATAGAATGAGGTAAATTAGGGTAAACCCGAATAAAGGACAATGTCATGAATCACAAAGATTTGTGAACTCGTGGCTAGCTGTATCCCTGAACTATTGATGACCACACAAGTACTTGATCATTTGGTCTAATTGAGACAATAAGTTCAAAGATTTCAATTTTATAAAATTATGAGATAATAAATTCAATGAGTTGAATTTATGGAAAATCTTGAGTTTAAAATTATAAACTCAAAAGTTGAGTTTATAAAAGATTAAATTAAATGTAATGAGAGTATGTACTAATGAGCTTTTAAGAGTACAAGTCCAATATGTTAATTAATTAAAGTTCTTAATTGACTTTGAAATATTAATTAATTAAACTAGTTGGAATAGTCAAATTAATTAAATAAATCCATTAATGTTTTGTTTAGTTAGGAGCCCTAAACCTATAATTAAGGAAACTAGGTTAAAAACTAATGATTTAAAATTCCCAAAACCCCTACCCTGCATCCATGAGATTTTTTAAATCTCTAACTTCAAATTTCTCCAAATTTTTGGCTACTTCAAGAAAATTTAGGGTTTGATCCATCAACTTATTTTTTATCTCAACGTTAAATTTTCTCTAAAATTTTCTAGCGTCATTTAGAAAAACAAATGTTTCAGTAATGTATTTGATTGGAGATTGAAAAAAAGTTCAAGAAGATCGTTTGTAGGAAAAAATACTACAAGAGATATCTCCGTCATTCCCGAATAATTGGTTACAAGTGATTTTTTTACTCAATATATACTTATAAACACCATATGAATGTTTATTTTTGTTCAAACTATATCAATGTCCAAAGACGTTATTTGAATATCAAATTAAAATTTTAAGACTTTTGTTGCGTTTTAGACACGAGAAAACCGATTTCCTAACCATATATACATGTATTATCATATAGATTAATTATTTGATCAATTTTCAAAACTTACAGAGGATGTCTCGTTTTTCATTGTAATGTGTTTGAAATTAAAATCTTATTCAATAATCAGTAACTTATTATCAAATTAATTTAGTTTCCCTTTATTTTTATTTAATTATGAATTCTAATATAATTTGCATTTTTTAATTATTATCCAAGTTTTTATAATGAATTCATATTAATATGGATTTATTGGAACCTCCTTTTCCTCGTGTTTTTATGAGATTCACAACTGTAAATAAATAAAAAAAAAATCCTCCTAGTAGGGGAGTAAATAGACTCGACAACAAAAAGAAAAAATATTAAATATGTTGACTTGCAAGTTGCATCTCAAAATGCTTCCCATTTCAAAATAAAAAAATATAATATATAATTTACTTTTTAAAATTAAGGATCTTAATGATAGCTACATTTTTATTTAAGAATATGTTTTCTATATCGTCTCACTAATTCGTCCTATAACTGGCGTAAAAAAATAATATTTTTGATATAAAAATTAATTTTTTTTATGAGTTGGATTGAGCAACAGATTGTTGGGTGCAATAATTATCTCTGTTTGGTAGAGCGATCGAACCGTAGTATTTGAGTTGTTGTGCAGTTTAAAAGATTTGAGTTGCACCATTATTACTAGCTATAGCTTTGGTAAAACGACAAACGTTCGGTCCTACACAGATGTATCTCACAAAATGACCCGTTAGATAGTGTCATGAAAATTTTTGTGTATATTTAATTATTTGGGTTATGTATTTAAAAATTGTGATCACCACATCTTACCAAATTATTATTTTCTAAAAGTGCGTGATACATACCTTCAAATCATGATCCATCTTCGATTAGAAGCACGATTTAAGGCAAATGTAGTATTCAAATCAAATAATTAAAATATACAAAAATCGTTTTTTTTAAAGCAAAAACATACGAATTAAATTTGCATGTTTTTTCTTTGCCCTTAGACATTATTTCCATATTCCCTAATTTCACGATTAAAATTTTCATACCTTAACAATTTTTTTTAAGAAATTAAGGTTTTTTTTAGAAAATTTATTAAGTTTCAAAAGTGCCAAAATTGTACCATGTCTTTATATCTATTTTTTTTATTATTAATATCGCAATCCATTTGTCAATTATTTGTACCATGTAACGGGGCCATTCTTTTATTAAAATAATAAATGCTGACAAGAAACAAAAAAAAAATATGTTAAATAATAATTAAAAAAATTATACTATGACCATGTCAATCTTAATCATGAGTTCTATAATTTATTTTATGTAGGTTCAAAATCTTTAAATTTTAAACAATAAATAAGCCTTTTTTTTTAATATTTAAAAAAGTTTTTCTCGATAACAATTATAAATGCTCAATCTTACAATTGATATCAAAAATAAAAAAATATGATTTTAATTCTCATAAACGGTAAGTAGATACAATTGTTGGTATGATGTTCGAAAAAACAAGCGAAAACAAATACATTAATTGATATGTTGTATATGTCAAAATCATGTTCAAGTAATACTAATAAAAAGTTTTGATGAGCGTTCAATTTTTAACTTGATCATAGACAAGATTCATAATATTTTTTATTTCGAAATTTTATTCAAAACTCTTCTAAATGTAAAAAAAAAAAAAAAAAATGAGAAAACGACTACGTACTGAAATTATTCATTTCCCTTGGACCTAAATTTGATAGGTCGTCAAACATTTGATTGCTAAAGGTTAACTACCTTTCACGTGCTAGGAATAAAATTAAAAGTTAAGATAATTTTATTTTACTTTATTGAGACAGTGAAAACACGATCTCAACATGCAAAATCCGTACAATAGATAATCGTTCATTTGCATGGCTCGCACGAAAATTTCAGAATCAGTGTGTTTGTATATATAGTTTTGATATGTTGTTTATTTATCTTGATTATTTTGGATTAAGTGTACATCAGTTATAGCAGTACTGAGATGAGTGACTTCCCAGAAAATTCATGTGCGTCAAGCTGCTGATGTTGTGCTATTTGATCTGTTTGTCTAGGTGGATCATATAAAATGATATCAGATCTTAACAGATAAAACTATCTTTGCTGAGGACATGTATAAGTAACCTCTTGAGAAGTTCGTGTGTGTCAAGATGTTGGCGTTGTACCGCTTGATCTGGTTGGTTATGTAAGTCGTAAAAAAGTGACATTAGATCTTAACGGATAAAACTGTCTCTGATTGGGACATGACCGACGATAAAAAAATGGTAAAATGATCTTTAAGGAATATGAGACAACGTCAGCAGATAGACTCGTATCCTCGGACTCATATACCTAACAGTCCAACCCATTAGCAAATAAGTAGGTGAACTTTGTGCTATCACAAGTATAATGAAATAAAATTGCGCCTTGACTGACAGCTATAGTTTTTGGCTTAGTGGTAAGTACTTGATCCTACCAGCTCACTTTCATGACCACCAATGAGAAGACACTTATTATTAGATGTGATAAAAATATCTAAATTGTATATCTAATATATAATTGTCAGCTAATATGTGAATACAAAGATATATACAATGAGAGGACAACATATTGAACATTATATATATATATATATTTATATATATATATATGTTTTAAAGTCATTTTCATTAAAGTTGTTTTGTTCTTAATTTATTAATATTGCAATTAGTGTGAGTAATTTAAACAAGTAATTGCTAATTAAACTATGATTAAATTGTTGTCAAATCACAATTATTCTTTAAATAGTTGGAATGGAACATCAAATTATGATTGATTTATGATTGCTGGAGAAAATTGTTAAATATTAGTCAAAACACTGTTATCACGTCCAATGCAAGACATTTGTCGAATATTCAGTTTCTACGAATTTTTTTATCACTTTGTGCAGTGGTTTTAATTGTAAATTAAATCTAATTATTATTATTATTATTATTTTTAAATCATTTGAAGATCAATTTTGACAATTATCTCATAAACTTTCATTTTCAATCCTAATACGAACTACCAAAAATAATCTTAATCTCAACTTTTTTCACACAAGTTTTTACCAAAGAAAAGAGTGAGTCTCATGTGAAATCGTCTCACGGGTCGTATTTGTGAGACAGATATCTTATTTGGGTCACCCATGAAAAAGTATTACATTTTATGCTAAGAGTATTACTTTTTATTGTGAATATGGGTAAGGTTGACCCGTCTCACAGATTATGATCCGTGAAACGGTCTCACATGAGACTTACTCTCTTTCTCAGAAAAAGACATGAAGAATAATTGCATGATTCTACCAGAAAGTTTTAAAATTTAATAAGAAGTAAAAAGTAACATCTATTTTTAATAATTTATAACCTCGTTATCTGACATCAATATCTCATATTCAGTATAAAATATATGGTACGATAAATAAATTATAACTAATTTCTCTCCATCTAAAATAGACTAATAATATATATGTTTTTTTTAATGTATTAGTGTTACAATAGCCAACAAATTCCATCAACAACCTTACACAAGTAAAGTTGATAATCTTATGTTTTTTCCCATATCACCTGTAAATCATTTTTCTGTGAAAATTACACATTTAAATAACCTTGCAAAGTTATGTTATCAGTAAGTACTGGTTCTGTATTAATTGAAGAAATTTTCAAAAACTTCAGTATAAGTTGAACTCTATAGAGTTTTGGTCCTTTCAATTAATCAAAATTCAATGTCCTTGCAATAAATTTCTTTTTGTGCTTTTATTTAATTATTTATTTTTTTCTTCGGAATGCTGATATGGCTGCCTAATGAACAATGTTGAAATATCCGATGTGACTATGTCAGCATTTCAACAAAAAAATATCACATTAAGATAAAAAAAAATTTACAAACTATAAGTACCAAAATATAATATATATAAGCCAATTTACAATATTATTTTAGGAATTTATCGAATTAAGAGGATATATACCCAATTAAGATTGGATTGGACATTTTTTAAAAACTTTTATGTATAAATTATTGAAAAGTATTATTTTAATTTGTTTAGCTAGCTGATGCCTATGTGAGTGTGACAAAGAAAATGTAAAATATTCTGCTTTAGAAGTGTATTTTGCTCTAATAAAACAAAAATAAGTGTGTTTTGCTAAATATTTTGGCCACCATTCTCTGAAGTTAAGAATAACAGAAAAAAGAAAATTCCACCATTTTTAGTTCCACTCATATATATTATAAAAATAGATCTCTTGTGAGACGATTTCACGAATCTTTATCAGTGAGACGAGTCAACCCTACCGATATTCATAATAAAAAGTAATATTCTTATCATAAAAAGTAATATTTTTTCATGGATGATCAAAATAAATGATCCGCCTCACAAAATACGACCCGTGAAACCTTTTCACATAATTTTTTTGTCATATTATGAAAGCGACATAAAAAATTTGATATATAGTCTCAAATATTTCAGATATTTTATTTGATTTTAAAGAAGTTTATTAATTATATACATAATAAGGAAAGTAAAAAACATAAATAATAATACCAAGAATGCATTGTCTCAAAGCTGTGCAACGTGATCAATTAAATATTCACTAAATTCTTTGTCCGACGCCCACCACTGGGGGAGAAGCCACCCCTCCTCCGTGTCAACCACCGGGAACTCATAACCGCCTCTTCCGTCGACCAAACTCGGTAGCTCAACAATCTCATCAAGTTGATCATCCGATTCCTGATTGATGCTTTCTTGCGACGAAGTGCAGAGCGAGGTCAGCTCCTCCATGCCCGCCGCTTTTGCCGCCGCTTTCTGAACATCCAGCGGTGAGGATGAAGCCGGGCGAGGCAGCGAATCTTTGAGTTGAGGGAAATTCAGAATCGCTGAACTACCCTTTATGCTCAAAGCTGCAACATCGTGGGCTATAGCCGCCATCTCAGCTGTGGCATAAGTTCCAAGCCAAATGCGCGACTTCTTCCGCGGCTGCCGAATTTCAGTTACCCACTTCCCCCAGCTTCGCATCCTCACGCCTCTGTAATTTGGGTGCTTGCGTCCACTGTTTCTTGATCTTTTCTCGCATTTGTTTTCAGTATCTTCGGAAGGGTTTGTGTTTCTTTGATGGGATGAAGAGCCGGAGATGGGATTTTGCATGTAGACGCGAGTTGGTCCGGCGGAGGAAGTGGTGGCTACGATGGTTTTTGCTGATGGGCGAGCTGGTTTGCCCATTTTGTGGTGGATATCGCAAATTCAATGCATTTTCCTAATACATTTTACATTAATAGTTGGGTAAAGGAAAAGTGTTATTTTGAAGCTTGATATGGTCCCCATCCGTGGTCACGTACAAAAATTGTGTTTATATATATGTATGAAAAAAATAATTTTTTGATCCTATAATTTTTTATTTTGGATTTTATTTCACTTAATTTTCAAATTTTAATTTTGGTGTATTAACTCTGATTTTTTTTTTTTTTTTTTTTTTTTTGCTTTTAATCATATTTCGCCTGAGTGTTGACGTGAAAATAGAAATACTGATTTGCCATTGAAAAATGTTGACTTATCCTATTTCATGTTAGCACCGAACTAAAATAGATGTACAAAAATTGGAAATTGGACAAATTAGTAAACCAAAAAAATCGTTTTTCTTTTATATATTTATCTTTTTGCGATATTGATCCTTTATACTATCAAATTCCAGTTTAGGTGTCTGAATTAGTGGAGCATGTGAGCGTTTGACCAAGTATAAAGAGTTTGATTATCTCTACCAACACTTTCTCGGGCAACTCTATCGCACAAAGCTTGCTTGATTATCTAACTGACGTAGTTTGCAAGCTATTGCGTTAACTCGGGGTTCACTCTGTGTATTCCGAAAGATAGCGACCGCAAGTTTGCATATCATTAAAAAACAATTAATTTAGGAAAAAGCAATTAATTTAGGAAAATTATATATAATACAATTATATTTTAGGGAGACAGCTTTAATCCTGAATTAAATTTAATCTCAAATTCATAACTTTAGACCCATATTTTTCATTTGTTTGAGCTCCACATTTCATACTAATATTTTCCGCTTTGGTGTCAAAATCAGATATGATCCACCATCCTGACACGGTTCAATCCGAAAATAATCAGGTTTAGGATTCGGGTTTACGGGTTTGGGTCAGATCGGGTTGGACCCGATAGCTGACCTGACAAAAATGATCGGTTGGGTTGGGTTTGGGTCAACCCGGATTGACCCAAGTTGAGCCGAAAATTTTAATTTTTTTAAAAAATATAATGAATAAATATTGCCTACATTTTTTATATATTGTATGTCTAAAAAAAATATTTATTGTATATTTATATCATAAATTTTCATAATTTAATATTTATTTTGAACATTTTGTTATTTTTTAAACAATTGTTTATTTGATTTAGTAAATATTTTTTATTTTTTTACAATTAGACTTGCAAATTTAAAATATATATATAAGGAAGCTTTTGTTAGGGTGGGGTCCCCGCCAAATACTTATTATAACAACGTATCTCTTTAACGGATTGTTTCACTCTACCCATGCAGGCACTAATGAACGGTCCGGATGGATCACTCCACATGAGTGTTCCGGGCCCACCTTCATGTAAAAAAAAAATAAAAAAATTGACTCGGAAAAATCCGAGCCGTCGGATCGATCCTTGCGGGCAGTGCTCGCAGGGGTAGGGTCGACTGAACCCTCTTTAACTTACATTCTTCTTAACATTAAAACTCATTATTTATGGGGTCCCACAGTCCACTCAATTATCTTAAACTTTTTTAATATTAAATAAATATGTTTTACAATATTTAAATAATGATTCTAATTTTTAAAATCAATCTTACTTTTAAACAAAAGCTTGCTCATCGATTTCAACATAGACTTCGTCTTTGTTTGTCGAGCTGGAATTTGAGCTAGAGCTGCCTGTAGAATGTGACATTTTTGGAGGAAACACGTTTTAGCATATGTGTTTGCGAAAGGGTATATTAGTCGAATGAAACTCTCGTAGCACAATGTGTCTATATATATTGTTTTCCTCATGCAACAGATAATTTGTAATGGCTAGTTTCCAACGACTACTTTGCAACAGCTAATTTCTAACGACTATTTTACAATGACAATTTTGCAAATATGATAATAATTGAAAATCACATTAATCGAAATGAGAAATACAATAATTAATTTAATAAAAAATCCAAAAGATCAAGCGTTATGACAATAACCAAATGAAGCAATATCGTGCTAGATTGGTGGTGAAATGATATTCTCATAAAGAAGTCATTGATTTCGATAAATTATTTTCTCATGTGGTTCGGCTGACAACATTTAGAGTAGTGTTGGCATTGTGTGCGGTGTTTGAACATCATCTAAAACAGCTAGACGTGAAAACGACGATTCTTCATGGAAATCTTGAAGAAGAAATCTATATGCACCAGCCAGAAGGTTTTGCGGAAAAAGGCAAAGAGAACTTGGTTTACAAATTGAACAAATCTCTGTATGATCTCAAAGTTGTGCCAATGTGTTGGTACAAGAGATTTCTTTCATATATCATGAGCTTTGGATACAACAGACTGAGTACAAACCCTTGTACATATTTCAAGAGTTCTGATAATGATTATATTATTTTGTTGTTGTATGTGGATGACATATTAGTAGCAGACCCCAATAAAGATCATGTCCAAGAATTGAAGGCACAGTTGGCTAAGGAATTTGATATGAAGGACTTGTGACCAACAAACAAAATTCTAAGAATGGAAGTTCATCGAGACAAAAGTAACAAAAGATTTGTCTTTCCCAAAAAAATTATCTGAACAAAGTCTTGCAACGGTTCAACATACAAGATAGTAAGCCAATTTCGACCCTTCTTCCTGTAACTTCTAGTTATCCTCCGAGATGTGTCCTAGCAGTGAAGCATAGAGCATGAAGATGTTTCAAGTACCATATGCATCAGCAGTGGGAATTTTTATGTTCACCATGATCTGTACAAGACCAAACATTGCTCAAGTAGTGGGAGCAGTTAATCGGTATATGGCGAATCCTGGATGAGAGCATTGGAACACTGTTAAGATGATCCTTAGATACATTAAGGATACCTTAATTGTTGCATTATGTTATGGAGGATCAGATTTTACATTCAGGGGTTATGTCGATTCAGATTATGAAGTTGATCCTGATAAGAGTAAATCTACTACTGGTTATGTGTTTACACTTACAGGGGGAGCAGTAAGCTGAGTTTCAAAATCGCAAACAGTTGTAGCGTTATCTACAATGGAGGCATAATATATATGGCAGTTACTCAAGCTTGCAATGAAGCAATATGGATTAAAAGGTTATTAGAGGAGATCAGACACAAACAAGAGAATATTTCTTTGTTTAGTGACAGTCAACATGCCTTGCAAATCACAAGGAATCCATCCTTTCATTCTAGGACTAAACACATTGAAGTCCGATTTCACTTTGTTCGAGAAGTAGTAGAAAAATGAAACATTGATAGGCAGGAAATCCATACAAAGGATAACATAAATGCTATTCTCACCATGCCAGTGAACATTGAAAAGTTTGAGTGGTGTAGATCTTTAAGAGGCTTTGGGAAAACGTAAACAGTAGGGAATAACAAGATTGAAAAGATGTGTAGAAATGTGTTTGATTCTCAATCAAATATCGAAGTGAGAGAAAAGTCGGCAAATGTAGGTATACATTAATTATGAGGAAAAGTCAGGTTTATCTTTTGCAGTGGAAAAATCGAAATTGACATTTTAATACAAACAATGAAAATAGCGGAAAATTCTTGCGTTCAGACAAGGAATTGGATCAATAAATAGATGCAATTCCTTCATGATTCAAGTATCCCTTCATCTAGATATCTCTCGTCTTATAGCATTTGAGTGCTTAGTTTTATAATTTTTGAAGTGTTTGTTCTCCTATATTAAGATAATGTGTGTTCTCTTTAGAAACATAGTGAGTGGCTGTACACCCTAAAATATTACAGTAAAATTCTTTTCATCTTGCCCGTAGTTTTTATCTAAATAGTTTTTAAGGTTTTTCCACGTAAATATTGGTGTCAAATTTTATATTTTATTTTCATATTATTATCTCAAGTTGACGCAAGGGAACCCACACATTCAACTGGTTGTTCCTATACATTCGGGTTCAGTTGGAACTAGGGCCCTTTCCAGTATCTAATAAAAGAAACTTTTAGACTACTGGGTTGATTGGTCACATGGCTACGGATCGTGCAATACAGTCCATGATACCAAACTAGTCAGGTTGATTATCCATATGGCCCTCGACAACCCAGAAACTGTGTTTCGCAAAACAACCTCGCGCTTGGATACTTCTATCCTAATTGAACAAAAACGGACACTGCCAATTGAAAGGGGAATCTGCTTCTAGTTGTAATGATCTACTGCAATCGCTTGATTCTCTTGGGGAGTCGACGTGTAAACAATGATTTATCGGGAAACAATTAGTCTCCTCTCCTGATGTATTTATACCCTAATTGGGCCTCTGGGACTAGCAGAGTTACTCATGACCCGACTTATCTAACGGTGGATGCCCCCCTCTGGGCATTATGAAGATCCTATGCTCCTATATTAAACTAAAATTTGGTGTTATCGGGCCTCAGTTTCGAAATCTTATTTTGGCTTCCAGAATGACTTATTTGTTGATAGTGTAGGCAGAAGTGGTGGGCTTGCTCTTTTGTGGAAAGACAGTTGTTCAGTTGAGATTAAAACCTACAGTGTGGGTCACTTCGATTCAGTGGTATCTTTAGACAATGGTCAGATTGGGTTTTATGGCCATCAGAACTGAGGAATGCGGATATGATCATGGACTTTGCTTCATCGTCTCTATGCTTTATCCGATGAGTTCTCTCCTTGTCTGAAACATTTGGTGGCAACGACCATTCTACTTCATCTATGGACTCTTTTCGGGATATCTCGGTTTCACAGGCCCTGAATCCACTTGGCACAATCATCAACAACATCCTCGGTCTATTCATGAACGGCTCAACCAAGTGGTTGCTAATTTGGAGTGGCAAGAGCTCTTTCAAGGTACCACAGTGTCTCACCTAGATTTTTTTTGTTATGATAAAAGATTATTACTGGTTGAATCCTCACACCTTCATAGTGTGCTATCTAATTATTCGACTCGATCGCATTTATTTAAGTTTGAGCCTTTTGTTGGGATATCAGGAAAATAAATGAGATAACATCGTATCGGAATATCATAAGTGATATCAATAATGAATAAGATGAACACCAATATTTATAGTGGTTCACCCCAAGATTGGACTACGTCCACTTTAAACCTCTCAAAGAGATCACTTCTTTATTAATAACAAAGAAGACAAGAGAATTGAGTATACAAAGTATTTCACTCAAAACACTCTGATTTTAACACTCACTTGATCTCTACTAATCCTATTCCTTCCAAAGATAAACACTCCTTAAGAAATCTCACACTAAATCTTTTATCTCACTTCTACACTTATGATTGTAGATGAGAGGATTTTGTGTTTTGGTGTGATTTTGAAATGAACAATGGATGAATATTTATAGGTGAAATTTAGGGAAGAAAACAAAAATTAAAACATCATTGCTTACATAATCAAACCAACCATTTTTGACTAACTTAAACCATGTGTTAATTGTGTTGTTGAATTCCAATTCAAATTTAGCTGGCTTTAAATTCAAAGATCAGGTAGCTTGATTACTTACTTAGCACCTTTATGGTGATCTAACAAGGTATTTAAACAAGTTGAAGCTGATTGCTCGGCTAATACCGGAATCACTTATTGTCCTCTAGTCCTTTGGACCTTCAAACAATTTTATTTAGTGTAGACAACAACTCAAGAGTTGGGGTTCCAACACTTATGGGAAAATTTCACACAAATTTGCCGAGTGCAGCATTCTATTTTTATCTTCAATGCTCAACCTAGCTATAAAAGACGCAAGAAAGAAAATAAAAAGGACAGATAATTAAACAAAGTATATACTAAACTCCATGATCTATATATTTGCACAATTTAAATTAAAAACACCTGAAATCAAATCAATGTCCAGCTAAAATTTGAACAATAAACTTGATACCTCCTTAGAGCGGATGATCCGAGATATTATATGGATAACCTAAATCATGGTGAATCAGCGGGATTAATTCTTCTGAAGCCGAGCCGTTGGATGCCCAAGACATCTTCTACATGGGCTTTTATACAAGCTCCCGGAAGGCATTCTACCCGGATCATCTCGAAAATAGCACCTCACTCGAGTGCACCAGTTTGAGCTACCTTATGCTTGACAATAATTAATGTCAGAACCACATGGGTTTGGCGTGTCAGAGATGTTATCAAATATAAGGTATTGGGAAGCCACTTTATTCTAATTAGCAGGTGAACACTGAAAACAAGGTAATCATGAGATTTCTTTCAATAAATAACATGTATGTATTTCATTTGAGAGATCCGGATATTTTTATTTCTAAGCTCTTGGCATTCACGTATATTCACACATATACATAGCTATTTTATCCTTCATCCTTCAACTTAAGCATCAGAGTGGTCGCGTCGGACACCCCTCATGCGTCCATTCTTCATTTCGTTGTCTGCAGATTACGTTTGAAACCATATATCCCTTGCTCATCTTCCCAAACATAAGTTTCATCCGATTCGGTGGATTGTTCCAACTCCGTTTACCCAATTCATTCGGATCACATCAAAAGTGCAAATGAATGAGTTGAGTGGATGATTATCAGACTGGTAGCCGAAAGTTTACCTCATTATTTATCAGCAAAAGCTCTAGAATCCGTAGCATATATGGGACGAACAATGAATGTATAATTTTTCAGTAAAAGTGGATTGGAACGGATTGTGCGACGCAGAGTTTGAAATCAGGCACTTGCCATTATCTTCTTAATGGGCCAAACTCTATTGATTGTCCATTTTTAAAAATCTATCCATATTATAAGTTTCTGAAGCCCAAAGTGCATTTACAAGCCTGTACGAATAGCCCACAAGCCCTTTAAAGATTTGTTGGTCTCTTAAATAAATTAATCACGATGAATCGATTTTCCTTAAATTAATAAAATTTAATTTATAAAAATTTAAAAAATTAAACCATCAAATTCACTTTAATTAATGGAGTAAACAGAGACTAATATTAGATTTGGATGGAGGGATTTTCAAACCCAAGATTTAATTTTATTTGATTATTAAGATAAATTTATATCGGTTGAATTTCAAATCCATTTCTTTATTAATTCATGTAAACATAATTGTAATTTTCGTTAATTTAAAATCCATTAGTAATCAAGATTTAAGCATGATTTGTATTATAAACCCGTAAATTCTGTGCGACCGATGAACAATGTAGTTTGCCAAATGAGTTTGTTCACCTAATTTATTATATTGGGTTGGTTGTTAACCCCTACACTTATCCAACATTTTGTTTGTGTAAAAGTAGTTGGGCAGAATTTAATCTAGAAAAAATTAGCATGGAATTTTATAATTCAATCATTTTAATTATAATGGGATTTGTTCAAAAAATCACGAAATTTATTAGTTACAATGATACATTAACACCCTCAAATACAAGTGTCAACTTGATGTGTTTGGTCAAACCTAAGATCCGTCCATCCAAGAAAAAAATAGATATGATATAGTTTTGATATCCTGCACACCTACCGTGCACATTTTTGTGAGCACGGATGAGGTGTCACTCACCTATTAGATGTAATGAAATATAAAAAAATTGTGCATCCAATGAATGAGTGACACCTTATCGGTACTGACAAAAGTGTACATGATATCAATATATATATATATATATATATATATATATATATATATATATATATTTAACCAATTTGCAATTTTTATTATTACGTCAGCCTATATTTTAGAACTGAATTTCTATATTAATATGGGTCGCCATTAATAAAGAGGTAAATATGGATATAGACATTCACGCGTTAGTATTTCAAATGAAAAAAAAAATAATAAAATGGGAAAAAGTATAAATTAGTGGACTAAGATATGACAAAAATTTGTGTAAGACGGTCTCACGGGTCGTATTTTGTGAGACATATATCTTATTTGGGTTATCCATGAAAAAATATTACTTTAATGCTAAGAATATGACTTTTTATTGTAAATATTGGTAGGATTTACCTGTCACAAAAATTCGTGTATATAAGATAATGTTTGAAATCGCTCCCCTTTTTGCTGTTAATTAGGTATTTCTAATTTGAAGTTTGTATTGAATCAAACCAAAATTCAAGAAACAGTCAACGAGATCGATGAAGTGATCGCTTCAACAAAAAACACACGTGGGATGAATATAAATATATGACCCACAACACAAACCTCTGCGTTACGCCATTTTCGAACCGAAAAACCACTTCCCTTTCAAATCAAAAATTTATCTGCGAATATGGATGATTCAGAGATCAACAGAGGCAGCTTAGACGGCGCGTACCAGCCACTGCCGCATTTTTACTTGGCTTTCATGGTCATTTGGGTCTTCTCCGCCGTGTTTTGGACCTACAACACTTATAAAAACCGCCATTTTCAGGTCATTTTATCAGTTAATATTGCGTGCTTTTGAGTTTGATTTCAAGTGGGTTCTTTTTTTGGTCGTGTTGGAACTTTTATTATCTGGACAAATAATGTTAAATATGGCAAGTTATAGTATGGATATATTGAGACATTTTTTATTCATCTTCTGTTTGTTCTTGTTTCTGCACCTAAAGTTTCTTTTTTTCTATTCAATTTCCTGTTTTTTGTGTTTGATATCGAGTGGGTTTTGCTCCGGTGAATTCTTTGATCCTTGCCATAAACATTTTCTACAAAATACAAAGAATTCCAGATTTTTTAATGAAAAAATTCGTACTCAGATATCTGTGTTGCTCTTGTTTATAGGATTTAATTTACAGTTCCTCAATAAATTTCCTGTTCTTTCTTCTGCTGAAAGGTTGATGGGTTTCATAAACATTTCCTAGAATATGCAAAAAAGAAGAGAAAAAAGAATATGGTTTTGATGGTGGACAGGTGGAGTATATCATATGATATTTGATTTTCTTGTTACTCTTTCTTTTTATGCTCTAAATAGCATTTTTCATTTCATTAAAGTGGGTATTTATAACTGTCAAATACTGGTGATATGCAAGATCTCCAAGAAAATACGAAGTAATACGAACATTCAAGAATCCAAATATTATTAAGTTTGATTCGTTTAACTTTATAATTTGGTTTTTTTGTCAATCCTGTAGTTAAGAGGCTAAATTTTCCGTTGCTTGTGTTGTTAATTCTCTCTGTTATCCGTTTCTATTTGCTAGAGCAGTCAAGTACTTTGCAGTGGGCGCTTGCCACCGTTCCTGTGACTAAAGCTTTGCACCTTCTATTATCATTTCTGTTCTGGTATGTCATTCTATTTCTTGATAATTATTTACACCAACTTATTTCCACTATTGAAGTACAAGAAATTTTATCCGACAGCTTTTGTCGGATGAAAAAATGGGCCAATATCATGATTTTCATCAAACATCCAATTCTACACTCTCAACAACTATTTTTATGGGAATTCTGAAAACTTTTCTTTACTCGTTATCACTTTCTGATTCATATTTAATCAACTTATCGTGTTGTCATATGATTTCTTGTTTCAGGTATTCATGTTTATACTCAAATGTTTGCTCTTTATGGTTGTCCTTTGGGGTATATGTATCGGGAATTCTTTTTCAAACTGCCGCTTTCGTATCGTTTTCCCTCATTTCACATGGCTACCGCATCCTATGCTGTCGTCTTTCACTATCTGAGCGCCGAATAGTTTGTGGCCTCAGTTGTGTCTTGTATTTGACTCTTGTTGGTCATAGAGCTTCTGTGCCGTACTTCGCTGTAAGTTTCCACTACCTGTCGATTTCATGGAATATTGTGCTTGTCAAATATGTTGTGTTCTCTTGTTGGTCATAGAGCTTCTGTACCGTGCTTCTGTTTTTATTTTTAATATCATGTTGAATGAGAAAGCAGTTTCGGGTATTCATATCTCAATCTATTTTTTACAGGCGATCTTGCTGCTAGATTACTTCGCAATATTCTACTTGATATTTCACCGTGTGTCCCAAAACCTACAAGCTCTTAGAGAACAGTTGAATTTCATCGAGTATGAAGACATCCAGGCGATGCACAATGCTGTTTATACAAAATACGTCATGTTAAAGTATGTGTGTTCAGGTGTTCTGTCTTTTGAATTTGTGTGAAACAACTTCATTCATTGCAGAAATATCTCAGTATTAGTAATCGATTCTAATTGGTGTTGTTTCATATTTTGCGTTTGTTCAGGAAATTTCAAGGTGCAATGCACTGTGTTGCGGTGTTAGAACTTGCGGTATGTATACCTTTATAACATATTTATACCGTTTAAAAAAGAGAACTTGTGCACACATCCATAATTTGTTTTTGCTATGATTCTTTTTTCATGTTCTTATTTTAAGATTTTTATAAACATCGATCATTCACTGGAAAATTATTGGATTCGGTTGCTGGTTCGAGAATGGACGCAGTACTTTATCCTCACCTACATTGGGTATGTACAAATAAAGAAATCCTAGATTGGCAACAAAAAATCTCATGTCCTTGGCCCTTATGCGGTTAACGAGAATTTGTTTTTTCCCATCACAGATGGATTTTTAGGCCTCAAGAAATGGCATCTCATTTCTCAGTGATGCCTATTTTGAAGTCCACAATCAATACAATTGCGCCTCCCATTCACAGCATCGTAAGTTTACCTTATCGTACTAGTCAAAGGCTTTCTTTCATACTCATAACCTCGGTTAGTATAGTTGCCCTCAAATTTCTAGTCGTTAAACAAGCTAAAACTGCAGGAAATGGATGCAGAAACTTTTAAAGAATTCACAAGTCAGGAATGGCACATTGGAGTGGTAGTTAGCTTCTCAAGTTTTCTTGAATTAAATTAATTAATCTTTACTGCAGATTTACGAATGGTTTTTTTTTCTAAAATTTTTCCCCATAGCCAACTTTGTCTTCCCACAAGGAAAGAAGCTTAAAAGATTCAGTTATTGTCATGATCCAGCACCCTGGCGCGTACAATGTACCATCCAGCTCCCACAAAGTAAGCCCTATTACGCTTCCCGCATTCGTCCCAGCTTCATTTTCCGAATATCGTAGTAATCCGACACAAGAACAGTGTTCAATTCTGTTAGGGTAGTCAGTGGCATTTTGAAGATCTGGTTCTGCCATTCTGGAAGTTTTGATTGACGAGAACTGGTAGTGGATTGTTTTGAGATTGTTAGTCCGGAACCATGACAATTCGGGATTGATTTTTGCGGATGTGTACGTGGATGGTAAGTTAGTGGAAAATGTACATTCTTGCTTGTTTGTTCAGTGACACTGGAGTCTCATATTCTGTTCTTGCTTCTTTTCACCATAGAGATGCAAGCAAAATGAACTGATCTTTCGACAGAAGATTCAAGTCTTACTATAATATAAATATTCTCTTGTCTTTAATTTGAATTAACTGAGATGTATAGTTGGACACACTCTAGACTTAAGAATTCGCCGAGTGATCTGGTGTGCAGGCAAAGCCTTCCAGGAATTAACAACTCGACATAGTGAAGCAATGGAATGGAGAATATGACTACTCTATATCAGCTAACAATTTCATATCGAATTCGGGTTCAATAGCATAAAATACATTGATATGAAATTATCTAGATATCTTTATTGAAGAAGTTTCTCAAGCTAATACTCCAACTTGCCCAAATTTGAATAGAACTGCACTTCATTATGTTAGGACTTCATATGTCCTCCTATATTTTCCAATGTTGACAAAGTGTTGAGGTAAACTTTGCAAAGTTAAATGAGTTTAGTAAGAAACTATAGGTGAAATCTATCAATAGACTAAAGAATACATAAATACTGATGAATAAATGTAATTTATTAATATAAGATGTAATCATTAAATAATATTTCGATGCTTTTACGATTTTTTTATATTTTCAAATAATTAATAATTAATAATTAATATTTCAAAAGTTAACTTTCATTTAAATAATAATAAAGGTTAACTCATAATTCAAAAAAAAAAAAAACAAATCAACTTAAAATTTTATCTAAAAAACCCAACACTTATTTTCATTTTTCTCTCCTTTTCTTGTTTAATGTGGTCAACCTTGAGTTGGTCTTTTTTATGCTTTTGTAGGAATCAATTATTTCTTCATGCTTCATGATTCAGGCTATATTTTCTCTTTTAATTATTTAAGGTAGAGATTCATGTCAAAAGATTTGTTCTCCTCGGTGTAGTTTTTCTTATTTGGTCAACTTTTTTCATGTCACCCAATATCAAGGTATGTGTTATATTGTAACCTTTCTCCATCTTATCGCACATTCACCTATAATGTCTCTCACTTGGTCGAGCCAGAAACATATGAGCAGGCTTGTAAGGACCCGAAGTGGATTGCGGCAAAGGATGCTGAAATTAATACATTAGAAGCAAATAAAACTTGGTCTCTCGTTCTGCTTCCCATGGGACATCGTCCTATTGGATGCAATTGGGTGTACAGGATCAAGTACAACTTTGACGGTACTGTGGAAAGATATAAAGCTCGCTTGGTTTCCAATAGTCACGAGCTGATTACTCTCTTTTTCACAAAGTGAGCGGAAGCTTTTTTAGAGCTATTCTATTATACGTCGATGACATGATTATCACAGAAAATGATCAAAGAGCCATCGATAATGTGAAGACATTCCTAGCATCTTGCTTCAGACTGAAGGATCTTGTTATGTTAAAGTATTTTCTTGAAATTGAAATGCCTCGGTTTACAATGGACATCTCCATTAATCAATGCAAATACACACTTGTGGTCCTTTCAGAATCAGGATTACTAGGTGATTAGCCTGCTAAATTCCCCATAGAGCAATTTTCGAAACTCACTTCAACTAGCTGTGACTTACTTAAGAGCCCAACACATTATCGATCGGCAATTAGTAGGAAAATAGATCTTCTTAACAATTACAAGACCATAAATTTCCTTCTCAGTTAATGCTCTTAGTCAATTCATGCAAGAACCTAGATGGCCTCACTTTGATGCAGTTCATCGAGTGTTTCCGTATCTGTTAGGATTAATCGAACAATCACGATATCGCATCAAACTCCAGTAGATATATGAAACATGAAATCAAATACACACACAGCTCGACACAATGATATACGTGGTTCGGCGATGATAAAACGCCTACATCCACGGAAGAAATAGCCAAACTTTTATTGCCTGATTTCAACAAGCAGATTACAAGTGCACAATCCAATAGCCAAAAATTGAATCACAAAATGAATACACTCTCATATGTTCTCAATTTTCTTCCCTATCCGCGCACTCTCTGTACATCTATTATGTCTCCCGATTCTTTTTTCCAAGCCCTTTATATGCTTGTCAACCAGGGGATGTATTCTGTTGATCCCTCTCAAGTCTTCCAGCTGTCCAACCGAAATTCTACTCAAAGCCTTTATTAAATGACTTACCGTTATGGACTTCACTACAAGATCAGTCAACTCTTTTGGTTCCAACTTGAGAGTCATCTGCTTTTCAACAATCTCCACCTTGACTTCAATTTGGCTGCCTCCTCTCCACTGCCAGTTCAGTTGTATGCTGCTATTTTAACCAAGTTCATGCAATGCACAAACTTGCTCCGTGTCAACGACTTTGTCATCATATCTGCCGGGTTATCTTTCGTATCAATCTTCTCCACTTGCACATCTCCTTTGTATATGATATCTTTAACAAAATGCAGTTTTACATCTATATGTTTGGACCTTTCATGGTATACTTGATGTTTAGAGAGATGTATCGCACTTCGATTGTCACAATGCACTACAACTTTGTCTTGTATTATCCCCAACTCAGACATCATTCCTCTTAGCCAAAGTGCTTCCTTGATTCCTTCAGAGAGTGCTATGTATTCTGACTCAGTGGTCGACAAAGCTACCACTGATTGCGAAGTTGCTTTCCAACTAATTGATGTGCCACACATAGTGAAGATGAAACCTGATAGAGATTTGTGAGTGTCTATGTTTCCAGCAAAATCAGAATCGACATACCCAACTATGGGATTCTCATGACCATTCTGTTTTTCAAACATTAGTCCAAGATCTGCGGACCCCTTTAAGTATTTAAACACACCTTTTAAAGCATGCCAGTGTGTTTCACCCGGATTTGCCATAAATCTAGATACCACACTCATGCTATATGCTAAATCAGGTCTGGTACAAACCATCCCATACATTATACTACCAACTCCACTTGCATAGGGGATGGACGACATGCTTCTTTTATCTTCATCATTTTCTGGAGATTGATCCTGAGACAGTTTAAGTGATTGTGAAAAAGGTACGCCAACTGGTTTGGACTCATGCATGTTAAACCTTCGAAGCACTTTGCAGATGTATGAGTTCTGGCACAAGAATAACTTTTTTCTGCTCCTGTTTCTCACAATTTCCATGCCCAGTATTCTTTTGGCTTCTCCAAATTGTTTCATATAAAATTCTGAACTCAATAGTTGCTTCACAGCTTCCATGTTATCCCTGCTTCTGCTGGCAACTATCATATCATCTACATACAGTAAGAGATAGGTTGTTATCTTATTCCCCTGCTTGTAGATATACACACAGTTGTCATAGCTACAACGCTTGAAGTTGTTGTTGAACATGAATTCATCAAATCTTTTATACCATTGTCTTGAGCTTTGTTTAAGTCCATAAAGAGACTTTGTAAGAAGACACACTTTTTTACTCGTTTCTGTTGAGACATAGCCTTCGGGTTGATTCATGTAAATGGTTTCCTCCAGTTCTCCATGTAAGAAAGAGGTCTTTACATCAAGCTGCTCGAGTTCAAGATTTAATTGCGTTGTCAATGCCAGGATCATTCGAATGGATGAGTGCTTGACTACTGGTGAGAATATCTCGTTAAAGTCTATACCATGCTGCTGTGAGAAACCTTTTGCTACTAACCGTGCTTTGTACCTAGTTCTCTCTTCACCGGGCATTCCTTCTTTAATTTTTTATATCCATTTGCATCCAATCACCCTCTGATTCTTAGGTCTTTCCACTAATTTCCATGTTTTGTTTTTATACAGGGAAGTTATTTCTTCATCCATTGCTTTTATCCACTTTTGTTTATTCTTCCCTGATATGGCTTCTTTGTAGGAGTTGGGCTCATCATATTCTATATGTTCAGCTACTGATAGTGCATCGTATATCATATCAGCTTGTCCAAACTTATCTGGTGGACGGATTTCTCTTCTCTGTCTGTCTCTGGCAAGTTTGTAGGATCCTAGATCATGATTGGCCTGGATGTTTTGTTCTTCATGATCTGAGTTTGGCTCAAGACTAACTTCTTTTCCAGAGGGTGAGGTGTCTCTTGGCGGCTCCACCTCAACTTGTATATCATCTGAAGTTGGTTCATTGTTATCAGTGTTGGTAGCTGTCTTCGGATATCCCATTTTAGACTCAACAAAGGTTATATCTCTAGTACAAAAACTCTTGGGACCCGTGTTTTCTAAATTCCAGACTTTGTAGCCTTTAACTTCATCAGGGTAACCTATGAAGGCGCATCTTCTAGCTCTGGGTTCCAACTTGTCTTGCTTAATATGAGCATAGGCAAGACAACCGAATACTCTAAGATTAGAGTAATCACCCGGCCTTTTGTTCCAGAGTTCCATAGGAGTTTTGAAGTTGATGGCACTAGATGGACAACGGTTTATCAAGTAGCACGCTGTAGTAATTGCTTCTCCCCAGAAAGACTTTGGAAGTCCAGCATTCAATATCATACATCTCACTCGTTCAAGAAATGTGCGATTCATTCTTTCGGCCAAACCATTTTGTTGAGGAGTACCACTTACTGTTAGGTGTCTGGTAATCCCCTTTGAAACGCACAGGTCTTTGAATTGTTGTGGCATGAATTCCAGACCATTGTCTGTCCTCAAGTGTTTTAGCTTTGTATCTTGTCTATTTTCTATCACGGTGAGCCATTCTTTAAACTTTGTCAGTGTCTCATCTTTGGTCTTTAGCACAAACACCCAGACCCTACGTGAAAAATCATCAACTATGGACATGAAATACCTTCCTCCAGCATGTGTTGGATTTCTCGAGGGACCCCATAAATCATAGTGAACATATTCAAATGGTCTTGATGTATTGTGATTTCCCTTTGTGAACTTTACCCTCTTAGCTTTTCCAAGAATGCAATATTCACAAGGTCTAGTCCAAGAATTTGGTCCCCACATAACAGATCTTGCTTGGATAAGTGCATTAATCCCTGTTGGCTAACATGTCCTAGCCTCAAATGCCAGAGCTTGGTTGCATCAGTGGTAGTATGTACAATGGCAGAAGCGCCTATTATAGTGTTACCTTGTAGTATGTATAAGGTATTTCTTCTGTGTCCCTTCATGACAACCATTGAGCCCTTTTGAATTGTGAGGATGCCATTTTCAGACTTGAACTTATAACCCTTTGAGTCAAGAGTTCCCAATGAGATTAAGTTTCTTTTCAGATCAAGAACAAATCTTACATCTGTTAAGAACCTCTCCATTCCATCGTGCATTTTGAGTCGGATTGTTCCAATGCCCTTCACTTTACAAGGTAAATCATTTCCCAGCAGTACTAGTCCTTCTTCTACATCTTTAAAAGTTTCAAACCAAGATCTAATGGGACACATATGGAAAGAACACCCGGAATCAAGAATCCAATCATTTGAAACACTATGGTCTGAGATTGCTAATACTTCTGTAGAATCATAGCCATCCGATGCCACAGCTGCCTCAGGGCTTTCTTTTGGTTTGGCTTGCCAATGTTTCATCCTTTGAGGACAATATCTTTTATAATGGCCCTTCTTATGGCACAAGAAGCATTTAAAATTGCTTCTGCTTTTGGATCTTGAGTTATTTCTTTCGTTTCTTGGAGTTCTTTTCTCATTTCTTCCACGTACTGCAAGACTTTCACCTAGTATGTGCCATGTAGATTGGATCTTCTTTTTCAATTCTTTGGCTTGTACTGCTGATTGTACTTCCTCAAGAGAAATAGTCTGTTCTCTTCCATACAACATTGCATCTCGTAGGTTTTCATATGAATTTGGGAGAGAATTTAACAGTATGAGAGCTTTATCTTCATCCTAGAGTTTAACGTCTATGTTCTCAAGATCATCAAGAATTTTGATAAATTCATCTATTTGAGCTGTGATCTTCTTTTCATCCGTGATCCTGAAGGAATATAATCTTTGTTTGATATATAATCTATTTGCAAGGGACTTTGTCATGTACAGTTTTTTCAACTTGTTCCACATAGCGGTTGCAGACTTCTCCTTCGAAACTTCCCGAAGGGGTTTGTCACCGAGGCACAGAATAATTGCACTTTGTGCTTTGGCAAGATTTTGTATCTTCTCTTTCGAATCATCGGGAAAAGCATCTTCTCCCATGAATGCGTCTGCAAGCCCTTGTTGAATCAATATAGCTTTCATTTTGATCCTCCAAAGCCCGAAATCATTATTGCCTGAGAACTTCTCGGTGTCATATTTCATCGAACCCATCTTTGAGATTATCGTGATCTTGGCTTCACTTCGCTTCCCACAGACGGCGCCAATTGTTAGGATTAATCGAACAATCACGATATCGCAGTCAAACTCCACTGGATATATGAAACATGAAATCAAATACACACAAAGCTCGACACAATGATATACGTGGTTCGGCGATGATAAAACGCCTACATCCACGGAAGAAACAGCCAAACTTTTATTGCCTGATTTCAACAAGCAGATTACAAGTGCACAATCCAATAGCCAAAAATTGAATCACAAAATGAATACACTCTCATATGCTCTCAATTTTCTTTCTTATCCGCGCACTCTCTGTACATCTATTATGTCTCCCGATTCCTTTCTCCAAGCCCTTTATATGCTTGTCAACCAGGGGATGTATTCTGTTGATCCCTCTCAAGTCTTCCAGCTGTCCAACCGAAATTCTACCCAAAGCCTTTATTAACTGACTTATCGTTATGGACTTAACTACAAGATCAGTCAACTCCTTTGGTTCCAACTTGAGAGTCATCTGCTTTTCAACAGTATCTAAAAGGTGCTCCGGGATAAGGATTATTCTTTCCTTCTAAAGGTGATTTGGGTTTAGTTGGTTTTGTGACGCAGATTGGGGTGGAGATATTGCAACACGATGATCAGTTATTGGTTATTGTATTTTTCTGGAGAAATCTCATCTCCGGGAAAAGTAAGAAACAAACATATATAAGTCTTCTGCCGAAGCCGAGTACAAATCAATGGCCTCCACCACCCGTGAAGCAACTTGGCTAAGATACTTATTACAAGATTTGGATATGATCATAAGCAACCAGTCACTTTATATTTGGACAATCAAGGAGCTGTTTTAAACCATTTCTGAAGCTTTTTTTTGTTACAATGGTTTTTATTTGTTGTTTTTTAGTGTACTTTTAACAATACTGCTTTCAACAAAGGATTTCTGAACACAAAATCCCTTGTCTTTTTTTTTTCCGTTTTTCTTGTAGTGTACTTTATCTATATGTTAAGTTATATTCATCAAATCAACAACAAATTTTGCATATTTATTGTGCACCGAGTTAGAACTTCTCACATGAGACAAAAAGGCAAGTTTGACTCCATCATAACACGTTTCCAACTTTTAACCCTTCAATTGTAAAAGTAGATTGTTGTGCTTCACTTAATTAAAACAATAACATGAAAGACAAAATATTGTATCATTCGAAGGAGAGTACACTAATGATGAAAACTTTTTAAACCATGTATTGAAATCGACGACGTTGCTTTCCTAATTCAGACAATGAGTACTTTAATTTGGGTTGATGTGTCCCATTTTGATATAAGCTTGTCTACTTTAATCATGGTGATTAACACGATGTTGCCACATTGAATTCTGCAATCTAGGATACTGCTAAAGATCGAGAAGTTTTACCACTCAACTCTTTGATATTTAGGAGGTTTGGGCTCCTCATTAAGAATGCATGTATTAGTCTCGGTCCTTTCACACGACATATGATTATCAATTTTTGGCTTAAAGAATGAAAAAATATTGTTTATCCTATCTCTCTTGATTTGACATTAAAATAATCTAATACAAAAAAATATTAATTCAGATTAGAATAAACGTTAATATTATTCTAGGAGAATGAGAATATCAATGACAATATGAATCTTAACTAGTACAAACTAAAGTACAAATGATTAATCTACAGTTTAAAATAATAATAATAATAATTTTTTGTTGTTATTCGAAAATAATTTGTAAAGCAGAATCTATAAAATATCAATCCACAATTTACAGCAAATAAAATTAAACTTAAACAAAATTGTGAAGCAACAAAAAGAAAACACGAAACAATGTGAAAAAAAAATATAACTAAAAAGTGGAAAAATCCCATAAAAATTTACGTACTTCACGAATTCTGATTCGGGCTATGACCTGAGGAATTCCGGACGACCAAGTGGCTTTGGGCTTAGTTCGTAAAGTTCTTGAACATCATCTCTGATAGTCTCGAAATCTATAACTGGAGGACACATCAAAGGATGGGGATAATAGGTTGCCCCCAAGTACTCACTCATGTATTCATGGCAGTTCCTCCACGGCTTGTCCTATCCTCATACCAACCTAGCTGCAAACTTGGATTAGTCACCACGTAAGTTTGTGTCACAGGCTTGCTTTCCACTACCACTGGTTTTTTGGTGCCACCTCCTCTTCTCTCCAGTGTGGTGGATCGGAGTATATTCATCCTCCCTATTGGATAAAATAATCAGTGGTACACCCAAGCGGCGAGCTCAAGCTACTTGGGAACTTTTTAGTCCTTTTATCTGCTTGTTTTCAGATTCACGGGATTTGTTTTCCTATGTCCACTACCTCCACTACCATATTTCCTTCATGAATTCCTTTATAGTGGTGGTGAAGATACTGGTCAATTCCTTAAGATCACCCGATCGAATGCCTTTCTCCATAGACATTACAAAACTCACTTAAACTTCTTGGTCAACAGTGTTAGAACATATTATTGTTAGCTCTCAAGGGTAGATTAGTCATTTTATTCTTTTGTGCTTATCCTAGCTATATAAACATATTCTCTTTGTATTTTTATTCAGTTTTACAACACTTTTCGCTCACTCTCTATTTCTTCATGGTATCAGAGCCTCCATCTCATGGATCCTCCGTATAGTTTCTCTTTGGTAATCGATTTCTTCTCTGCATTGTGTTTTGTTTTATTCATTCGGTTTGGTTTGGTTTTGGCATAATGAATACTCGTAAAGATGATTCTCTTCAGTCGATCAGTGTTTAATTGGATGAAAAAAATTATTCGTATTGGAGTTATGTTATGAAGAATTTCTTGCTGGGGAAATCGACGTGGGGCTATGTCATAGGTGTGCAAGACAAGTCTACTGACCATACGAACCCTGATTATGTTGTATCATTGGATGTTTGGAAGGCAGATAATTCGAAGATTATCACGTGGATTAATAATTCTGTTGCGCACTCAATAGGTGCTCAATTGGCAAAATATGAGACTGCTAAGGAGGTTTGGGATCATCTGGCACGCTTGTATACACAATCTAAGTTTGCCAAACAATATCAATTGAAGACAGATATATGTGCCCTTCAGCATAAAGATATGAGCATCTAAGATTTTTATTCTGCCATGTCGTCACTCTGAGATCAATTGGCATTAACAGAATCTGCAGAATTGCGAGCATTCTCACCTTATATTGCTCAGAGAGAAGAACAGTGCTTGGTACAGTTTTTGATGGCACTTTGGAATGATTTTGAGGGTCTGCGTGGTACGATTCTTCATCGCAACCCTCTTCCTTCTGTTGACTCGGTTGTAAGTGAATTGTTAGCTGAAGAGATTTGTCTTAAGTCTCACATTGACAAAGGGACAATCCCAAATACACCATCTGTCTTTGCAGATCCTCACCGACCTCAAGCTAATCAATCACCAAAACAGGTCAAATACAAAAGTTTCTCAAGATGAGTGTGCTTTTTGTAAAGAGAAGGGGCACTGGAAAGCTCAATGCCCACTATTGTTGAGTAAAGGAAAAGTGCAGCCGCAACAACAACAACGATCAAACAACACTCCATGGAAACCACAACAACAGCAGCAGCCATCTCAGAACACTCCATGGAAACCTGGTAATCCATCAAACCAGTGGACATATCGACCACCTCATTCTAACAATGCAGTTGTTGCACCGTCTTTGGATCCGTATTTGTTTGAGCAGTTTCAACAGTTCCTCGCTTCACAGCCTCATGCTATGTCAGCTTCTTCACATATAGGTTTGTCACCCTCTGGCACTTCAGGTACATCTTCGTCTATCTGGGTTTTCGATTCTGGAGCATCTCATCATATGTCTCCTGATTTGTCATCTTTTGCTTCTTTGTCTCACAATTCTTCCATTGAAATTTCTTTTATTTCAGTCAAAGTACATAGCAGATCTGTTTGAGCGTGCACGTCTAACTGATAACAGAATAGTTGATACTCCTCTTGAGACCAATGCTCGGTACTCTCCGTCAGATGGACCTCCTTTGCTAGATCCTATCTTATACCGTACTATTGTTGGCAGCTTGGTTTATCTCACTATGACGCGTCCAGATATTGTGCATGTTGTTCATGTAGTAATTCAGTTTGTCACTGCACCAACTACAGTTCATTGGGCTGCTGTTCTTCGCATGCTCAGGTATCTTCGGGGAACTCAGTTTCAGAGTCTTTTGTTTCCTTCTACTTCCTCCTTAGATCCGCGTGCATACTTTGATGCTGATTGGGCTGGCGATCCCACGGATCGTAAGTCAACCGCTGGCTTCTGTATTTTTCTTGGAGATTTTCTTATCTCTTGGAAAAGTAAGAAACAAGTTGTTATCTCTAGATCTTCTACCGAAGCCGAGTATCGTGCTATGGCTTCAACTACTTGCGAGATTGTTTGGTTACGTTGGTTGCTTGCGGATTTCGTTATTCTTCTTTGTCATCCTACTCTGTTATATTGTGATAATCAGAGTGCAATTCAGATTGCACGCAATTCAGTTTTTCATGAGAGGACAAAGCACATGGAAATCGATTGTCACTTCACTCGTCATCATCTCCAGCTTGCATGTTACCTTTCGTTCCTTCTTCTCTGCAGATAGCTGTTATGTTTACTAAGGCATATTCCGCTTCGCGCTTCCGTTTTTTATCTGACAAACTCTCCATGATTTTAGCTATAGCATCGTGAGTTTGAGGGTGGATGTTAAATATATTATTATTAGCTCTCAAGGATAGATTAGTCATTTTATTCTTTTTGTGTTTACCCTAACAACATAAACATATTCTCTTTGTATTCTTTATTCAGTGTTACAACACTACGACTTGAGCTTTTCGCTCACTCTCTATTTATTCAAACAGAACACATATTTCCATCTTTTGCGTTGTGTTTCTCAAACCTTTGAACAATCAATCCTCCACTAGATTCAGTTTCCTTTCAATTAACACGAGGATACTTCCGCTGTAGCTAGGAAATCCCTTCATTTTTCTTCTCAGTATTTGAATGCTTTGGAGGCACTTCTGTTCCCACTAGGCATTTCAATTTTTTTCCTTCAAAAATTTTCGGGCGTCACAGACGCATCTTTGTGCCAAAATGAAATAAAATGCAATAATATATCTTTTAAATCAAACGAAGATGGATCTCGATCGATTAGAAAATCATGAGTTATATTTTCTCCTGTTTAATGAGAACAAATTTGCTTGAAAAATGAGAAAAATTCTTCAAATGATATAAACATGTGGCCATGTCACTGAGAATATATCAAAAATCAACATTTTTACAAACTTGAAAGATAAAATTGAAATTTGGAAACGTGAAAAATATATAGCTTGACATTAATGAAAATCATTGCTGAAATCGATAGCTAGAATTTTGCAAGTGTTTGCTTGAGTTGTGATTGATCGAGTTGTGTTGTGTTCCAATGTTTTCCTCCTTTTGTTCGATCATCTCCTACTTTTCCTTTTGTTTTCACGTTGCTGTACATGGGTTAGTGGGCAGTTTTGAGAAAGTAGCCGCCTGAATTCATTTGTTGTAATAGCCCAGCTTTCAATTTTTGTTCCTCCTAGCTTTCAACAACACACAAACAAACGCACATCGCAGAACAAATATCATTGACTAATACAAATACAAAGACATATCAGTTAACATCATTGATTCGTATTTCAATGTTCCGCGATATTCATGTGGTAACATAATATATACAAGCAGAGACGGAGCCAACGGGGGCGGTCGATGTGGTAGCCCTCCTCAATTTTTTTATTTTTATAGAGTAAAGTGTTATATGTAATATTTTACTTCACTTTTCTCTCCTTTTAATTTGGCAGTACTGGTCCCCCTAAAATTTTAATATATTTTTCGCCACTTAACTTTATTTTTCTGGCCACGTCTCTGAATAGAAAATATTATTTTGTTTCTATTATTAGGTAGATGAGATTTGAAAGGAATTCTATTCCTTGATATATTTTCCGTTTTTATTTTTGATATTTTGCCTTTCTATGACATCAACATGTGATGCAAGACTATATTTGATTTGATATGATTATATCTCTAAGATATGATATAATCTTTAAGATATACTATCTTTGATTAAAAAGAGTTTGTTTCCTTATAAAATTCTGTTTTTCCATATTGTTTAGTGCTGCGAAGACGAGTTAAAAAAACGTATATAGAGACGGAGCGAAGTGGCGGGTTGCTGGTGAGGCAAATTCATACGAAGAGACTTTTTCTGAGTAAAGCAATATCGCGTCATTAATAAAGTGTTGCTGTGAAGTGCTGACCACATCCGTAGACAACACCTAATCACTGTTTTGATTAGTGTGTTGAGTTTCGAAGATTTGTCACTTCTCAGTTGATGCATCCTATATAGTTTTGTTATACGGTTTGTTAGAGGTTTAGGATGCAATTTGTTACTCGCCTTTATAAGGGAGTTGTTTTATTCTTTCACTAGTATTGGTCTTTGTAAACATACAAGTTTTTCTAGTGAATTATGTTGCCCTGAGGCACCGCACAAGTATTTTATACTTGTGCATAATCAACTAACTCGTCTCTCATGTTGTTATTATTCCAGTTACGTGTTGGTGTGTTAAAAGTATATTTTCCGCTGCATGTTGTCGTGGGTGTTACAACACCTACGCACAACACCTACATTCTGATACATACAACACTCACCCTCATCACGCTCACACTGTGAAAACGGAACTTTCAATTGGTATCAGAGCTTCCACTTGACGCTACTAAGTGAGATCCTGTTTTGTTTTGTTTTCTCAGAGTGAAAAAGGATTATGGAAGCATCAACAAACACTGTTTTTCGACCTCCCGTGTTGGATGGATCAAACTATGCTTTGTGGAAAGTAAAGATGAGGGTCTTTATAAAATCTATTGAAGAAAGAGCTTGGCTGCGTGTACTTGATGGTTGGAACCCACCAAAGATCGAGGATGCTGATGGAGACTCTCGGCTCAAACCTGAAAGTACATGGACAATCGATGAAGTGCAAACTTCAAATTTTAATTCCAAGGCTCTCAATGCTATATTTTCATCTGTTGACACGAGGATGTTTAACTTAATAACCAATTGTGTCTGTGCCAAAGAAGCTTGGGATATACTTTAGAAACGTTGTGAAGGATCCGAGAGCGTGCGTAAAACTAGGCTAAGGATGGTGACTTCAAAATTTGAAAGCTTGAGGATGGAGGACAAGGAGTCTATTCTTGAGTATGATAGCCGGTTGAGACAACTTTCTAATGAAGCTCAAAGTCTTGGAGATCCCATGCCCAATGAAAGATTGGTGAACAAAGTCTTAAGATCTCTCCCTGAGAGATTTAATGTCAAAGTGTGTGCAATTGAAGAATCTAAAGACACTTCAAAAATTAATCTGGATGAATTAATGAGTTCTCTCAGAATCTTTGAAATGAACCTTGATTTACAAAGGACGGATAAAGGGAAGTCAATAGCCCTTGAAGCCTCAACCGAATCTTATGATGAAATCCTTCAAATATCTAAAGAGGTGGATAAGTCTGATTTAGGTGAAGAATCGATCTCTCTGTTTACTAAGAAATTTGGTGATTACTTGACCATGAAAGAGAAGAAGAAAATTGGACAAAAATCTGTGTTGCCCAATATTACCACTTATGCAAAAGCTTAAAAGTTTACTCCTATGAAAGGACAATTTCGACCAAAAACCGAATTGCAAATCCAATCAAATGTCAGAAACCTGGATTCAGTGCAATGTAGAGAGTGTTCGGGATATGGACACTATGCCAATAAGTGTGCCAATCGACTTCGGAGAAACAAAGGCATGACTGCCACCCTGAGTGATGAAGAGTCTGATGATGATCAAGGATCAAATGAATCTGAAAATCACACATCATTATCTGATGTGATCAAGGAGAAACGCTCAATGCAAATCAATCCATTGGGTGTTGCCACAGGTGTTGCAATACCTGGCCGCCACACCTCTTCGAATTCAGTATGTCTTAATTCTACAATCCTTGGGGAGTCAAGTTAGTCTGAAACCCACGAGGTAGATGATGATGAAGTCACTATAGAAAGTGTGCAGACAATGTACGAAGAACTATATGAGGATTGGATCAAAAGAACTAAAGGAAATGCAATTCTCTCCAAAGAGAACTGCTGAGTTGAAGTCACAAGTATCACGACTTGAAGTAATCTTAAGCAAAAAGGATATGGAATTGTGCAAAGTCAAGAAGGAGCTTGAAGAAGCAACTCTAATTCTTACAAAGCTCAATTCAAGTTCAACCAAACTTGATTCACTTTTGATGATTGGAAAAAATGACAAAGCTGGACTTGGTTATCCGAATAGCCGGTTCGAAATTGGAGAATCCTCCAATACTGAGAGAAAACCAACTGTTTTTGTCAAAGGAAGTGTTGAAACCTCGAATGCTACACACACTGAAAAAGGTGTTCCATCAAAAGGGCGAATATCTACCAAGAAGTCCAAATCCAGAAAACACCACTTTATCTGCCACTATTGCTTTAGACCTGGACATATCAAACCCTACTGTTTTAAATTGAGAGATGATTACAAGAGATGGAATCTGAACAGGTGTTGCCTCAGGTATTGTACAACACCCAGCGCAACACTGCTAATAGAAAACCGTCGGTTAAACGGGTTTGGGTGCCAAAAGCCAATGTTCTGTTATCTATACTTCACTAAAGACTAACATTGCAGGAATATGGTACTTTGATAGTGGCTGTTCACGCCACATGACAGGTTCTAAAGATCATTTGATTGACTATGTTGAACTAAGGAATGGTCACGTGACGTATGGAGGCGGTGCTAAAGGAAGAATAGCTGGCAAAGGAACCTTGAATGTTGATGGATTGCCAAGTCTACACAATGTGCTTTATGTTGAAGGGCTTAACTCAAACTTAATAAGCATAAGTCAACTGTGTGATGACGGTTTACATGTTAAGTTTGATAAACACATTTGTGAAGTTTTTGATAATGCTAATACTTGTATTTTGACAGGTATAAGGTCTGCTGACAATTGCTATCAACTTGGAGAAGATCTGATGTGCAATCATTCAAAGGTGAGTGAATTAAACTTGTGGAATAAAAAATTGGGACATGCAAACTTCAAGACATTAAAGAATCTTGGTAAGTACGATGCTGTGAGAGGTATGCCTAATTTATCCTCTGGAATTCCGTATGTTTGTGGTGCATGTCAAAAGGGTAAGCAAACACGTGTTCCCCATCAAGTGTTGCAACACTTTGGGACAACACAGTGTCTTGAACTCTTGCACATGGATCTTATGGGTCCAATGGAAGTGGAAAGCCTTGGAGGTAAGAAGTATTCATGTGTTTGTGTGGATGATTTCTCTCGCTTTACATGAGTAAGATTTCTTAGAGAAAAATCCGATACATTTGATGTTTTTAAGAAATTACATGCTAAGATTACTAATCTACATAATCTGAGGGTTGGTAAGATAAGGACCGACCATGGTAAAGAATTTGAAAACTCACACTATATATCATTCTGTGAAAAGAGAGGGATAACTCATGAATTTTTGGCCCCTAAGACTCCTCAACAAAATGGAATAGCCGAAAGGAAGAATAGGACACTGTAAGAAATGGCTAGGGTCATGTTGAGTTCAAAGAATATTTCAAAGAGATTTTGGGCCGAGGCCTTAAACACAGCATGTCATATTTCAAATCGTGTGTACTTAAGGAGTGGTTCTACTATGACATCCTATGAAATCATCATGGGAAAGAGGCCTAACCTTAAGTATTTTCATGTTTTTGGGTGTGTATGTTATGTTTTGAATAACCGAGACCATCTTGCAAAGTTTGATTCTAAAAGTGACAAATGTTTATTCCTTGGTTATTCATCTAATAGTCGTGCATATCGCGTGTATAATCTGAGAACAAGAACGACTATGGTATCTATTAACGTTGTTTTTGATGATCTTGCAGATCTAACGGGAAAAACAATGGAGGATGATATTGATGGGCTGCTGAACGAAAGTAAGACACTGCCCAACACAGATGTTGCACCCGGTGTTGTAACACCAGAGACAACACCTGCACTGGCAGAATCAAATGATGAACCAGGAGAGTATACTGAGAATGATGACGTTGTAACCAATGAAGAGATTGATATTCCCAGTAAGATTCAGAAAAATCATCCATCATCTCAGATCATTGGTGAAGCATTTGGTGGAATGCAAACTAGAAGAAAGGAGAAGGTAGATTATCGTAAAATGATGGGTCTAGTATGCATGAAGTCCGTATACTCTCAAGTAAGCCATTTCTGTTTTGTTTCACTCATTGAACCCAAAAATATAAATGAAGCCTTAAAAGATGAATTTTGGGTTGATGCAATGCATGAGGAACTTGAACAATTTGTTAGGAATGATGTGTGGGATTTGGTTCTCAGACCTGATAATGTGAATGTTATTGGAACCAAATGGATTTTTAAAAACAAAACTGATGAATCTGGAATTGTTGTGAGAAACAAAGCAATGCTGGTTGCTCAAGGGTATACTCAAATTGAAGGAATTGATTTTGATGAGACATTTGCCCTTGTTGCCCGGATTGAATCGGTTAGACTTTTACTTGCTATTGCGTGTCACATGGACATAAAATTATATCAAATGGATGTGAAAAGTGCCTTTTTGAATGGCATCTTGAAAGAAGAAGCTTATGTAAGCCAACCTAAAGGATTTGAAGATCCACACCACCCGGACCATGTCTACAAGTTGAAGAAGGCACTTTATGGACTTAAACAAGCTCCACGAGCATGGTATGGTAAGCTTACGGAATTTCTGCTTGACTTAGGCTTCAAACGAGGTGAAGTTGATAAAACTCTTTTTATTAAAAAGTCAAAGCATGAAATACTTGTGTGTCAAATTTATGTGGACGACATCATTTTTGGAGCTTCTTCTCAAAAGCATGTTGATGATTTTGTTAACTGTATGTCTACCACATTTGAAATGAGCATGGTAGGGGAATTGAGTTTCTTTCTTGGACTACAAATTAAACAAATGGATGATGGGATTTTTCTATGTCAGTCCAAGTACGCCAAGAATTTGGTGAAGAAATTTTCTACCAAGAACACTAAACACATGAAAACACCAATGGGGTCGACTGAAAAATTGTCCAAAGACGATGTTGCGGCAGGTGTTGACAACACCTAGTATCGCAGCATCATAGGCAGTCTTCTTTACTTAAGTGCAAGTCGTCCCGACATCATGTTTAGTGTATGTTTGTGTGCCAGATACCAGGCTGATCCTAAAGTCACACATTTAAAAGCTGTCAAAAGAATTTTGCGATATATATCTGGAACAGTTGACTTAGGTTTGTGGTACACCAAAGAAAAAAACACCAATTTAGTGGGTTTTAGTGATGCTGATTGGGCAGGAAACCTTGATGATAGGAAGAGTACCACTGGTGGATGTTTTTATCTTGGTAACAATTTGGTGTCATGGTATAGTAGAAAGTAAAATTGTGTGTCTTTGACCATTGCTGAATCTGAGTATGTTGCAGCTGCTAGTTGCTGCTCACAACTTCTGTGGATGAATCAAATGATTAAAGATTATGGATTCAACAGTGACACCTTAATTGTATACAGCGACAATTCAAGTGCAATTGATATTTCAAAAAATCCAGTGCAACACTCTCGAACGAAACACATTGACATTAGACATCATTTTATTCGAGATTTGGTTGAAAATGGTATGATTCGAATGGAACTTGTTGGAGCTGAGAACCAACTGGCTGATATTTTTACAAAACCGTTGGATTTTGAGAGATTTTCCAATCTTAGGAAGTCTCTCAGCTTGTGTACACAATGATCACTCACGGATGTTGTCCTCAGTGTTACAACACTTGTGGACAACACTCAGCATGCATGTGCATTTTATTACTAGGATGCTAGACATATTGCATACATCATGTTTTGTGTGAAGCTTGTACAAGTGAAGGATACTGACTGGTGCGCTCTCAATTGTGAATCAAACTTTCTATCAAAATTCTCTAAAGTATGGAGTGTGCTCAATCTAAGTCATAAAGCTGTTGAGGATGTTCGTGTACTACATGATCTTGTCCAATGTAGATAATGACTTAGAAAATTCTTGAGCAATAAGGTGAAAAATAGAAAAAGGAGAATAATTTGAAAAAAAAATGGAACAAAAACATTGTTTAGAAGAAAATGGAAAAAGCTACCTAGAGGAGTCCAATGAAGACCGTTCTTCTAGTATGGGAGCTACCACTTCTAAGTCAAAATCCAGATGGAAAAAGCTACCTAGAGGAGTCCTATGAAGACCGTTCTTCTAGAGTGGGAGCTACCATGTCTGAAATAAAAATGTTCAAGAAAGTTTGAGTCCAACTTGTGAGTGTTGCCAAGAGGTGTTGTCAACACCCAAGTACAGACTGATCACAGTTTGATCACATGTGTGTGTATTTCATTTTTTATCATATTTTAGGCATAAATTTAAGTCACTCATACTGATGTTATGTAAATTCATCATGTCCAGTGTGCTACCAGTTTTTAATTCATGAAATTCGAACAATAACCTAACCAACTTAATTTTGAAATACCTTGATATCTAACGGTTAGTGGGGTTGATTCGATGTGGCGTTTCATCCTGCTTGATCTTCTTGAAAGAATGATTACACGTTATACAACCCCATCGAAAATCCATAACAACTCAGAATGAAAAGAAAGTATACGGTACAACCATATCGAATCAAAGAGTACTGAATAAATAACTCCACCGGCTACTCAACGTCCTCCTCCTCCTCCTCCTGAGCCATCCAACCTGAGGCCTGCCCCGTGGGAATGGGGTGTCCAAGATAAACAAAACCGAGGACGTGAGCGATAAGAACGCCCAGTACAAAAGCATGAGTATACAAGCCTATATGAAATGCACATGCTATGATATGATACCAGGGTAGTCAAGAAACAGGAGTAACAAAGGATCTCAAAATGCTCAGTCTAGAGGCGCCAAGTGGATAGTGCCGCGCGGTACTCCTCTGGGTCACTGCATCCACTACAAGAACAGACGTGGACCAAAAATGTCCCGGATCACCGAAGCCCTCCCGACCCGTCGGCCACTGTGTACTCTCGGTGTC
This sequence comes from Primulina eburnea, assembly GCF_022965805.1. Lineage (NCBI taxonomy): Eukaryota > Viridiplantae > Streptophyta > Magnoliopsida > Lamiales > Gesneriaceae > Primulina > Primulina eburnea. Next base: position 56,714,143 of record NC_133101.1, read on the forward strand.
CATGCGTCCACAAGACAAGACAGGGCTGAGCGGCCCCACAAGATATAGCTTATCTCGAAAGAGATACAGCTCAACAGTAAAGGCTATCTCGAAGGAGATACGGCTCAACATGAAATGCAACATGCATCATAAAACGTGACATAATAGCATGCATCATATGACATATATCAATGCACCACATAATCATGCAACACATATAAGGATGTATACTCGACCAGGATATCTCGGATAGTACTTTCGTACCTCTATCACAGCAAGCCTAGCCTTACGCAACACCGCTAATCAGGTCTAGAACAAGCCTACGCATCAAAAGCATACCCAATGAACAATACTACCATGCTCGACTAGCAAAACCAGTAATACCAAAGGTTTAGGGTTTACCTTCGTCCGTCGACAGCCCTTTGATGTCGATTGCCTCGTAACTCAGGCGTCGCTACGCTACCAATCCTGGCAGCTCTTGGCTATCGCTCGACCAACAACTAACCCTAGAAACCTTCCAAACCTCTCAACTAGGAGACACAACTTCAAGAATTTGCAATCCAAAATGAGGAATTCCGAGCACTATTTATAGGCTATGTTCGGATCCACCGAACACACTTCGGAACGTCCGAACTCCTACGTGTCCATCGGCTCTTGACACCTCATGATCGGATCCACCGAACCTACACTTCGGATCATCCGAACTTGCATGCAAACTGACGTGTCGATCAACTCTTGACACCTCATGATCGGATCCACCGAACCCACTTCGGATCGTCCGAACTCTTCGGTGCTACCGAACCATTTTCGATCCGTCCGATCATGACCACGGTCAAAATTACACATTAAACCTTCTTAATCACCATTAATCCGTTAATTACCCAATTTGGAATTCGGGCTACTACAGTTACCGTTGGGTGAGAGTAAAAACTGATTTGGAAAGGGGCTGCAGTCACGGCTCGAAAGAATGTTACCGTTGGAGGGGCGTACTTAAATACTTAGGAATGGATGATGAATAACTTTACTATTTAGTATTTTCCCGCACGTTCTAAAATTTCTCCTGCTCTCACTATTCATTTTTTTTCGGAAATTATCTTTGCCTTCGCGATTTCCTGTGTTCCTCGATCCACACTACTTCTTTTGTTCTTTATTTCGCAGATGGCTGTCTTCGATCCTCAAGACATTATGAGTGAAATGGCTGCAAGCATGGGTGAAAAATCACCTGACCCAACACCCACAGCTGAAACCAATGTTGAAGGGTTGGAAATTGTGGGTGTACCAGAAGCACCAATCCCGCTGAAATGATCGCTCCTGGTGAACCTGGGAACGAAATCAATGTCGAGAATCCCCCAAATTTTGAGGTCGTGAATAGAGCCTTTCCACTGCTCCTATGCGCCGAAGGTCAAAAAGACAAGCAGGGTTCGATCCTGACTTTGTCCCTACTAAGAAGCCAAGGGCATCCACTTTCTCAAATATTCTGGACCCTGATTTCTCATCTGGAGACGACTCCAATGATGATGATTTTGAGTTGGTGGCTCGCCCCAAACCAACTGTTGCTGCAAAAGAATCTGGTTCTACTTCTGGTAGTCAAAAGCCAAACCCCATCACAGATTCTAAAAATGTTGCAGAAAAGGGATTTCCTAATGAGCCTGAAGAAGATGAACAATCTCTGGCCGAGTTTCTTGCTCACCTTAAGGAAGAAAAGGATGCCAAGAAACAAATGTCTAAGGATGATGAACCTGATTCAGAAATGATGAAGGAGTTTGAGCAAAATCGACCTGGAGCCTCTGATGTTTCCTCTTCATCGTCCGCATCTGACTTTGAATCAGAGGAACTGGGTGATGATGAATCTGAGGATTTTGGCTCTGAAGCCAGTGAGTCTTCTGAAGATGCTTGCTGCTGATGCTGTTGCCGGTGTTGAGGTTGATGTTGGTAACACTGAGCACAACACTGACTCTGCTGATTATGATCTCAGTAAGTCCTTCTCCCCGAAGTTTTATTCTGAAGAGGCCTTGGCATTGTGGCCCTTTTTTATTCATCGTGAGTTGATTGAGGAGAAAAACATTGATTTGATGCATATGGGAAACATAATTTGATTGAGTTCTTGAAGAACCGAAGGCTGCTCTCCACTGTCACCACTGTACTGCCCTACTGCCAGTCGAGCTGTGTTGGAATTTTATTGCAATCTTTTGAGGAGTGTGGGAGATGAGGACTCGGTGAAATATGGAAGAGTATTCGTTCGTGAGCGTATTTACAAATTCACACCATCAGTGATCAATGCATTCTACGACACTCCCGATATTGAAGAGGTGGGAGAAGATCTTGACATACATGCTATAACCTATGTACTTACTGGAGGTGTGATCCAAGTATTCCCTGATCATCCCAAGAAGTTGAGCGCTGCCGACCTCACCTCCTTCTTCTCTGTGCTACACAAAACTTCCATCTGGAACTGGACACCGACTACCAACTCGACTACGGTGACTCGATCTCAGGCCCTGGTGCTATTTTCTATTGGAACAGGACATGCCTTCAACTTCGGGAAGCTGGTGTTCCAGACAGTCTTGCAATATGCTGAAGGAGACTTGAAGCAAACCAAGCTTCCTTACCCTTCCCTCATTTATGGAATTATGGAATCTCAAGGATTCATCACGGATATAGATGAAGAACTCTGTCCTGTTGGAGGAACCCTGAAGATTTCTCCTGTCTATTTTAAGGGCAACAGAAAGATCGATCTGCCTTGGCTGAGTTCGAGTGTTGCTGCGGATGTTGGCGACACTGCTGATACAACATCTAAGCCTCTGCCGGACACTTCTCGTCTTCCCCCTACACCTCCTGCTGGTTATGTTACGCTATCTCTCTCCTACATTCAAGCTCAGATTGCATATGGTCGCCAACAAATTGCTAATGCCAAGAAGACCATTGAACATTATGAGAATCAAGTTGCAGATTACGAGCTTCTACTTGCTGCTAGTATCCATTCTGGACAAAAAGGGGGAGATATAGACAATGCTGGGACAAGTGGAGCAAAAATGGCTGATGATGAGGATGACAGTAATGAAGAATAATGAGATTTTGAGTTTGTGTGATTTTGAGTTTGTGTCTCTCTTGATGGTTCTAGTACTTCTTACTTTAGTTGTCCTTTTATTCGCTCTGATGTTTGTCCCTCCTGATTAATGAAATATTCCGGTGTTATGATCTGAATGTTGCAACATCTAACATGCCACACCTGTGTTAACTGTATTTTTCATCAGGTGAAGAACTAACGGAAGAATTCAGGGGGAGTCACTGAGTTACTAATTCAGGGGGAGTACAGCCAAATACCATTTTAGGTTGTTTTGTCCAGAAAGGCAAAAAAGAGGAGATTGAAAGGAATTCTATTCCTTGATATATTTTCCGTTTTTATTTTTGATATTTTGCCTTTCTATGACATCAACATGTGATGCAAGACTATATTTGATATGATATGATAATATCTCTAAGATATGATATAATCTTTAAGATATGCTATCTTTGATTAAAAAGAGTTTGTTTCCTTATAAAATTTTGTTTTTCCATATTGTTTAGTGCTGCGAAGACGAGTTAAAAAAACGCATATAGAGACGGAGCGAAGTGGCGGGTTGCTGGTGAGGCAAATTCATACGAAGAGACTTTTTCTGAGTAAAGCAATCTCGCGTCATTAATAAAGTGTTGCTGTGAAGTGCTGACCACATCCGTAGACAACACCTAATCACTGTTTTGATTAGTGTGTTGAGTTTCGAAGATTTGTCACTTCTCAGTTGATGCATCCTATATAGTTTTGTTATACGGTTTGTTAGAGGTTTAGGATGCAATTTGTTACTCGCCTTTATAAGGGAGTTGTTTTATTCTTTCACTAGTATTGGTCTTTGTAAACTTACAAGATTTTCTAGTGAATTACGTTGCTCTGAGGCACCGCACAAGTATTTTATACTTGTGCATAATCAACTAACTCGTCTCTCGTGTTGTTATTATAGACACAAAGATGATATGGAGATTTCACACCCCGTGGTGACATTAAATGTCACTGTGTTAGAAGGACCCAACTTAATTTACTGTAGCATTAAATTGTGTGGATCGACCTTCACTAATGCAAGTCATCTCTAATTAAAATAATAGTCTATCTCAATTATACATCTCTAATTTAAATATATGCGTTGCTGCATGATCGTTACCAAAATCGACTTGTCACGAGAAGCATGCATATATCTCAAATTAACTTGATAGGCTGTAATTTGCGACTTTATTCATATATAATAAACCCTTGTTTATGAAACAAAAAATAAATAAATTAAACAACCCAAACTACTTATATATTCCAGTCTCAAATTATTTAATTTAATTTAACTTAACCACAAAAATATATATACTACTTGCTAATATATTCAAAAATTTTACGTCAGCATATTAGTAGTTTGATAAACATACAAAAACTAAAATTATATTATTAACCATTAATATTACAAGTCTAGTGGAATGTTTCCTTGACTAAGCTAGCTAGCAAAGTCACAACTCAAAATACTCGCCAGTTTAGAAAAGTTGAACTAATCGTGCTTCATATCAAGTCAACTCGAAATACTCGCGAGTGTTTTGGAAAGTATCCCGAGTACTCGGGCTAGTAGCATGATGTACCCGCCACACTTTCAACACACCGTCGAGACTTCCACTACACACCGTGCAACCATCCTCGGCATTTTCGTCCATCACATGTCCCGATAGCACAGTAACACACCTCACTGGTCCCCTATGACCTTGCAACAGCGCGACCGAACTATGCTGCCCATCCAACTCCCTAGTCCAAACCCGACAAGTCGAATCCGCCGAGCCACTCACGACATAACTTGCCGCGCTAGACAAGCACATAACGGCATGAGTGTGTCCCGACAAAGCCCCTCCGTATTGCAACTGCCCCGTGAACCAACCCTTCAACCAATAATGCACGTACCCATCGCTACACCCTCCATACAACACCCTACCGTCCGAGCTCAAAGCTAGAGTCTTAACAGGGGAATGCTTTGCCGGAAGGGTTACAGTGAGCGAATGGGGACGATCACCGCTGCAAAAATTGCGCCTCCACACTCTCACCGTGGCATCGTCGGAGGCCGTATAGAGCACTCCGTCGTCGGCTACCACGATGGCGTTGATCGGTTCCAGGTGGGCTTGGATAGTCTCAATGCACTTGAAATCTGAAATTCTCCATACTTTTACGGTCTTGTCAACGGACGCCGAGTATAATACATCATCTGTTACATTGATAGCTAGCGACGATATCGGTCCCATGTGCTTTATCTGCAAAAACATAATTCAAACTTTTTAATGAACACGATTCAATATAATCTATAAGATAATATTGTTAACTAAATACATAATTTTGTTCATAAATTTTGCAAGTTGAATTGAATAAGAACCGTGCATTTATAAAATAAGCCGTGATAAATATTTTTATTATGCTATGAAATATTAAAATCGAAACTTTAATTAATTTCAAGGGAGGGAGGAAGTAGGTCTGCCACATTAAAAGCATGCAAATTTTTAATGAGTTTGGTAAGTCATAATAATCATTAAACATGCATACGTCATATTTATCAAATAATTGGAAATTAGTTTCGGCTAGATGAATCAAATCAAATAATTAAATATGGATCTTTATGAGCTCAACTAACATTTGTCCATGTTATTCTTTTTTGGGGAAAAAAACAACATTTCGCCATGTTCACGTTCGAAGGTGTCGGCTTCAAACAGGGACGTAAATATGGGGGTTGGAGAAAATATAATTAAATATGTTTTAAGAATTATTATTACTATAAGAAAAAATATATTCATAAATATTTAGGAATTATATGATAAACAAAGTACTATAAACTCCATATTTGAATAACGTGAATATATATATATATATATATATATATATATATATATATATATATATATATATATATATATATATATATATATATATATATAGACACACACACACTCCAAAGTTTATTGGCGATGCCTTTTGGCAAGTCACTTGGCGTTATCCTCATTTACTATTTTAAGATAACACCTAAAATTTTAAAACTCCGTTTCCAGAAATATTTTAAAAATATTTCTGGTGTTTTATAAATGTAAAATATTTTAAGTATTTGTTTGGACAAGTTTTTTAATTTTTTTATTCTAGTATAATTTTTAGAGAATAACTGAGAGATAGTTTTTGATATTTTCAGAATAAAAAAGTGCATGTCAAATGAGTAAAAAATCGAGTCATGTTATAAATGAGTAATTTTTTTAAAAAAAAATACAATTAAAGTTTTATAGAATAATTATTCAAACATTTTTTAATGTAAAAAAACATATTTATTTTATAAAAACTTTTATAATTTTTTTTTTTTAAAATACCTATAAGTACTTGGCGGAGAGTTATAGCAAGTGGCATAAATTCTAAAAATTTATTTCTTCATTTTATAAATCTTAATGCAATATATATATTTAAATTTCATTTAAATATTATTTATGATTTATTTAAATTTAATGTAGATGCTATCACTAGGCTCGAAGATTGAAGTAGCAAAATAATGCAACTATTAATATAGCACAAATTATTACCATTTTATTTCCTCCGATAATATAGCTCCGGACATAACTTCCCGCCGTCGGAACCGTCGCCATCCGCACGTGCCTGATCACCCCTTCCCACGTGCGGCGCCAAACCCTAATCCTACAGTCCGCATAAGCAGCATAAACCCTGTCATTGGACACCTGCATCGCCACCACCATGCTCGCCTTCGTCTTCAGCTGCCCGCACTCCGTGAACTCCGGCAGTTTCCACACTCTCACCGCATTCCCTTGTGACCCCGTGTAAACCATGCCGTTAGCGGAGGCGATGCACAGTATCTGCCCGTCCTTCTTCAGAACCGAGGATACACAGCGGTAGGTTCCTGCGCAGGCTGTGTCCATCTTGGAGGAGTACTCGGGACTGAAAGAGATGCGCGGGGTTGTTGGCTGAGAGTATTGGTGGAGGCTCAAGGAGAGCGAGGCGGCTGTGGTGGAGCTCAGCCTTGGGGGGAGGAACGGTGGGTCGGAGATTGGTGTCTCTTTGGTGGAGACGCTGCGAGGGAAATGGGAGTTGTCTCTAATGGAGAAGGATGGTGAAGTGGGAAACTCTTCTAGGGTTGCTGCCATTTTCATCTGCTTCTGAATAAAGTCGTACATTACTCCATCTACATATACACACACCCCTGTACATATATATACATACATGCACAGATTAATATTACGAGTGGTGTAGAATATTAATGGTGGAATTGAAGGGTGTTCTTGAATAATGAATGGGCAAATTCAGTAAATGTTTATGATAAAATTGAATACGGTTGCACTTAATAATTAATATTATTGGTAAAATCTGAATAAATGAGGGGACGGGTTACATAGCTGTCCATTGACATGATTTCCTCGAGAGATTTAGCGATTGGTGAACTCTCTTATAGAGTACTTGAGCTGATCCAAACAACAGTGGGGTATTTATTCTCCATGATTTACTTTGATGTTGCATACATGTTTGAATCGATTTGATTATGTTATTGGATTTTTTTCATTACTTAATTTAATTCTTTTAAATATTTTTCGTTTTTTTGGTTTGAAATTTTATTTGTCCAAAACTAACGCAATATACTTTCTAAAGTTTAATATTTGAGAAATAAAAACAATGAAAAATTATAACTTTGATCTTATATATTTGCTTCTTTGTAATTTAAGTTTTTTATATTATCAAATTTAAATTTTAGCCCTGTATATATTACATGCAATTTTAGTTTTTTTTTTAATCGAAAGTACTGATATGGTACTGCATGTACGCCCAACATCATTTCACCTTTGCTTTGTTTTCAAATCATCGTCATGTTGGAAAAAAGGGACTAGAAATGCAAAAAAAAAAAAACAGATTTCTGACTAAGAGTGGAAATTTTGACTATATAAAGGATCAAAATTGCAAATAGGTCAATATACGTGAATAAAATTGTAATTTTCGATAGGAAAAAATCTAACTGATCATTTATGCGTAAATGTTTTCCATGAGAAAAAATATATTCAGAGTCCAACTGATGTCTAATCATAACTGCAATATGATAACTTATCAAAGGGCGACAACTAGACGATCACTGATAAGTCTCTTTACCGAATCAGTCGGGCTATTTGACGGACATTCTCTGGGTATTTCTAGAACATTCTTTGAAGAGCAGAGCATAGCTATAAAATATTCATAAGAGTTTTTTTTGTCTGTTAAAATGTCAGAATCCATGCTCACTATCGAAACAACGTCTATATATGAAAATAACTATCTGATTGAAAAAGACGACCATTGTGATCAAAGCCTATAAATAGATAAGTTGGATGGACTCTTAGAACTCTCGAATCTTCAAATATTTAACAAGCGAATTTTTCTGGGTATCAAGTTTCTAAAAAAGCCTAACTGATCAAATTTTTTTGCAAGTTGAAGATCCTTCGTGCTTAGATTTATCCTTTGTAAAATACTTGTAATTATTTTAGTATACTAAGAGTTTCAATCAGGAAGTGGTAAGTCCTACTGAAGCGGTTAGTTGAAATTTTTGTAATTATCAAAGTCTTATATTGAAATCCTTTTCGAGTAGAAGAAAAGATGACATAATAGTTATTCAAGTCTCCGAACATAAAAAACATATATATGAATTTATCTTTTCAGTCACTTGTATTTCTTACTTCCATTTTCCTAGCCTAACTGTTAATCAACGCTGCCATTTATCATGTTTAGGGGTGATCAAATTTTTTTACTAACCGCCCGAACCGCCCGAACCGAATTGTACCGCACCGTGTTTCATAATATTTTATAAAAACCGCGATTAAAAATATTAATCATAAACCGCACCGCATACGCGGTTCGGTTATTTTTTTGGTCAAAAACCGCACCAAACCGCACCGCCGAAATCGTTTGTCATAATATTAGGCCTAAAATTATAATAATTTGTAAATAACATATTTTTATAAATAAGTCATCATTCATTATATCACAACTCTATTCAAAATTATTATTTTTACAAATAAAACTTATCTTTTTCTTAATTATTCTTTAAATTAGTCTTTTATTAAATATTTATTTCTTTTGTTACAATATTTTGTTTGAAGTTTGAAAGTAAAAAAAAAGATAAAATATTATAAATGTCATTTTTGTTGTGAATGTGTTGTGTTGTTAAATTATTACCTTGGTTTTGAATCTTGATTATTGTTTTATCTATTTTGATTTTTATATGTTTTGTACTATATTTTATATTTGAAGACAATATATTGTTGTTGTTTTCAAATAAACAACCGCAACCGACCGCAAAACCGCTTGAAACCGCTCAAAACCGCAAGGCTAATTTTTCATGTAAAACCGCAATTAATTTTTCAAAATACTAACCGACCGCATATGGCAATTCGGTTTGAATTTTTTCAAAATAACCGCAAAACCGCACCGTGATCACCCCTAATCATGTTCGATCAGACCAGTTCAATGAGCTTCTTTTTCCACACAGTACTCAGCTGTTGACTTACTGATACTCAATTGACGAGAATTAAAATTCTATGTTTCTAACCCAACATAATTATTTTGAAATTTTGATGAGTTTTTTTTATTCACCTCCCTCTAAATTATCTCCTGATCCTAATAAAAAGTGTAGATTAAGTACTATATATGTCAACACCATTTCACCGCTGCATCGGTGTCACATCATCTTCATATGGAAAAAAATTAAAATTGAAAAAAAAAAAACAAAGATATCTAAATAATATTGAAAGTTTTACTGTATAAAAAACCAAAACCGGAAACAGGCCAATATACATAAATAAAATTGTGATTTTTCGTATAGACAAAAATCAATGTTAAATATAAAAACACTTTTCTTAATATTTTTTTAATTTAATTCTATATATAAAAAAAAGCTTTTCATTTTCAAGTATAGAAAAAAAGAAAAATTGCAATTTTAGTTCTATAAATTGCCTTATTTTGGATTATAATTCTGTTATTTATCAAAGTTTGGTTTTTATCCACTAACCTACTAGATAATGTTAATATTACACTAATACTTTCATGTGTGCGGACGGGCTCATGTGGCGAGAATAAAGTTTATGTTACACGCAATAAAATTCATACAAGCAAAACACCACCCAATATCTCAAAATCGTGATAAGAAATAGATTTGTCGTTTTCTTTTATTTTTGCTTTGATGGATTTTAATGAGTGTAATATGGGTTGTATTCTCGACATATGATATACGTAGAAGAGATTTGATGTTAAATAATCTACATACAGTTACAAAAAAAAAAGTCTAGTTAGTAGATGAAAACCTTACATTGAAAAATTACATGTTAAAATAAAAATAACAAACCGACTTAGAGGACTAAAAATTGTATTTTTTCCAAAAAAAAAGAAGGTATGGGAACTATAGTAATCATTTGGTACATAATTAGAAAAATTTTAAAACGAAATTGTTTTTGTGGCACCAAAAATTAAAGTTGGTGATGTTGACGTAACTCAAATATTTTAAAATCTTAAACAATTCAAGTGTTACATGTTTCTAATCATTTTTCTAATATGGCTGATTGTCGATCCTCAATAGTTTCCTTCGAGTTATTATATCAATTAGTTTGAAATTCATGAGAACTGAACACATAATATTGGAATTGATACAAATGTTAGAAGTAAAACTAAATGCTTAGTGTTTTATCAAAAAATATATGTAGTGACTACGACGAACTCAAATATTTTAAAATATATAATAATAATATATAAGTGGCATGCAAAGTTCAATCAGCCTGCAAGCATAGATTATTATTACTACTCCCAGGCACTAAATAAATGGCATGAGATTTGAGGATGAGAAAAGATTAAGGAAGATGTTTGTGGTGTTCTTGTCCTACGTACCATATTGATTGAAAATGAATGTTTAAAACAATTTATAAGTAGTTATAATATCTTATGTTGTATCTTCTATATTGATAATTGATGACGTGATTTATAATAAAAATGTAGCGAATGTTAGAAATTATAGCCATGTACATAATTTAATTAACATGATAAATGAATGCGGAAGATCGATCGAATGTCACCTTCAGCCGTTGAATCTGAACAACACCTGGAACACCCCTCTTTGAATATCTTCTAAATGTTTGAGACTCTTCCAAGCACTCCAAATCTTACTATAGATGGTGTTGTATACATATAGGTGTGTGCACTTAAGGACCGCAAGTCCGCAAATTCCAATATTTATAGACAATTTGCACTGTCATCGATTAATTTTGAATTGATTGTGATTTATTTTGATGATATCTATATGAGATATGATAAACTAAATCTCAAGATATTTAATCTTAATCCAAAAGATATTCTTGATTTATCTTCTTTTAAAAATGAGACACCTCCTTTATTTATCTTAATGAAATGTGTTGAAAACAATTAAACTATTTTATGTATTAAAATAATATAATATAGTATTTCTCCTACTTGATCCACATATTTCAAATAACTGAATAATCTAGAAATCAACCTTCATCCAAAATTAAGAAACAAATATACGTATCATGGCTATATATTCCCTAATGTAACTTAATGAATAAAACCAATGATTTATTCTAGGTCCAACTTAGTTGATATTTTTGTCAAAATAATTGAATATATACATAATTAAATATGAGAAATATCATAATTAAATGAGTTTCATAAATCAAAAACCAAATGTATTTCGTCGACATACTACTCCAACCAGCGGTGTAAATTAGTCGCCCTGACTTGGGCTATCGGCCGGTGAACTCAATCTCCAGAGTTGGGTTCCATTCAACAGAAGATTTGGTTTAAAAAGAAAAAAAGAAAAAAAAAACAGAAATTTGGTTGATTTCAAAGTTGTGGGTTTTTGTCCAGTTTTTGTCAACTTTCGAAAATTACAAAAAAAAACAATAAATCCAAATTTTTTGCTTAATGATATCAAGGTAGAGGGTAAACTCACTTTGATATCAAATCTTAGAATTTATAATCATGTACATAATAGAGTGGATCTCATGTGAGATCGTCTCACGGATCTTAATCTGTGAGACGGGTCAATCATACTCATATTCACAATAAAAAGTAATACAATTAACATAAAAAACAATACTTTTTCATGAATGACCCAAATAAAAGATTCGTCTCACAAATACGACCCGTGAGACCGTCTCACACAAGTTTTTGTCGTACATAACATAATTAACATGATAATTGAACGTGGTAAATGAACCGAATGTTACCTACAACCATTGAATTTGAAAAACACATTGAACATCTCTTTGAATATCTTTTAAATATTTGAGAGTCTTTAAAGAACTTTAAACCTCGCTATAAACCGTGTTGTTTACCTTTAGGTGGGTGTGCTTGAGGACACCCCAAGTTCCACTATTTATAGACAACACATATCATCATCGAGTATAAGTTTGAATCGATTGCTATTTATCTTGATGATATCTATATGGCATATGATAAATCAATATCAATATATTTATCATTTTAATCCAGATAATATTGTGATTTATCTTTTTAAAAATATGAAACACTCTCATATATATCTTAGAGTAGGTCTCTTATGAGACGGTCTCACGAATCTTTATCTGTGAGACTGGTCAAACTTACCGATATTCACAATAAAAAGTAATAATTTTTCATTGATGACCCAAATAAGAGATCTGTCTCACAAAATACGACCTGTGAGACCGTCTCACACAAGTTTTTGCATATATCTTAATGAAATATATTGACCACAATTAAATTATTTGTAGACTAGAATAAAAAAATCTAACAGCGAAATAAAATTAGTTTATATATCGTATAACGATTATTCAAGTAGATCATTTTTCCAATACTCACATTGTAATGAAAATATTCTGCTAAATATGCTTGTAATTTATTACCCTACGTATTTGAGGGTTTGAAAATGTTCCACACAATTAATGACATCTTGTTTAATTTTAATTATTAGGTTGTATTATTATCCTTATAAATAGGAAATAAATTGACAGAGAAATAAATAAGATTAAGAGATTTTTGGAGATAGTGTTTTTCGATACGATATTATTACTCATGAATGCATGTGAGTATTAATTTTAAATTATTATTTGTTTGAGAAATTATTTTTATTAACAGATTGTGATGTACGCTATACGTGTATTTCGTAAAAAAATTAAAGAGTAAAGTCGTTTTATTTAATTTTTTAAAAAAGATTTTTTTTATTGAAATGGTATCTCATATAATATAGTAAAAGTAATTAGTTAGTTTGATGAAATGAATGATGTTTAGACCACTCTAAAATTACACAACGACTCGATATAATTAGTATAAGGGAGTTGATATTTACATCGCATTTTGTGTTATCTACACTCTATTTTATGTATAAAATATGTGTAGATTTATTTACAAATAGAGTACAAATAAATAATAAGAAATTGAGTGTAAATATAGCTATGTTATTATAAAATTATTATTATTATTGTATATTTGATTACGTATGTCTACATTAACGATGACGCATGTAATTTTGGTAAGACTTAAATTTTATCAACTCGGTACAAGTAATTAATGCATTGGCTAACCATTGGTAGGTGGAATTGTGGGTGGTGGATGAATATGCATACCGACAATTGATTATTTTTATAGGGTTGTATTAGTTGCAAAGATTGAAAAAAAATTAATATATCTGAAATTATTTAATAAATATAATAATATATTTTAAATTAATATCATTTTAAAGTTATGTATCTTTATTTTATATAATTATCCTTGTATGTTTGTGTGTGCGAGTGTATAGAGTCGTCAAAACGAGCTAGCAGGATGAGTCGTTCCAAAACCCAAATTTTGACAGGTTAAAAAGCACACAATTTGAGTGGATTGAAAAATTATCAATCTAACCCGCTTATTTGGTCGTCGTGTTAACTTGACATGACCTACCTACTTTGGAGTGGGTATCAAGTGAGACCGTCTCACGGATCTTAATTTGTGAGACGGGTCAACCTTACCCATATTCACAATAAAAAGTAATACTCTTAGCATAAAAAGTAATACTTTTTTATGGATGACCCAAATAAGAGACACCCGCGGGTCAAAGAATTCCCTTTCCTTTTGAAGGGGCCAAAAAAATGTCTCCACCTGCTGCTCCCGGAGCTCTAAATTGTTGTGGTACGGCTAGGGGTAGACGCAAGTGTGAGGTACTGCATTGGCATTCTAAGCAGTGTTTCCCGGTAGCTGAGGAAGATCAAGGTTCTTAGCACCTCAAGTAAGTAGGCTTTATTCATTTCTCTTTTAATATAGGTGCAGGTGCAAAAGTAATAAACTTCTTTATTCACTAGGTAACCAAACTGAATGAACTTTTTTGCTTCTCATATAGCTTTGAAATGATGAAAGAGGGAAAGGCTCCGTCTCACAAATATTATCCGTGAGACCGTCTCACACAAGTTTTTGCCCCTACTTTGATGGTGCTATTAGTGTACGCATATCTTCATAAAATTTTAAAAATACATTAACATTGTAATTGAATTAATGCACAACATATATATGCACCCATGTATTTATTTATTTATTTATTTTGTAAATAAGAGTACTTTAAAAGTAGATTAAAGACTTGTATAATACAAAATCTTGTTTTGGATTATAAATTGAATATTTCCCAGAAATAGTATTAGTTCATTCGGTCATTGTACATATAAAAATGTGCTAAAATAATTTTAAATGGATACATCACATACATTTATGGTTATTCGATTATTTATTCAAAAGTTCATTTCTTTTTTTTTTTTTATTACAACTCACGCAGGGGAGTGTGATCGAACCCGAGGTGGGAGGCCAGCTAATCCGGCGGGTGAGACCATTGAGCTAGAAGTCCGGTCTCTTCAAAAGTTCATTCCTACCAACTTGAAGACGAAGAAAATGTCTTTAGTCTCGAAGTACCATATCTAAGCAAAAATCAAATATTATGTGGTCTATATGCGTACAAAATTTTGTCGACGTCAACTTTGAGAAATCATTGACAAATAACCACGAAATTTATTAGAAATGTCTAAACTAAGTGGAGAAATTTTAGACCATCAGAATCATACAAATCGGGACAATGATGTGTCAATGCTCCGATTCCACATGCATGTGATTGTTTTCCGTAGGTAAAAACTTGTGTGAGAAGGTTTCACGGATTTTATTTGTGAGACGGATATCTTATTTGGGTCATCTATTAAAAAGTATTACTTTTTATGCTAAGAGTATTATTTTTTATTGTGAATATGGGTAGGGTTGACCGTCACACAGATAATGATCCGTGAGACGGTCTCACATGAGACTCACTCACCTCCATATGTGGTCGATTTTTTTTCAAGATATATTTTTTTTTCATTGCTTAAAATTTTCATATCGAACACATTTTTGAATTTTTAAAAGATCAATGCTAGATTTCAAAATACTAAAATGGTGATTAGGGTACTTGATCGTCGCACAACTATATCTTCGAACTCTAACAATTGATACACTTTTAAATGTTGTTTTGAGGGTAGAAATTTAAGAACTATTTAAACGAATTTTAACATTTTTTACGAAAGTCGAGATTTTATTTCCATCATTAGAAAATATATTTTTAACGTTTAAAAATATGGTGCTGAAATATAACTTTTCAATTTTGTAACATAGTATAAACTACACGGTAGTTTTCGATTTTTTTTTCCCCATAATTTTTCCATTTATAAAAAAGTGTAACTTTATGATGATTACGAAATCAATCTATATTTTCGAGGAGCTGATTTTTTAATATTTTATTTTATTTTTTTAGGTCTAATATATTTATTCACTGATATAATAAAATCATAATTTTCTCTTCGATATTTCAAATTACTAATACCGATATATCAACTTTAATACACCAATTATTTAGATGCTTAAAAAATAACTTTGAGTATTATTAATTTGTTATTTATCCTTTAAACTATTTTACGTTTAAAAGAATTATAATAGCTTGTGATTGTGTGTGTGATGAAATGAATCAATTACAATGTATATACTCTCAAATGCATCCTCGTACCAAGGGGAAAAGCTTTCCCCAAGTTAATATATCTATTTTGATTCTCTTCCTGGGCTTGCTCTCATTTCATCTATTTTTTCTTCATATACGCTGTCCATAATTTGGAACACCATCAAAAGTTTGTTGATTGATCTTCAAATATTGTATTTATGATATCTAAGAATGATATGAACATTTGAAACAAGAATATGACCGTTTGTAAAAGTTTTGTATTGTTTCTTACATTGAAACTGTCATATTTGATTGTCTAGCCACTTTTGATTTCAGGTTGTTTTGGCGGCTGGAATTTTCAAACTGTCCAGTCGGATTTTAGCGGCTGGAATCCAAGAGAGGTCCAGTTGGATTTTGGTGGCTGGACTCGAGAGGTAAGAAGTTGAGCGGTCTGAAGTTGAGTCTAGCTATACAAAGTCGAGATGTAATATTATTTTGATCATATCTCTTGATTTACCAATTTTTAGGCAAAGTGATAAAAAAAATTGTGTCATTTCTTTTAGATTTTTATAGAATCAAGAATCACTCAATTTCGATTTTATATGAGAGATATATGCTTGAAATAATGGCACTGCTCATATCTAGTCGACATTTGTATTCAGGTTGTAGATTCAACAACTTCATCACGATTTATGGGCCACTTAAGCTCTGATTCAGACTCTTAGCTTGAAAGAAGATTTGTATAAATTTGTCTTATGTTTTTAACACATGCTGAATCGTTTCATTACGATAAATGAACTGAGAGATATGACCGAAATACTAGAACTGCTCAAGTCTATCTCAGTCTACCCCGCTCGTTCTAGTCTATCTCAGTCTACAGAACCTACGGCTCTGATACCACCTGTTGTGGGGACCCGGGCTCTAACTCAATTCCTTTGGGATTTATTGGATCTTTGCTCGAAAATGTGGGTCAAAATTTTGTGTTTAACATTAATTCAAATGTATAATAAAACATAATCTGTCTCTATAATAATTAAACAACATAATGTACATATAAATCTGTTTAGTACAATCATACACTAGTGTTTAAGAGTTCCAGTACAAATCTAATACCAACAACTAGTAATCTGCATCGCTCGAGATCTCCACACTATCAACAATCTCTTATCTTCCTCGTGACCCAGATCCTGCCCCACCTGTCGCCATGCACACATACAGACACGACAACAGCCGGATAACTCCGGTGAGAACAAATCTCAGTATAAAACATGTATGCATGCAATGTAATAATCATGTACAAAAGCATAGCATATATCAATTAACATGAATTAAAATCTAAACATGTAAAGGAATACAAATCTGTATTCAACATCTAATTCTTGACTCGATTCGTTTCTAATCTAGGGATCTCGGTGTGAATAAGACGTCACTGATTTGTCACCTACCCTCCCACTCGGGGTAACTGTACGTCTTATTCCTAGACTTCGGTCAAATCTGTATCGAGTGGCTACACGTAGAGATGATCTGCTCCTACGCGTCGATACACCGAACGTCTAGTTTGACAAATCTGTCAATGATTCCTATCTCAAAGGCTTGAATATAAATCTATAAACAAAGCATAATCATAATCAAATATAAATAACAATCTAGTATGTGATTTAGGGAAACTCGTATCAAATCTGAATCGAGTTGTGCAATCCCGTGACCACATGAATTATACCTTTATTGTCGTAGGAATCGGTCGAGATCTCGAAGTCGAATGTCAACTCTGTCAATTCAAATCTGAAATGACAATGCATAAATGTGCTATATCAAAACACAACTCAAACAAGTCTTGTACAATTCAATACTCATTCTCGGTACAAATTCGACGGCATAACGGCTTAATTCTCCGATACTAATAACTCAACAATAGCATACTCCATCATACTCAACTCACAATATCATCAACCATTAATATACATTCTGAAATCTGTATAATCTCATACTCATATAAGCTGGAATTTCGAAATAATAACATACAGTGTCTGAAAAACGATCCGGTAACGAATATACCATGCTCAAGATATCAAAAACACATATTCTAACTCATATCTGAATTCCTCCCACATGTATATTTCGAAACATGCTGAAAAGATAAGAAACTTACATCCTCTTGTAGCCAATGATGCAAGGATCAATAACCTCTACTTATATCAAAATTTGGATGGATAAAAGTTGCACAATCTTGCTTTTATTCTCAAAGAACTTGAAGCTATGGAGAGTTTCCTCGGTTCTCATTTGCTGGAATGAAGAAAGAATGACTCAATTCGAAATTCTATATATATATATGTCATGTGTCAAGTTAAGAAGCAAGGGTGGCATTCTCGCATGCAGCACTGCAGGTGCGGTCCTCTTGCACCGCGGGTGCGCTTAGCTCTCGGCCTCATCTTTATTTCCAGAAATTCGACGACCGCGGGTGCGCTGGGTTTTTCACCGCGGGTGCGGTGTCACTTCGGCCTGCATCACTAAATTCTGAATACTGCACCGCGGGTGCGGTGTCTCCTAGCACCGTGGGTGCGGTGTGGCTTCGGCCTGCCTTTAAAAATTTTCATTTTCGTGTTATGCATTCTCATATCTTCAAATCTAACATCAATGACCACTGATAATTCTCGAGCCTTACAGTTTTTAAAAACCGTTGTCGTAGGCCAAAAAGGACACGCTAATAGACAATGGTTTTTAAAAACCGTTGTCGTAGCTCGAAAAAAAAACCGCTAATAGATAACAGTTTTTGGAAACCGTTGTCGTGGCCCAAAAAAACACAATAATAGACAACGGTTTTTAAAACCGTTGTCGTAGGCTAACAAAAAAACAAGCTAATAGACAACGGTTTTTAAAAACCGTTGTCGTAGGCCAAAAAGGACACGCTAATAGACAACGGTTTTTAAAAATCGTTGTCGTAGCCCAAAAAAAACAAGCTAAAAGACAACGGTTATTAAAAACCGTTGTCGTAGCCCAAAAAAAACACGCTAATAGACAACGGTTATTAAAACCGTTGTCGTAGACCAAAAAAACACACTAATAGACAATAGTTTTTATGTTGTCGTAGACATATCAATGACAACAGTTTTTAAGAAACTGTTGTCTATGAGCGGGTTTTTTGAGCCTAAGACAACGGTTTTTCTTGAACCCGTTGTTAAAAGACAAAGCACAACGGTTGTTGAATTAAGATTTTCTTGTAGTGCCAGTTGTTTGTTGTATCTTTGACTTCTAGCTTGATTTTGAAACAACTATTTTGCCGAGATAACATCCGAACTAGCCCGATTGGCCTGAAATATGACTTGTAGAGAATTATGTTTTCTATTCAGCCGTTTTTCCCATTTGTTATTTTGATAATACAGCTATGAGATATAATTGAAATATTGCAGCTATCCAGAGTCTAGCCGTTTGCAAAATTGGTGTTCTAACTTCAACTTTTAGTGAATATATTAGAAACACAATAATTAATTTGTGATAATCAAAATTAAGTTTGCAAATATTTCTACAACCCAACAGTAATACATTAATTTATAAAATAATATTTTAATTTTAAAAATAAAATTTAATGTGAATTAGTTTATAATTATATTATAGTATTTGTCAATTTCATATAAACTATAATTTTTAAATTATAGTTTTATCCGCAAAATAATATAAAAAAAATAACATATTTGGAATTATATGATATGTTTGGAATTTAACATACTCAAAAGACTGATTTTATTAGTTAACTTAATTCAAGACCAAAATGGGTTAGGTGTTCGGAACCATTTGGATAATCCCTCGTAAAATGACCTTGAAAGTAAAAAATGTGTATCTAATTGAATTTAATAATAATGATTGGAGTTAAAAGCAATTTAGGTTAAGATAAAACTGATTTATATCATGTATCAATTAAACCATTTACAACTATTTATGTATCAATTTGTCAATAATTCGTATACCAAAACACTATTTAATATTTTTTTTACGAGTAAGTCTCACGTGAGACCGTCTCACGGATCTTAATATGTGAGACGGATCAACCCTACGGATATTCACAATAAAAAATAATACTCTTAGCATAAAAAGTAATATTTTTTCATAGATAACTCAAATAAGAGATCCGTCTCACAAATACGACCCGTGAGACCGTCTCACACAAGTTTTTGCTTTTTTTTTACCTAACGTTGCTAAACTTGTAAAGCTTAGAGGTATTCAACTATGGTTTGTTTCGGTTTCATATAAAAATTTAAACCAAACTATATTATATTGATTTTATAAAATTTCAAACCAAACCAAACCATAAATTTCGGTTTAGTCTGATTTGGATAAAGCTAAAACTTGTGTGGGACGGTCTCACAGGTCGTATTTTGTGAGACATATCACTTATTTAGGTCATCCATGAAAAAATATTATTTTTTATGCTAAGACTATTATTTTTTATTGTGAATATCGGTAGGGTTGGCTCGTCTCACAGATAAAGATTCGTGAGACCGTCTCACAAGAAACCTACTCTTTAAATAATTAGTTTTAAAAGTTGAGTGAACATTTTTTTGACAGTTAAATACAATATCTATAATTGAAAAACCACAAATGAAAATACTTTAACATGTTGCAAAATTTTGAAATGTAAAAAAAAAAAAAAAACTCTAACTTTAATAACTACTGTTTGTTTATTTGTGTTAAAATATTTAATAAATAAAATTTCTATTTAATAATAAAACACAAAATACTATAAGAAAAATCATACTAAATTAACAAGAAAATAATATTAATGTAAAGGGTTGATCAATTTGGTTTGATTTGATTTATTTTTATCCAAATCTTGAACCAAATCAAAATTTTTTTATTTGGTTGATTTCAAAACCAATTCAAACATGTTTGATCCGAGTATTTTTAAACATGGGAAGTAATTAAAGCTATTTCTTCTGGTTTATTTCACCCTACCTTGTGAGGCACTGCCCCATGAGGTGATCAAAGGTCCAGATTTAAACACACATACACCTCATGAAGTGATCAAAGGCCCAGATTTAATCACCATGTAAAATCAATAGCTGAGATCCTGTGAGGGCACTGCCCCCACAGGTAGCATCTACTCTACCATTTCTTCTGTAGTGTCTTCCAAAGTTCCAGCAAACCAACCGTCAGCTGAATTCAGTTAGTCAAAGGGGCCGAATAGAACGTGGCATCCACCATGCATTTCGAAAAAAAAAAAAGAACAAAAGTTTGAATTTGTGCTGTAATTCACTCGGTGGAGTTGTTATATTTGGATCGGTATGGATCTCGCACCGAATGAAATTTCACCCGGCATGACATCTGATTTTCCTTGATGGGCGTGGGGCAAATGAATGGTGAATGTTCCACCGGCCATGGGCGTTGGAGAATAGAATATCCCGAATAGTAAAATTCTTGGCCGTGTAAGTTATCCATGGGTTTTGAGGCAAGAAATGTCAAATACACCTATTGCATGTGTCAATTTCCTCGCACCATCCTGAAAAGTATCTCAAGAAAGGGCTGGATTATGTTGATGAAATTGGGGAAGAGTGAAGAAAAAACTGGGTATCGAATATCTCAGACGGGTTCTTGTCTTCCTTGATGACCATAAAAGATGAACTAAAAGGTAATTATGTTATTTTGGTGTTAAACATTGATCATTCCCCATTTACTCGAACTTTGGGATGTCCGAGTTGATGTAGTCGGTGACCGCTTGATCAATGATTCTATCTACCAATACTTTCTCGGGCGAATGTCACACTGAGTTTACTAATTGCGGTCTACTTAACTAGCATGATTTACATGCTATTGTATTATCCCGTTGTTTTCGTGCGGCTAACATAAGGATAACGGTTGCGGGTTTCATGGTCATCAAAATTTGAAAAAAATCGTAAGTTCTAGACATAATCGGAAACCAGTTATTTATGATGCATGAATCTTACATCTTGTTCCACATCGCCAAATTCGAAGGTTCTTTAATTTTCCAATCGAACAATTTGACATATAGATTAACGCGAGAAAATAAGGTGGTTTCAAGCATCTAGTTTTAGAGGACAACTGTGATACTGTAACTAGAGACAGTTATTCCTTCAGACAAAAATGCAATCAGTTTTATATATGAGGGATGTCTTCTTTTATCAATGTCTATTAAACTTGACCAACATGCTTGTGTTGTTTGTAATTTAACTCATGAGTTCATATACTCAGCAAATTATTTGTTTGTTTGATTTTCTGTTGGGGCATATTCTGTTTAATCCAATATGGAGCATGGCAACAGTGCGGCTGCTATGGCTTATTCTTGTGTGTCTGATTTATTAGACCTGTCGACCAAATTATTTTCGAAAATTGGCGTTTACTCTGTCGTGCGTTTGTCCTGTTCGTCTGAAGACTTGTAATAGATGGTAATAGGTAAAATTGTATGCAAGGGTGGGGCGTTTTTGTTCAAGTACTCAATCTATCAGGTGGCCATTATGGTACTCGTTCTAATTCGACTTGTAGTATGGGACCAAATGTGAGTATGTAATGAGAAGAGAGAACTTGGCTAACAAGGGAAACTGAGACACAGAAAGGGAACTCAGTATGTTCTCCATTGGCTTGTTATCCAGGTCCTGGACGCATTAATGAATTTCGCTTTCCCCAGTTGCTTGCGCTCCTCTAATTCATTGAACAAAGATCTGTTCCAGCTCGCGCATCAAATCTTGCTGTTGAAGACAGTAGACATGGCTTATTTCAGAGGCTTGGCTTCGCAAGATTTTGAGACTTCTCCATTCAATTGATACGCACAAATGGCATATCTTCAGGTTTTTTAACCGAAAGCATAACCTTGATCGATACTGGTGAGTTAGTTGTATTTTGTCGTCTTAAATTTATTCCATAGACAGTTGAATGTGATTTTGCAATTGGTCAGTAGTTTGAACCGGCATGTTTTCGCTTGTCTGAGCATCCGATGGGTTCGAGGTTGATCATAAAAATCGAATAAACTGAACTTATCAGTGGACAAAAAAAATTTACAAATCTGAAATAAGCTAACCAAACGGATAAACTTGACTTATTGCTGAAAGAATCTGACCAAAGAAACGGATTCATATTGCAAGTTTCTAGTTTACATTGTCACTCGTTACAAATACATATCCGAACATATTACTGGAAAGCATTACTTAGATGAATACTGCACATATGCTAGATTTAAACACACACAAAAAGGAAAATAAAACCCTTAGGGATTTCAGACAAAATCACATATATTTTTATCACACTCTGCTCTACTTTTGGCTCTTGTACTTCTCCATCGTCCTCGGAGCTGAAACCAAGACAATAATCAACTTATTTGTCTTGCACAAGTGATATTTAACATTCAAATTTCATCACGCTTTCATATAGACGTAAAAACGCATAATTAAGGATGACTCTGAGTCATACCAAGTCCAATTGCCTCCGAGCTTTTCATGATCCTTAATCTCTTGCATGAATCTGTGAACATCCTGAAATGAACCACCAACAAATAAAATTTTAAAGACGAAGAACTACTAATTTAGCACCATAAGTAGATATGTTCAGAATGAGTTGCAAAATTTTCTTGAGAAGATTGCATATCCAACAATTATATGAACAATGTTCTGTTACAAGGCATGAGGAGACTTGGGACTTGTCGAATGGAAAAAAAGATTAGAGACTACTTCAGCAGCAGATTTGGAAAGTAGGTCCTGCTACTGAGACCATATTTTATTTTCCACAAGCCCGGCTTTGGGATATTGATCTTAACTTAAATAACGCAACAAATTCAAGAAAAAACTGCAACTCACTCCCATGGAACATCACCAACGAGCATCCAGTCACCATCTTTATCTTTGTATGTAAGCACGTATTCAGAGCCATGGAGAAGATCATTTAAGCAACTCTCAGTAAGACCCTCTTGTCCAGAAAGACCCCGACCATATTGCCCTGTTTACAGATCATGCCAAAAGGCGGAAAAAAAAAATAGCAGTTTCAAATAAAATGCACATTTGAAACATAAGTTGTCGAGAAATTATCTGAGCTGATTGAGAGATCTAATCACGCACTGTCACACTCACACATGCTTGCAAACAGATCATATGCTCGATGATGTGCACCAAATGTGTCGTATAAGACCTAAATCTACGTAATTCAACAGTAACCACCATTATATGATCTTGTCCCACATTTGATCGTTGGAGAAGTATAAAGGGTTTTATCAACCGACTCTTCTAGCAACTCGTGTTTATCATTTTCGTAAGGCGATGATGGATGACAAATAATTGTTACTGGTACTCATTGTTCAGAGTCCGGCTTGCATGGTGCCATAAGCCAGGTTTATGATACGGAGGGGGGAAAGAGAGTACCTATTGTAAAACAAGTAAACATCTTCTCAAGAGCAGAAGACACTTCTGCATAGCCACCGTAAAGTTTGAGATCAATTTTCCTCAAATATGGAGCTCCATCCAAGCTGACCTTAACATAAAGGCAGCCTGATCCTGATTTCCCCATAACGTCACAATTTTTCGATAAATTTGAGGTGAGCGTGTTCTTTCGAAATGATCGAATTGGTGGCCATCCAACTATTTGTGCCCTGTTGAACATCAAAACTTTAATATTATGAAATTTTCAAGAAAACAGATAAGACGATTACGGAGTAAGAAAACATCATCCTTCTTGAATCTTTGAACAAGATGAACCACATAATTCCATTTAAATATTTGTCGACTAATATTGTCCCTCTCTGGAGACACACAAGATTTCGACTGTTTCACCATAAAAGATGTGGCAAAAACAAGACTTCAAGTCGAATTTGTTCATAAGAGACTCAAAACAAACAATGTTTTCTCAGGCCTTGATCAGAGTAAAGACTAAAGAGGTAATATGTTATCCAAACAAAATTTAGCTCATTGTTAAAGAAACCAGGTGTAAAGAGCATAC
The DNA here is from genome assembly GCF_022965805.1 of Primulina eburnea. NCBI lineage: Eukaryota > Viridiplantae > Streptophyta > Magnoliopsida > Lamiales > Gesneriaceae > Primulina > Primulina eburnea. Next base: position 56,739,069 of record NC_133101.1, read on the forward strand.
AATACTAGCATGTCAAAAATCATTCAAAAAGAGAGGAAAAAAAGGAAGATTTCTCAGTTCCCAACTTAAACTCACTTTGAAGCAGGGGCAGTAGCACCATTTTCATTCTTCTTCCCCTCAACAGGCTTTACAGGGGTATTACTCCCAATCTCCTTCACGGAACTCAAACAAGACTGCAAATTATTGCCATTTTTTGAAACACCGTTCATTCCTCTTGGAGAAAACAAAACATCATTTTTCCCAAAATCAACCTCAGATGCACCATTGACACACAAACCCCATTTCTCACAACCAAAAATAACATCCGAAAAACCCCTCTTTGCACCCGAAACAAAGCCTTTCAAATGGCTCTGGTAAAACCCATTATTACCCTCATCCTTCAAATCTGTCCCAAAAAGAGAAACTCCATTAACAGACTTTCTTTCAGGAGACTCTGAGCCTGGCAACCCAAGCCTCAGCTCCGTTTCTTTCAGGTTTAAAACCCCACGTTTTCCCTCATTTTCTGCGGAAACTTTAGAGGAAGAACAAGAAGTTGAGAGCTTATCAGAGGTCTTCTCCAATGGTGGAGGCTCAGACAAGCCTATGTAATCATGTTCTTGAGGTGTTGACATGAAATATCAACTAAAATGGAAGATTACTAAATTCTTGAAAAGATGAGAACTTTGCAAGAAAAAATGTTAGGCTAACGAGAAAGAGAGCAGCCTCAAGAGAGTTTCTTGCGGTTAGTTGGGCTCACAAAAAGACCTTACTCGCATATGTTGATGCAGAAAAAGAAATTTCTTTGGCCTTTCTGAACACTTTTGCATTCGTCTACCGCACAAATCATTCATCCTTTAGTATAATTATTATTACATATTTTGAAATATAATTACATGGAATAAAATAATAACAGTAGCTCAAAAAAGGCAACAAAAATTTAGAATTATTTAATTGCATTAGAACATATCCAATTATCCATCATTCCAGTTTCTGCTGTCAAAACAATAGACTATTTTTATCATTTCGTCACCATCATTAAAGGTACACTAAAATCACTTATAAAAATATTATAAAATAGCGACTCATTGATGTAAAAGCTCTGAGCTGCACGGACTGAACGATAAAGAAAGAAGGGAGAAAAGGGCAGCGGTAGGAGGGGAATATAGCGATGACTCAAGACAGTAAAAACCCAAAAGATGGAACAAAAAATTGAAGAAAAGAAAATGAAATTTCTCTGCAAACAAATATTTGCTCAGATTTCAACATGCAACAGCAAACATTCCTGTCATTTAATTTACAACCCGATTCATCCGTCATTATCATTTCAAGTGAAGAGATTCCTTTATTTTTCTGGGTTTTCTTTTTTTTTTTTAATTTAAAAAAAATGGATTCGATAGGGAATTTTCTACGGTGAAATTACACGCATTATTACCATCAAGAATTTTATCTCAAGGCCCTCGACGGATTCAGAAAATAATAACGTAAAAATATTTGGAAGGTGGGATCTATATATCTAAAAATAAAAAATAAATATAGCTGACGATAAACTATAAAATATTTAAAATATCATAGTTTTGATCTGATGTGTCAAAAAATATATATATTACAAATTCTTGTGAGGTGGGTCAATTTTGAGATACAGATATTTTATTTAGTTCACCTATAAAATATTATTTTTAATATTAAAAATATTATTCTTTATTGTCAATATGTCATGACCGACTCTCTTAGAACGTTCATATGAGATAGTTACATCTAAGTAATTAATTATCGAGTGAATAAAAAAATTTATGAGGAAAAGACATATAGTTGAAATTTCTCGAAGAATATATATATACATATTTGCATTGATATACTTAGGGATGACAATGGATAGGATATGGTTCGAATTTCATACATCCATCCACATACTCATTTATTAAATTCATCCACATACTCATCCTTATATATATCGGGTATTGAATTTCATCTACATCCTCATACTCATCGGATTATCGGATACTCATATCCTACCCAAATATCCTATTATCATATATAATTGAATTTTTTCAAATTTAAATTGTCTTAATGAAGTTATGAATATTTTAAAAATTATTTAAATAAACAAGAAAATTAGTAATGATAAAAATTTGCAAAATAAATTTTATAGAAAAAATAACAAAATATTAAAAATAGCCCAAGTTAAAAACAAAACCAAAACCGATAAAAAACAAAGTTACGTACATTCCAAACTCCCAAAATTAACTGGTTAGAAAAACCTTAAAATGAATTGGGAAATATTCAAACAAAAAAAGAATACAATGAACCATAATCAAGAAATAAAATATTTTTCAATTTTTGAAGTCAAACATAGAATAAATTTACCAGTAAAAAAGATGTAAAATAAAAGAGTGGTAAAACCTTGAAGCGTAAAAGTGAAAGTGAAAGGAAAGAAAAAAGAAAAAGTACCGATTCACTTGGATTTGAGAAGCCCGAACCCGAAAATCTCCATACCACATTACTTAATTATTTAATCGGGTCTAAAAATCCCTCCATACTTTTTTTTATTTGGGTCGGGTATCGGATCCTCCAACAATTTCGGAGGGATGTACTCAAGATCTTTGATAATATTTACTGTCAATCCTATTACTCTATTATAATTCAGATTGTATAAAAATTATATATTTTTATATTTAAAATCAAGGGCTCCATCTGGATTTTCATGTAGGATTATAAAACTTGAACTCAAGGACACAATATCCATTTCTAGGATTCATATATAGATCTAATTTAACCCAATCGTTGTCTTGAAATCAAGGCTAGACCACGAAATTTCCGGACAGTGACCTAACAAATTTATCCTTTTTCACAAGAAGATATTATTTATTGAAAGGATGCAATAAAAACTATTTTTACAGCTAAATATATTTGGAAAATAATGTTACAAGCTATAAACTCAAGAGATGTCATTCTAAAAGGCTTATTTATTAGGTGATATTACTTCATGAGTTTATAAAATGCTCTTTATTAGGTTTAATATTTGATGTGAGACACTTGTAACATTACCGACCTTTTGAGAAGTTGACGTCCGCGACGATCTACTCTTAACGATTTTTATATATTTTCAGTATTCAGTACATGCATTATGCACCTTAATTAATCCAGTTTATAATCGCAATTATCAACACTGATCTCATGATGGATTTTTTTTAAGTTGCATCTTCTACGTACTACGCCGACTTTTAACGAGAACATCAATATTATGTCATAAACCCAAGAGATGTTTAATCCAAAATGCTTGCCTTTTCAAATTTTTTGGGAGATTAAAAAGAGTGGAAATTTTTCCAAAATCATGTTTTCAAGGAAACAGACGAAAAAAAACCCTAAAGAAAATGAGAGAAATGTGCATGAAGGAACCAAAGATTGAGTGTGTACAACAAAATCAAAGTTTATAAGAAATGTCCCTACTATGGCCGTAGCTTTCTAATTATATGCCCGCGTTGCATGTTTATATAATTGAAATAATATGATAAATTTTGTTGTTATATATGTGCACGTGGAGCATTTGTGCTATTGGAATAATTAACTAACACGATAATTTTTGTTATTTTTATATTAATTATTATTTCTTAATATAAATATTTTAAAACTTAGATAAATATAGGATTGAATTTAAAAATATAATATAGATGAGATTGTGAGATTCAAAAAAATGTTATTTTAGGGGGAAAAAAGTTTCATCAATAAAAATAAAGTTTAATTGATAAAGTGGTATCATGAGGTTATTGTTCTAATTTTAAATCAGGTTTCACCAAATCAATTAGAATTGAGTTAATAGAGGGTACGTATTTTTGTTGGGTACGATAATTGTTTTTTCTAGATTTAGTAATCGAAGCGTGATGCTTGAGCATGATATCAATATAGGGTTGGTATGATACTGGTATGGATTTGGCATATCCAGTGCTACATCACACTACTGTAAAAAAATACATTGAATTGTAAAAAATTTAAAGATACATTACTAAAATCAAAATTTTTCGATATTACGGAAATCATGGAGATGTGAACACACATCACAAACTTGTAATTTTATCTTTCTTGTTTTTGAAAAGCTAGAAATTGTAATCAACATAGGCCAAATATTTTGATCAATTTTAACATTATTATTAAATAATAAAAATATTATTATCATTATTATTATTATTATTATACAAAAACTCATGTGAGACTGTCTCATATATCGATTTTGGGAGAGAAATACATGACCCAACCAATACAAGAATTAATTTTTAATGTCCAAAGTATTATTTCACTACAAAAATATAATTTTTGTTAGTCATGATATAAAAAAATATGGTGTAATATATGTTGATTTGGTTAAAATGTGTTGCTTTTAATGTCAAAAATATATTGTATAATACATGTTGATTTGAGTGAAAAAAATTATTTTTTATATGAAAACCATTATTTTTCAATGATGGTATGGATCGAGTCGACCCGTATTGTGTGTGTGTGTGTGTGTGTCTATGTATGATCATGATCATTATCTGTTAGAGTGAATGACCTACAAGCCAAGTATGGATAGGGTTATATTGACTTATTGTAATTACAATATTTATTTTAATATAATTTATATTTATTTTGTCAAACGTTTTATCTGTTTTTCTCATGCAAACTGCATAGATAAAAACCTTGAATATATTATAATAAATGAGCTATAATATCGTACCTGATGTCATGAAATACGTCCTTTAATTACAATATATTCTAAACACATTCTTAATCAATTGAGATGTCCAAAGAAGGATAACAACTGCTTGAGCTCAAGAATAACATTTGTGATGATGTGTATCACGTTTAATTGGTAAGGACATATAGATGTTCAAACATATAGATGGTTATAGTTGTATATAATTAGTTCTTATGACCCAAGACAACGCTGATGCTCTGCATTCTAGTATTATGCTTTGACTCGTTTACCGACTTCTTGAGGGTAATCAGATGTCAAGATTGTGCATAATTATGACAAATGTAGGTGTGAGCACTACGATTTTTGGGTATGTAAATATCGACATGTATAAGAAGATTTTCAAATTATGGTATTTTTGTAAAAATAATAAATTTGGAAATATTAAATTATACATGATATTCGAATTTTAAATAAATACATGAAATTATAAAATCTAGTATAATTTATTCAAGAATTTTGAATTTAAGTATATGATATCAATCAAATATAAAAGAAAATATTATATACAAGACATCTTTTGTTCAATAAGGAAGCTAACAAATTTTAGTACAGTCTAGATACATTATGAATATATACAAGAAAACAATCTATATTCAATCATCCAGTCCAACATCAAATTTCAAAATTTGGAATGATATTATGTATGGAAGAAGCATCTAAAAAATATGGAAGAATTACATCAAAATTATGGAAGAAATATCAATCGATTATGGTAAGATTTTAACACCACTCCTATAAATATCACAACTAGGTAATTCGAAATTTGCACCATTCAAACACTCCATATTTTTGAAATGTTTTTCTCTAAGTGCTGCTGAATTTTCGAATTTTTGCACTCCATGTTCTGTCGTCCCAACATAGAATATGTTATGGCCCTTTATGGTGGGATGTTAATCGTTATATGGTCTCGCCCCCTTGAGAAGTAAAAATTAGGGATTGATATCAATAAACCATATAAAGTAGAGGAATCACAGTGCTTATGCCAAGTTATGTTTACGTTTATGCTTATGATACGTTATACAAAATATGCTATTTGCATGATGTGTTACTTTTCGAAGATTATGTATATCATGTACATTTGTTATGTATGCGCTCAAACGACCCCCACTTACAGAGTGACAATCTTATCACTCACCTCTTACTCTACCATCCCAAGATAAGTCTAAAGAACAAATCGAGGAAGAATAGTCACACTAGTTTTGGAGCTGGTGATAGATGCACAAAGACATTTAATTTAAGTTTATGTTTAATTAAGTTGTAAAACGCTTCCGCGTTATTTCTATCATTTTAAGTAATTGCATTGTAAAGATATTGATTTCTATGGAAATTATGATATAAATTAGTTTTGTTTTATACTGTACTACGAGACTTGTTATTTGACGATTATGTGATTGTTGAACAACGTCGATGTCGACTAACCCCAGTCTAGGGACGTGACAGTAGGAGCAAGTGTATTATAGTCGGGGATTCACTGTTCGCATATGAGAGTGAATATCCTTTATGATCTAGTGAGATGATGATCTCTGGCCAACATTTGAGGATTACATTAGGGTAAATGATCTCTCTAGTTGCACATACAGTACACTCTTAGATTCTAACTAGTGAGACTCTTAGTTTGAGCATGAAAGTTGTTGGAGTCCTAATTGGACCATGATGAGTAAATTAATATATCTTAGTTACACTAGAAAACCCATCAAACTAATAATAAATAGACTAGTAGTACTTACCTAGTCTCGTACACAATAAGTTGCTTAACATCAAAGCAAAATCTCTCATCTTCTCTACTCTCAAGTGTTAGAGTAGATGCCCTGCAAGCCAACGGTTGGCTATGGAATTATTGACTCAAGTGAAATAAACAATCTTTATTTTAATATAATTTAACATTTTATGGTCTTGTTATACTTTATCTGTATACCCATGCAATCAGCATAGATAAAGTCCTTGATTGTGCTTTAATACAAATGAATCGTAATTCGATGTTGAAACTCATTTGTAAACACTGCATATTCTAAATTCGTTCCTAGTCGATTCAGCCGCCTAAAACAGGGATAAAGGCCGCTTGAGCTCGAGACTAGCATCTGTGATGTTGTGTGCTGCGTTTCTTGGTAAGGGCATAGAGATGTCCAAACATGCAGATGGGTAGTCATATGATGATTATACCGAAGAACCCTCCCTCGGACTTTCCAAGTGGTTATCATTCATCGAGAGGATAAGTCCGTGGTTATGATTGTACACCATTAGTCCTTACGACCCGGGACAACACTGAGGCTCTATATGCTAGGGCTGTGATTTGACTCGTTTACCGGCTCCAGGAGAGTCATCAGGTGGCGAGTTTGGGTACAGTTGCGACACATATAGGAGCCAGTGCATTGTAGTCGGGGATTCACCGCTCACCTACGGGTGTGGATATCCTATGTGATCTAATGAAATTATAGTGCGTGGAATCTCTGGTCAGAGTATGAGATGTACATTAGAGAAGGAGTTCTCCAATAGTACATGCGATGCCACTATTTATAGTTATCACATAGTTATCGAATTAATATGCAACCCTCGATGAACCAATGATTGCAGATTCGATCGGGATATATGAGATGAAGGGACCGTACTGTACGTTAATCATAATCGACTGGTTCTTGCAGGCACTATCAGTGATACCTAGGGGATCATAGGGCGATGCTACTAGACGCTCTTACCATGATCCGATGGGTGCAATCAGAAATGAGTTTTGACATTCTTGATCAAGGTGTTGATGAAAAGAATGGGGCTAACTAGGGTAAGCCCGAATAAGATAAATATTATTCGAATGGTGGCCCAACTCGCGTCCCTGACCCATTGAGGTCACACAGCCGGACCCCCCGAGATAAGTTCAGAGTTGATATTATGATATAGTAAATTCAAGGAGTTGAATTTATGATATAATAAATTCAATGAGTTGAATTTATAAAATTTGAGAATTTAATTTATTAAACTCAAATGTTGGGTTTATTAAATATTAAATTTTGGGGGTGATGAAAATTCAAGTAATTGAATTTATAATTTAAATAATAAATTCAAATGTTGAATTTATAATATATTTAATTTATTAAACTCAAAAGTTGAGTTGATTAATTAATAAATTAAATATGGTGGGTAATATGTTTAATGGGCTTGTAGGAGTACAAGTCCAACATAATAAATAATTAAAGTTTAAATGGGATTTGATTAAATCAATTAAACTAGTTGGACTAGCCCAATTAATTAAATCAAACTCATTACTTTTAATTATGTAATTAGCTTATATTTTAATATAAATAAGGGTTGAGGTGTCAAAAACCTAGCCAACTCTCCCACCAACTTTCGAGAACCCTATTCCAAAGGAAAAGAAATTTCGGCTACCTTGAATTAATTTTCGGGTTGAGCCGTCTCTCGATTTTAATCTCCGACGTTGAAACTTCTTCCAAATATTCTAGTGCTACTTGGAAGAGGAACAAATCTTCTAGTCGTGGACCTAATTAGAAGAATCGAAGAAAGTTCGTAAGGATTCATCAAGAGCTAATCCGTTTATACCGGATTAGTTGGAGCCACGTGATTAATTCACAAAGGTATAATTTTTTCTGACATCCTATGTATGTTTATGATAAAATCATACGAGCGTCCAAAGCAAAATATATTTTGATTGTCAAAATAAAATAAAAATTTTTAAAACTTCCGATGCGTTTGGGCATGTAGAAAACCGAGATCCAACAGTGGTATTTGAGCCAGGTTCTCTATATCGTATGATTTTAAATCATATAGAATAATTTATTTCTAACTACACAAGAAAATTTTTCAGAAAATTTAGCATCAAGAAAATTTTATTTTTCCAGAAAACAAAAAAAATATATATTTTGTTTCTGCCCGGAACTGTTCCGGGCAGCCCATGCGCGCAGGGTCGCGCATGGGGGCGCGCAGCGTGCGCGCAGAGACGCGCAGCGCGCGCCGAGCGACGCAGTGTGCGGAGCGTCCGTACGCGGTGCGCCGCCAGCGCGGCGTGCGGAACGTCCGCACGCGGCGCGCGCCTGTGCGCCTGCGTGCACAGGAGTGCCGCCCCTGCCCGAAAGTTCGGGCAGCGGGCGGGCAGCGAGGGCGGCTGCCCGGGATCGTCTCGGGAACCGTGCTGGATGTTGGACCTGAATTGTTTAGGCCCAGGGTGCAATTTTCTGAATTTTAAAATTTTTGGGTAAAATTGACATTTTTGAAATTGGTTCAATTTTTATTTTGAAAAATTGATTTTTAGAAAATTAATAATTTTCTTGTGAAATAAATAATTAGAATATGATTTTAATTATTTATGGTAAAAATGAGTTTTTACAAAAAATCAATTATTATTGATTTAATTGGAAATTAAATAAAGGAGTTTATTTAATTTATTAAATCCTTTAATAAGTGTGGTGGTTAGTGATAAAATTATTAGATATATGATTTATCAATTAATTAAATTTGTTTAATTAAATTGATGTTAATATTTGATATTAAATGCATGAAGGATGATCGAGAGCCTTGACCAATGTGTAGGTGTATGTTAGGATATTTTACTGTTTTATTCGGTTTTTTATTAATATTTGATATTATTAAAGTGGGCATGGTTTATGGCTCGTTCCCACCCCATGAGATGTATCCCTTATGTGCCATGGCTATTTAAATGTAATTATTAGAAATAGTGAGAGATCAAGACTGGAAGATGGTGGGCCCGATGATCAAGATGAAGACATGTAAAATATTGGAAGCTCTTGTAATTGTTGCATTTGCATCCCTGAATTCATCTAGGTTTTGGACCTGGATCCATGTCTGGCTCACATGGATCTAATAGTGTTGGCGATCGATCATCTTTATTTATTGTTGAATGTCATATTATGATATATATGCGATATATAGTAGTATGCATGTATGTATATTATTATATAATATAGTTGCATGAATCCGGCAAACATACAAATTCGTGGCACGCGATTTTTAAATTAAAATGATGAGACAATTTTAAAATTAAAATCCCTCATTTTGAATAAGATTCAAAATTTATATCAAACCGAAAAAGTAAAAATTAAAAGAGTTTAATTTTTCCTTGCCTTCCATCAACCGTGGTTGCATGTTGATCGCTACCCGCGGACAGTGTCTGGCTCATATTATTGGGGAGGTCTGTACGCCGGAAAGCTGTGACTTCCACCGGACATATGATGTGAATTGAGTGGAACTCCCATGACTTCGGCTCATATTATTTGGGGAACTCATGGCAACCGTCTACTACAATTCAATATTGATGGGTTGGTTTGACACGCGAAAATAAACAACGTCATATTATTGGGTCCTTATTAAACGTGATGCAAAACACGCGGAGGTTGCATAGGGATGCAATTGGACTCTACCTTTTAGAAATTATAATTGGCTGATATTATTCGGGATTATAATTGGCTAATTGGACTCTACGTGCCTACTAACGAAATACGATTTCCCTTTTTCATCAGAGGGTGGTGGAAATGTCAAAATAGTGGGAGGGAATTTATAAAATAAAAATCCATATTTTATATCTTAAAATAATTTAAAATAATCAGCAACAATTATTCTGTTTCCATATCAGTATATTTTTCGATTTCGTCACATAATCCAATTTTGTTATTAACAAGCTAACCGAATCTAATTTTCAAGACTGGTTGGGAAAATTGTTCTGAATTCGGAGAAAATGACATACACACTAATGTCAGTCTTGTTGAACTGACAATGCATGCAAGATGGTGGGACCATATTGTGCAAGCTAAAGTGTGATGTGCTCGCTTCTATGTCAAATGAACTGTAGGGACAGTTTGAGAAAATGTTGAATGCTGCTGACATTCGAATACATATGAAAGAGTTGCATAGTGCATGAAACTCGTACAGTGATGCACACCACTTTTAAAAGCTCATGACTACACGAATGCAAGATGTGGCTTTGGTCCATGAGCGTGGTGTATATATGATTGGGTTTAATGAGAAAGTGGTGGGCTTGGAATAGGTGATTCATAACAAGTTACTTCATGACAATCAATTTGTTGTCATTCTCTTTCTCATTTGACGGGTTTATGTTGAACTTCAATTTGAATAAAATTGATGATAGCCTTGAAGAGCTATTCAACATGCTTATGACTTATGAAGTCATCATAAAATAGGAAAATGTTGTTTCCTAGTTGGGCTTGTTGTCAGGAACAAAAGTGGCCCGCAATGTAAGGGAAAGAAATGTTCTGCCCCTCACAAGAAAAAACCCAATAAGAGGCAAACTCCGAAAGACACTTAAAAGACCTACAAAGCCCTGATAAGTCAGAACATATTTCACTACAAGAAGTCCGGACATAAGAATTTATATGAGCCAGAAATGTTCTGGAAATGATGAATGAATGTCCAAGTAAACAGGATTTCAACAACAAACAAAAGAAAGTTAGATGATCCAAATCCCGCACAAATATGGCACGCTAGACTAGGTCACATCTCTCAAAGAAGGATGCACAAGCTAGTGGGAGAATGTATGTTTGACTTGTCAGACATAAATTCTATACTTACCCGTGAGTCCTGTCTGAAAAGAAAAATGACCAAGACTCCATTCGATGGAAACGTGGAACGTGCATATGGTCTATTGGATTTGATCCACACAGATATTTGTGGCCCGCTAAGTGTTAGCACAGGATATGGGCAATCCTACTTCATTACTTTTACTGATGACCATTCGAGGTATGGGTGTGTTTATTTGATAAAACACAAATCTGAAGCATTTGAAAAGTTCAAAGAATTCAGATCTGAAGTAGAAAATCAGCAAGAAAGAAGTATTAAGGCACTTCGATCTGATCGAGGTGGAGAATACTTAAGTGCTGAATTTTTCGGTTATCTAAAAGAGAATGAGATTCTCTCACAGTGACTCCACCAGCAACACCACAATTGAATGGTGTTTCTGAACATTGTAAGCAAACCTTGTTGGACATGGTTCGATCAATGATGGGATTCACTGAATTGCCTACATCGTTTTGGGGCTTTGCGCTTGAAACTGCGGCAATGTTGTTGAATAATGTCCATACTTAAAGCAGTGGATAAAACACCATATGAGATATGGATGGGGAAACCTCCCAAGTATTCTTACTTGAGAATATGGAGATGTCTTGCTTACGTGAAGCAGACAGTGGGAAACAAATTGGATAGTAGATCCACTTTGTGCTACTTTGTAGGATATCCAAAGAATTCTGTTGGATATTATTTCTATCATCTCAATGAAGCAAAAGTGTTTGTTTTCAAGAAATGTCATCTTTATGAAAGGGAATTTCTATTAGATAGAAAAAGGCAAGATGATAGAACTTGTAGAAATTCAAGATACTCCCTCAACTATAGTAGTTGAACCTAATCTCCAACAACCAGTAGTTGAAATACAAGCTCTTAGAAGGTCTGATAAGGTTATTAGACCACCTGCTAGATATACGTTTCTTCATGAACAAGACCATGATGAGTCTTTTGTTGGATATGATCCAATGAACTTTAAGGAAGCAATATCTGATACTGATTCAACCAAATGGCTTGAAGCCATGCAGTCAGAAATGGACTCTATATATTCAAACCGAGTCTGGACATTGGTGGATCAACCTGAGGGAATCGTTTCTATAGGGTGCAAATGTATCTACAAAAGAAAACTTGGGCGAATGGGAAGGTAGTGACCTTCAAAGCAAGGCTGGTTGCAAAATATTATACTCAAAGGCAAGGAGTTGACTATGAGGAAACATTTTCACCAGTTGCTATGTTTAAGTCCATTATAATACTACTAGCCATAGCATCATGGTATGACTATGAGATATGGCAAATAGATGTAAAGACTGCATTTCTCAATGGAGACATCAAAAAGGAAATTTACATGTCTCCACCTGAGGGATACACATCAGTAGGAAGTGAGCATAAGGTATGCAAACTTCATAGATCAATATATGGTCTCAAGCAGGAGTCAAAGAGTTGGAACCTCAGATTTGATAGCACTATCAAAGAGTTTGGTTTTGCTAAGAATCCAGAGGAACCGTGCCTGTACAAGAAGGTTAGTGGGAGTGTAGTGACATTCCTAGTACTTTATGTTGATGATATCCTACTCATTGAGAATGATGTGGGATTATTGCAATCAACTAAAGTATGGTTAGCCAATAAATTCTCCATGAAAGACATGGGTGAAGCATCCTATGTATTGGGAATACAAATCTATAGAGATAGATCAAAGAGGATGTTGGGACTCACCCAAGTCACTTATATCGATACCATTTTGAAACGATTCTCTATGGAAGAGTCCAAGAGAAGATACTTACCAATGTGTCATGGTATTACTCTATCTATAGTTATGTGTCCCAAAACTGATGAAGAGATAGAGATGATGACGCGTATTCCATATGCGTCAGCTATTGGTAGTATCATGTATGGTATGATATCGACGCGTCCTGATGTTGCTTACGCTTTGAGTGTTACAAGCAGATATCAGGCGAACCCTGGTCCAATGCATTGGAAGGCCGTGAAAGATATTCTTAAGTGCTTGAGAAGGACTAAGAATTTGTTCATGGTCTATGGGTGGAGAATTGAAATTGGAAAACTACACGGATTCTAGCTTCCAATGTGACATAGATGATTCGAAATCGACCTCTGGTTTGTATTCATGCTAAATGGTGCTGTTGTCTCTTGGAAAGGTTCCAAGCAAGACACCGTTGCGGATTCCACCACTGAAGCTGAATACATTGTTGCATCTGATGCAGCCAAAGAGATAGTTTGGATGAGGAATTTTGTCCAAGAGTTGGACGTTATTCTAATGGAGTTGATCCAGTCCCGTTGTACTGGGACAACACTGGTGCCATTGCTGCAAGCAAAGGAACCAAGGTCTCATCAGCGATCCAAACATGTACTGAGGAAGTTCCACATCATACGGGAGATAGCGGGAAGAGGAGACATATCGGTTGAAAGAGTTCCTCTGCAGATAATGTTGCTGTTCCACTTACATAGCCCATGCCAGGACCATTGTTTCAAAAGCATCGCGAAGCAATGAGTTTAAAATTAAGGGTAGTTGGCTCTAGGGCAAGTGGGAGATTGTTAGAGTAGATGCCCTGCAAGCCAACGGTTGGCTAGGGAATTATTGACTCAAGTGAAATAAACAATCTTTATTTTAATATAATTTAACATTTTATGTCTTGTTATACTTTATCTGTATACCCATTCAATCAGCATAGATAAAGTCCTTGATTATGCTTTAATACAAATGAATCGTAATTCGATGTTGAAACTCATTCGTAAACACTGCATATTCTAAATTCGTTCCTAGTCGATTCAGCCGCCTAAAACAGGGATAAATGCCGCTTGAGCTCGAGACTAGCATCTGTGATGTTGTGTACTGCGTTTCTTGGTAAGGGCATAGAGATGTCCAAACATGCAGATGGGTAGTCATATGATGATTATACCGAACAACCCTCCCTCGGACTTTCCAAGTGGTTATCATTCATCGAGAGGATAAGTCCTGTGGTTATGATTGTACACCATTAGTCCTTACGACCCGGGACAACACTGAGGCTCTATATGCTAGGGCTGTGCTTTGACTCGTTTACCGGCTCCAGGAAAGTCAGCAGGTGGCGAGGTTGGGTACAGTTGCGACACATATAGGAGCCAGTGCATTGTAGTCGGGGATTCACCGCTCACCTACGGGTGTGGATATCCTATGTGATCTAATGAAATTATAGTGCGTGGAATCTCTGGCCAGAGTATGAGATGTACATTAGAGAAGGAGTTCTCCAATGGTACATGCGATGCCACTATTTATAGTTATCACATAGTTATCGAATTAATATGCAACCCTCGATGAACCAATGGTTGCAGATTCGATCGGGATATATGAGATGAAGGGACCGTACTGTACGTTAATCATAATCGACTGGTTCTTGCAGGCACTATCAGTGATACCTAGGGGATCATGGGGCGATGCTACTAGACGCTCTTACCATGATCCGATGGGTGCAATCAGAAATGAGTTTTGACATTCTTGATCAAGGTGTTCATGAAAAGAATGGGGCTAACTAGGGTAAGCCCGAATAAGAATAAATATTATTCTGAATCACAAAGAGTTGTGAACCCACGACTAGCTGTATCCCTGAACCATTGAGGGTCACACAAGCATTGGATCGTTTGTTCCCGTTGAGAGAATAAATTCAAGGAGTTGAGTTTATATTATGATATAGTAAATTCAAGGAGTTGAATTTATGATAATTAAATTTTGAGAAAATAAATTCAAGGAGTTGAATTTATGATATAATAAATTCAAGAAGTTGAATTTATGAAATTTGGAGAAAATAAATTCAATGAGTTGAATTTATAAAATTTGAGAATTTAATTTATTAAACTCAAATGTTGGGTTTATTAATATTAAATTTTGGGGGTGATGAAAATTCAAGTAATTGAATTTATAATTTAAATAATAAATTCAAAAGTTGAATTTATAATATATTTAATTTATTAAACTCAAAAGTTGAGTTGATTAATTAATAAATTAAATATGGTGGGTAATATGTTTAATGGGCTTGTAGGAGTACAAGTCCAACATAATAAATAATTAAAGTTTAAATGTGATTTGATTAAATCAATTAAACTAGTTGGACTAGCCCAATTAATTAAATCAAATCCATTAATGTTAATTATGTAATTAGCTTATATTTTAATATAAATAAGGGTTGAGGTGTCAAAAACCTAGCCAACTCTCCCACCAACTTTCGAGAACCCTATTCCAAAGGAAAAGAAATTTCGGCTACCTTGAATTAATTTTAGGGTTGAGCCGTCTCTCGATTTTAATCTCCAACGTTGAAACTTCTTCCAAATATTCTAGTGCTATTTGGAAGAAGAACAAATCTTCTAGTCGTGGACCTAATTAGAAGAATCGAAGAAAGTTTGTAGGGATTCATCAAGAGCTAATCCGTTTATACCGGATTAGTTGGAGCCACGTGATTAATTCACAAAGGTATAATTTTTTCTGACATCCTATGTATGTTTATGATAAAATCATACGAGTGCCCAAAGCAAAATATATTTTGATTGTCAAAATAAAATAAAAATTTTAAAACTTGCGCTGCGTTTGGACGTGTAGAAAACCGAGATCCAACATCAAGTTGGCTACCCCTCACCTGTGCTCTAAGCTTTTCAGACGCCACCTGGTATTGGAGCAATCATCATTGTGACGCTACCGGAGATCGCCGTCGTCACCGTCTCTATCTCAGCTTGTGAACTTTCTTGTAGTCTTTCTAGTTCAAACTAGAAGAGGAACTTGGAATCTAGTTGTAGACCAAGAGATTCAAGGAGATTCATTCGTCGTAGGGAGATACAAGAAGAGTTATTTCTTCTTAAAAATCGAAATATTTAGATTCAAAGTGTTTATCGCTCAAAAGTAAATAATCTAAAGATCCTATGCATGGTTTTTGATTATTGTCTTTGTAACAGAAACAAAAAAGCCACGTTTGGTCACTGAATTCAGACCCATAAGCCTTTGTAACATGGTAGCAAAGTTGGTCTCTAAATCAATGGCAAATCATCTTAAGCCGTGTTTGAATGACATCATAGAGTAGTGCTTTTGTCCCAGGTAGATTAATTATGGATAATATTTTGGCGGCGTTTGAATGTTTGCATACTCTGCGCAATCGCAAACGAGGACGAATGGGTCTTATGGCAATAAAATTCAGACATGAAAAAGGCTTATGATTGAGCTGAATGGAAATTCTTACTTGCAACTACGGAAAAAATGGGATATCTTGTACGATGGATGAATAAGATCATGAATCTTCTGCAGACAACTCGTTATGCAGTTCTTGTAAATGGAAAACCAATTGATCTTTTCCAAACAACTCGAGGTCTCAGACAAGGATGCCCATTATTGCCTTCTTTGTTCCCCAGGTCTATTTTTCTTCTTCGAAGCCGAGCTAATACGGGTGAATTGAATGGGATTAAGTGTGCCGGAAACACACCCAATATCACACACCTCTTCTTTGAGGACGACACCTTAATATTTGGGACGACAGATAATCATACATGTGTTAAGCTACGTGAAATATGAATATGCATCGGGACAGTCTATAAATCTTCAAAAATCAACTATCAGCTTTAGTCCCGACACTTCCCAGGAAATGAAACATCACATGTTCTCTACACTGAGTATGAACGATAGTGAATCTCATGAAATGCACTCGGGACTTCCCTCTTTTACAGGACGCGATAAACAACGCATGTTTGAAGGTATTATAAAGGAGAGAGTCTGGCAGAAGCTCCAATGGTTGAAATGCAAATTGTGTTCGATTGCAGGTAGAGAAATTCTTATCAAAGCAGTAGCTCCAGCCATATTTCTTCCCATACCATGAGCATTTTCAAGGTACCCCTCACTCTTTGCAATAGCCTAAGATCGATGATTGTTAATTTCTGGCGGGGGGAACGAGGGGAAAAAGTGTGTTCATTGGAAGAATGGAAATCTTTTATGTCGTCCTAAAGCGCAGGGTGGTATGGGATTTCGTGATCTTAGCTCTTTCAATCAATATTTCTTGGCTAAACAAGCATGTGTTCTTAACAATCCCAACTCAAAGCATTTCCTGCCCATATCTACACCGTCTACCACATTTCTAAAAGCTACTATTGTTCATAATCCCTCTTTTGTTTGGATGAGTTTATTATGGGACAGAGATCGCTTGGTTAAACGTTTAAGATGGAGAAATTGCAAATGGTACTTGTGTGCTAGTGTTCCATGATCCATGGTTGCTCCACCCGAAGCATTTCCTGCCCATATCTACACCAAACCTGTCAAGCAACATGTTGAAAGTTTGCCACTGGATGCAACTAGGAGGAGGATGGGATTGGAACAAAATGAACAATTTCTTGTGGGACGAAGTGAGAAGAATTCTTCCAGGTCCGACTCGTGGGGAGGATATGATGATTTGACAGTATACTTCTCATGGTGAATACACAGTTAAATCGATCAGGTCACTGCCTAACTCAGGGGAATGATGAAAATACCAGCAACGGATCTCTCAATATCTTCAATGGGGGCCTTCGAAAGATGTGGCAAATCAAGGTACCAAATAAAATTAAAAATACATCTTTCATAGCGTGAAGAAGTCATTGCTTGTGTTGATAGAACTGCCGTTATTTATCGAGCTAGCCTTTCTACAGAAAACAAAACCAATACCAGCTCCTCGATCCACAACAAGTACATGGCACCCCCGACCGGATGGTGTCCTGAAAGTTAATGCTGAATATTTGTATAAAAAAAATATTACATATGCGTGTGCAATGATTCCTAGATATTATTATTAAAAATTGTGGAGGGATGGACAAAAGTTTCTACTGTAAAAAATACAATGCCTTTTTATATATGTTTTTTGTCTCTGATTTTTTTAACCTCTCAGTTATCTTTTTCACCAAATATCGATACCTATACGCGTCTACTGCAAGCGTGCGGGTCGGATCAAACGATGGTCAGTTATATTATGAATTTGTTTCTTTAAGACAGGTTGTTACGGTTATATTATTTCCTTAAAATTTATAATTTTCTGTATTATTTTGATGATAAAATATTGTTTTTCGCAATTATATAAATTATGAATTAAGGCTAATTCCATCAATACCCACAGTTAAAAAAAAAAAAAAACCTTATATAAAATTAATTTCACTTTAAACCTCGTGTTCTTAAAAATCAAATATATATATAAAGGCCCCTACTACATGTGGTAAATGTAATTGAGTTTTTATAAAATATGGGTGAAAAATGTGTGATTTTAAAAAAATAAGGACATTAACTTATTAATATATTTTAAATGGTTTTATGTTTTTTATACTTTTCAAAAAAAAAAAAAAAGGTTTGTGCAATTAGCTATTATTAATTATGAGTTTTGCTTCCCTGGCACATTTTAAAAGCGTAAACTGGTATTGGTGAACTTATCGTTTTTCTTTACTATTTACTAAGTATAGTTCTTTTTAGTTCATATATGGGGAAGAGAAATCGAATTAGAGGCTCCGATTAAAATATATTAGTTCTACTGTGAGACGATCTCACATATCTTTATCCGTGATACGAGTCAATAATGTCCATGTTTATAGTAATAAATAATATTTTTGACATAAAAAATAATATTATTCTTGAGTGATCTGAATTGGAGAATCATCTCATAAATTTTTTTGTAATTTTTACCTTTAACCGATCGTTTTATCATTCCTAAAATATTCAAATATTTTATTATATCTCATTAATATCTTTCGTATATTTTGAATAATGATTTCAAAATTATAAAACTTGATTAAAAATTCTAAATTCTTTATTTTTTAGTAGATAATTCTTTATTGATCTGTGTTTTCGATTCTAAAATGTGATAAGAGTTACTATGCTAAAACTTAAATAATTTTTAGCAAATAATTATTTTGAATAATGATTTCAAATAATTTGAATAATATGAACAATTTAAGAGTGAGTCTCAACGGGCCAACCCTACTCATATTCACAATAAAAAGTAATACTTTTAGCATAAAAAGTAGTATTTTTTCATGAGTGACCCAAATAAGAGATCCGTCTCACAAATACGATCCGTGAGACCGTCTCATACATGTTTTTATCTATAATGATTCATAACTCTATTTCTCCGGAAAATTTCAATAAAAGATAAGATGAAACAATGATTTATAATTAACTAATATATTTTCATCCGCACCAAACAGTACTAAATCGTTAAGGTGGCTTCGATACTATATTGGCTATTACTTCAAAGGTAACATCCATTGACCTCCTCCTGTATACTGATATTGACAAGACCTTTAAAGTGCGCTTTTTCCATATCACTTAGTCAAAATCGTGTCTCCCATCCACTCTAAATCTTCAATGAAAACCACATGCATTGAACCAAGCATGCATAGAGGACCTTTCTGAAACTTAATATCTCAATTTCACATGATAGTATTAAAGTAATTATAAATTATTTTCACTTATATCGTGTTTATTGTTGATTGCAAATAATAAATTAAGACAGATTCAATAAGGAGTGAGTTCGATTTGAGTTTTGAGCAAACCACTCGGTTCATGAATGGCTCGACTGTGACTGCGATGACCTTGTCATAATCTTCGAACGTAATGCACACATGTGGTTTTGGGATTAGTATTGTTGAAAATAATCTTACTACAAATTATTATCACAAAGATAAACATCATCCACGATAAAATTAAGTGATAATGGATGTTTTATGTCTTCCTCGTGAGCATAATCTAGAGATCTTAATAGATGTGACTATGAACCTTATGTATGATCCGATTGGAGGCTTTGGAAACACGCGTTTGAGTGAAAGCACTACACGATTTCCATGCCGATTGTATTGACTTCAAGAAAACATTTTTTTGGAATAAATATGGGAATGGAAGTAGCACTTTTGATACATTCAAAGTCAAAATCACACTTAATTATCTCGAGTTAGTGCCCCTCACCATTTTTTAATTTCTTTTTGAAAAAAAAGTACAAAACTGTTTCTTTATTTTATTTTATATTTTTAGAGACTATACATTTTCGCTTTTGGGTGTTTGGTTTCTTTTCCATTAACTTTATTTTTAGTTTTTATTTTCTAAAATCACTTTTTTTACTTGGTTTCTATACCCTCTTCTATATGACTATATAGGGCTCCGGTCATACCTCGACCCGGCTCCTGGCCCCCTATTCTCCTTGTGGTCATGTGGCCCACTTTTTGAGATAGCTGAGCTTGTTGAGCCACCCTGAACCACCAGACCGGTATGATAAGAAAGGCTCCCCACACTAGCATGCACTCTAAATCAACAACCTTTCATCAGGCCCTAACCAATTGACCCATTGGGACCATCTTTGAACCCTGGTGGTAGACCCACCTGGAGCATCACCATGACTTCACAAGTCACTCGTCATATCTCTATAAGATCATGATTATGTTTGCATATTCAGATATACAGTAAATCTAGTTTAATAAGAAAAATATCGTCTCCAAATATTCGAGATATATATACAAATCTTCATACCCAGATATCGAATGGATATGAAAGCAAATTCCGAATATCAATAGAGTTTATTATTTGAGTCTAGACTGCAGCACCTCTAAATATCTTGTCTTTAGTTAGTTCATATACAAAATGTGTATGTTTTAAGCATCGGAATCGGAAGGATCATGTCAGAAAACAAAATCGGTGTCCTTCTAACCTTTGTTCATCTATGTAGAAACATTCCGACCGGAACTGACCAAGTTTGGTCAGATTCATTTGGAGTTGAATTTTTTACTCGCCAAACCGACCCGTGAAATTATGGTACCATTGTTTTTTCTATCACACAATTCAACATGTTTAGTTCTGTCATATGCTCACCACGGTTAGAAGAGAAGATATTTATTTGAGATATACCCACCTCTAAAAAGAATTTTTTTTCTCAGAATCATTGCCCACTTACGCAGTTGGAAAATATGTGAAGGCCCATATCTCATCAAGATCAGGCTCAAACTAGAGCCCATGATCAAGCCCACATTAAATTTCAAACAATCGTATTCCATTTCTTGATCAGCAGCTCAGAGCGCAGCTTTTCCCTTCACAAAAATGGCGGCCGCTGCTGACTCAAAGTGGAAGGACACTGCCCTTATCGTGATTGACATGCAGGTATTGTTTTTGTGATTGTTTTTAGGTTTTTTTCCATATTTTTCTTTCTTGATTCTTCATCGTTAATCAAAAGTCGAAAATTTCCTGTATTTATTTGGTGTTGCATTTTTTTCTCGGCAGAATGATTTTATTTTGCCCGGTGGTCCGATGCATGTAAAAGGGGGTGAAGCTATTGTGCCAAATGTTATCAAAGCGATTGAGGTTTCTAGAAGCCGTGGCATTCCTGTTATTTGGGTACCTTCTAATTTTATATGCTCGCCAGTTTTCTTTGCTGTTCTAGTCCATGGAGACTTTAATTCTGGTGACCTGTGATGAGTTTACTGGTTGTACTATGGTTGATGTACAGCAATCTTCTTGAAGCTGCAATAAGCAAATAAAATTGATTTTCTAAAATGAGCATTTTGGATTTTTCAAGTTGGATTCCATTTCTTGTGATTACTTTTAGTGGGATTTCTTTAAACTTTGGTGGATCATGAGTTCCTGATCCGAGTAAGGTAGCGAGTGAATTTCCATTGTCTTTGAGTTTCCTGTACTGTACTTGAAACGATCCTTGAGATCGAAAACGATTCCAATTAACAAAACTTGTGATAGGTTGTTCGTGAGCATGACCCTTTGGGGAGAGATGTTGAATTATTCCGCCGCCACTTGTATTCTTCTGGAAAACCAAAACCAACTTCTAAGGGCAGTAAGGGTGCGGAGCTGGTTGATGGGCTTGATATCAAAGATGGTGACTACAAGCTGGTGAAGACGCGGTTTAGTGCATTTTTTAACACGCACCTCCATTCATATCTTCAGGGTGTTGGAGTTAAGAAGTTGGTAATCATTGGTAATATCAATGTTCTTATGTCTATATTTGGGTTTTGTTGTGTTGGATTTATGGTAGAAGTATTGGAAAAAGATAATAGAACACATTGCGGGATCTACCTGATTGAGATGAAATGATCTACATTCACGGCACAGTGCTGGTTGCTCTTTTCTTCTCATTAAGATTACAACAATCATCTCCTTCATATAATATATATTGGGATAAACATGGTAGGAAGTCTTTTTTAAAACTATACGACGGTAAATGATATCTAATAATATATCATAATCCTCGATATACACAGGTGTACAAACCCCAAATTGTGTCCGGCAGACCGTCTTCGATGCGGTAGCATTAGATTATGAAACTGTTACTGTGGTAGTTGATGCCACCGCTGCCGCAACTCCTGACATCCATAATGGTACGCAATGCAACTCCCAAAACAAACATAAATATGTGTGGTTCATGTGCGGATTCTATTTCTTGTTCGCTGAATTCATGCTTTGTTCTTGTTGTGTGGTTTAAAAGAATAGAGATGTCCCTTTGATCAGATTTATAATGATTATAAGAACCTGAAAACAAATATGCTCACGGAGTGGTATGTTTGACTGCAATGATTAACATTTAGCTGCCTGAGTACCTATAGAAGCAGCAATGAACCTAGAAATTTGGCAAGGGTGGCTTAGTGTATTGTCGATAGAATACTGATATTTTAGGAAAATCTTATGTATCAATTTAAAACCTATTCATTTGAAAGAAAGGTCCCTACTTTATGTAGAAGTGATTGGCGATGAGGAGATAGAAGGAAATACATGGATAGGTTTTGATATAAAGATTAACCCTGAATTATGAATTCTTGAGTACTTGAAATCTTATAAGCAGTTAACTCAAATACATGAATTTCAAATCACTTTTTTCTGTTTAAGTTATCAATGAATAAGGCAAACCCTCTACCAGTGGGGAGCCATTTTGAATCTATTCTTCAACTTTTCAAACCATTTTCGCATTTCCCAAACCAAATATTAATGCCTTATTTTTGTTGTCGTTCATGGAAAGTATATACAAGTTCTCGACATAATTATGCTTTACATAGTTGTTTAGGACGCAAGATACACTAAAATGCTGGGTAACCTGGATCTTGAAGCACAAGTCAAAGAGTACGTTTTATCGAAGTAAAGCGCATTTGAGATAAATTTAAAAATTCAACATGTATGAAGTGATTATAGTAATGGGAGAAACAATATTAAAAACCATACCCAAGTTATGACAGAGAACGGTTAATATTCCCTTCTTACTTAAAGCGTTCTCCAGCTGCACCTGTTTGTTTCCGTCTCTCCGATCCAACAAGGTCAACAAAATTAATTCTGCTAACCTTCACGTAGCTTAAACCATCAGCAGCACTCTGTAATATATGATATTTGGTAGGAATAAGGATATTATTTGGTGAAAGATTATGGGGTAGAAAAAACAGTAACCAAGAGAATACATTAAAACAAACAGCATTTTGGAATTTGAAGGAAAAGAAGCATGAAATTGAATGCATAAGGTGTCTTGCTGCGTGATTCAACAACAGAAACAAGAACAGCTAGAACTTGCCGAGTTCGATAAACAAGATATTACCTTGCAGGGTTTTTTATCATTAAATAGCTATGGACTTTGCTAATTAGGGTTTAAAATTTGTTTAGCTTGAGTTAATTTTTATTTACTTACAAAATAGCAGAGCACTTCTTAAAGCGTATACATTTGTGACTCACGGATATCTTGCAGCCTAGGCAGAGGCGTGCACTTTAAGCACACTTGTTTCAAGTGATGTGCCTGGCTGCGCCATGTCACCTAGGTGCAGCTGTGCACACACTTTTAACAACTATGATCCTTTATATTCAGATTTTCATCACTTCCTGAAAATATTATATGATGTACCGGGCTGATTATTAGAGTATTGTTACGTGTCAATCTTCATACATTACAAACCATGCAATAGACACGTAATGGTAGTGGCTTGCTGAAGAATAGGTCAACGGGAGTAGTGGAAATTGAGGATCAAATTATATTAGTTTTTATAATTGGCTTAGTGGTTTAGTGGGTAGTTATTATCATTTAGAATTCCTATGTCTATAAATAATTGTACTTGTTTTAAGGAAAGGGGATCGGTTATTCAGAAAAGTTCACTCATCTCTTCTTAAATTGTTTCTTTGCTTTCTATATCAAATTTTAGCTTATCAATTGGTATCAGAGCCAGGTTACACGACGTCTCCATCATGGACACCCGTGGTAAAAGCAATGAAGAATTTCGCAACGACGTCAATGAAATTTTAGCCCGACATGAATCGAACTTTGACCAAGTTCATGTGACCTTGCAAAAAGTGTTAACCGAGCTTCAATCTCTTCGACTCTCGCACAGCCCAAACACGAATCATCTTGAAACCAATCCTTTGGCAGAAACGAAACCTTACAACAACATACCTCTCACCCTAACTCCTCCAACGAAAACCGTCATCAACATCTTTCGTTGTCATTCCCAAATTCAATGTGGAAGATTCAACAGGTTGGATCTATAAAGTTGAGCAGTATTTTGAGATAAAAACTATTGCACCAGATGAACAAGTCCAACTAGCTTCCTTTCATTTAGAAGGAATTGCTCTTCAATGGCATCGGTGGTTGACGAAATTCCGCGGGCCATTGACATGGAATGAATTCTCTAAAGTTGTCCTTCTTCGTTTTGGCCCAACTGATTACGAAGACCCCTCGGAAGCTCTAAGTAGGCTGAACCAAACCACAACAGTAGCAGCTTACCAAGAAGTTTTCGAAAAACTTTCTCACCAAGTTGATGGTCTACCCGAGAATTTCCTCATCGGTTGTTTTATTGCAGGTCTTCGTGATGACATCCGCCTAGACGTGAAAATAAAACAACCAAAAGCTCTAATAGATGCCATCGGCGTTGCTCAATTAATAGAGGAGCGAAACCAGTTACAAAAGAAAGCAAGCCAGCCATTCCGCCCCACTCCAACTACAGTGGCTCCAAAAGTTAATGCAAATCCTACAGCCGGTATACTAGGACCTCCACCCCACCTGCGTATTAATTCTACTCCTCCACATTTCCGTCGAATCACCAACCAAGAGGCACGAGAGAGAAGGGAGAAGGGGCTATGTTACTATTGTGACGAGAAGTTCATTCCAGGCCATCGATGTGAGCGACCACAATTGTTCATGATCGAAGAGTCAATACATTCAAGCTCGGGAGATGACGATATCATTCCAGAAGCTCCACAAGGTCTATTGGAAATTCCTGAAATTTCTTTTCATGCCATCACAGGAACTAAGCATCCTCAAACATTGCGTGTCATGGGAAAGCTGAAAAACAGGGATATCACGGTGTTAATTGATAGTGGCGGCACTCACAACTTCCTGGATCAAGCCATAGTCACTAAGTATGGATTACCGGTGGTCCGTGCCAAAATGTTTCAAGTCATGGTAGCTAATGGAGAGAAAATAGAATGTTCTGGGCAGTGTCAAGCACTAACCATCATGATCCAGGGTCACTCCATCACAACAGATTATTATATTCTTCCTGTCGCTGCGTGCCAATTGGTTTTGGGGGTACAATGGCTTGAAACTCTTGGACCTATCCAAACTGATTATAGGAAGCTCACAATGACCTTCCGTGTCGACGGAGTCTCCCACACCTTCCAAGGACTGAAGCAGGCTAACATTGAGGCTTTGACAGGGAAGGAATTCTTGCAACAATGCGATGTTTGTCAGCGTAACAAGACCGATTGCATGAAACCTGCTGGCCTACTCCAACCATTACCAGTACCTGTTCGCGCTTGGACAGATATTTCAATGGATTTTATTGAAGGGTTACCCTCATCTAATGGGTTTACCGTCATCATGGTGGTTGTGGATCGATTGACGAAATATGGTCATTTTGTAGTCATGAAACACCCATTCACAGCACTCACTGTGGCCAAGTCCTTTGTTGCAAATGTGGTTCGTCTCCATGGAGTTCCAACGTCAATTGTTAGCGATCGAGACAAAGTTTTCATTAGTTCATTTTGGCAAGCACTATTCCAGCTGCAAGGAACCAAGCTTTGCATGAGTTCAAGTTATCATCCCCAATCCGATGGACAAACCGAGGTAGTGAATCGAATCTTGGAGCAATATTTGAGATGTTTTGTTAGTGATCAACCACGGAAATGGGCAGAATGGATCCCATGGGCGGAGTTCAGTTACAATACGTCAGTCCATTCGTCCACCAAAATGACTCCATTTGAAGCTGTTTACGGCATTCCGCCTCCAACTCCACTAGCTTATATTCCAGGTACAGCTCGTGTTCAAGCGGTTGATGAGTTCTTGCGCGACCGTGACTCCATTTTACGAGAATTGCGCCATAATCTTTTGATAGCCAGAGATCGAATGAAAAGTATAGCTGATCGGCATCGACGAGAGGCTTCTTTCAATATCGGAGATTATGTATATTTAAAGCTCCAACCATACCGCCAAACTTTTGTAGCCTTTCGACGTAATATGAAGTTTGCTCCACGCTTCTTTGGACCATATGAGATCATACAAAAAGTTGGTGCAGTAGCGTATAAGTTGGCTCTTCCTCCAGGTTCTCAAATTCACAATGTGTTCCATGTAAGTTTGTTGCGTAAACATCTGGGGCCAATCGTTCCGACCTCTACTCAACTTCCTCCTGTTGCCGATGATTCTACTATTCTTCCTCAACCAGAAGTCATCTTAAACCGGCGAGTAATTCAAAAAGGAAAGTTTCAACCACGATCTGAAGTGTTAGTCAAATGGAAAGGGACACAAGTTGAAGATGCAACATGGGAAAATGCACGACGCTTTGCTAAGATGTATCCTGAATTCATCCTTGAGGACAAGGATGCTTAAGCAAGGGGGAATTGTTACGTGTCAATCTTCATACATTACAAACCATGCAATAGACACGTAATGGTAGTGGCTTGCTGAAGAATAGGTCAACGGGAGTAGTGGAAATTGAGGATCAAATTATATTAGTTTTTATAATTGGCTTAGTGGTTTAGTGGGTAGTTATTATCATTTAGAATTCCTATGTCTATAAATAATTGTACTTGTTTTAAGGAAAGGGGATCGGTTATTCAGAAAAGTTCACTCATCTCTTCTTAAATTGTTTCTTTGCTTTCTATATCAAATTTTAGCTTATCAAGTTTGTATGACCAATACCATCCAGATTTGCTATATTTTGCAAATCCGGACAGGTTTTCGTCATAATATATTCTTAAAAACACCCATTCTAGTGCCTTATGATTTACTCCTGCAGCAAATGTTTTTGACATGAGCAATGTTGGTGTGGCCATACCAACACTAGAAGAATGGTGTAAATCCGACGATTAATGCAGAAAAACCACACGATTCATGACCATATCGAAGCACCATCCCTGCTATATCATCATCAAAATTCAAGAACAAGCACTTCTAGAAGAAAACTGTAGGTTTCCTCGAAATATAATGGTGACATTCTTCGTTACTGTTACTGTAACATAATTCAAATTTCTGGTTTGCTACACTCTTCTTCTTCTTTTTTTTAAAAAAATTAATCTGTAAATGTATATTTTATTCGTTGATGATTGCATATACTTGTCGAAGTTTTATTCGTATAATTCTTGGTAGCGTGTCTTATCATTGAGGATAATATTTTTTTTAATATGTTGCCGATTTCTCAATTATTCTTTTAAAATTATCATTTTGATCCAAAAGATCAAGTTAAGCAGAAAATGGGAGATCCAATAATTAAAAATAAAGTTGGAAAAAATTATAAAAAAATTTCTGCTCAATTAGTCTATGCTACATCAGTATTTTTCGGTACGGTAATTTCAGTATACAGAAAATTCGGTATTTTTTCCATCCCCTATGTACATTAATCTATTTTGGATTTTAGTTTTCTAATTTGTCGAAGTTTGGTTTTCTCGTAGTAACTTAGATTTTTTTTGGCGTTGTTCTTTTTTTTTTTTTTGTCCGAAACCACTAAATTCATTGAATATGATTTATTTTACAATTATTTCTTCTACGTGGTACATGTGGGAATTTAGTGATTTTGGGGGAAAAAAACGAATACTAAAAAAATTCAAGATATTGGATTGATGAAAAACAAACTTAACAAGTTAAAAAACTAAAATTCAATGCAGACAAATTTAAAGCTAAAATTTCAATTTTTCCACAAACCTAGTCCAATGAATATAAAATAGACTCTAATGTCACAATATTAATAATACTATTATTGATATTATTTTCGGGGCGAGTTCGGAGATTTCGGGGATGATGATAGTAATCCCATACCCGCCCCAAAGTACATCGAGGATTTAAAAAAATCCATGAACCCGAACCCAAACCCGAAAAAAGGATCCTCATCCTCGTTTCAGGTTATCCCCGCGGGCCCCAAACCTGTAAGAAAAGTTGTCATCCCTACTTCAACATCTACCTTAAATGCTATTGAGCCTTCGTGATATATCATTGAAATATTATGTAAAAGAGAGCGTAATTTTGTCAAATTTATTAGGTGATGTGATTTACTTCTATCATTTTTGCACAATGTTACTCTATGTTTCATGGATACGGGTACGAATATCGAATCGAATACGATAGAATATGGCGATACAACAAATTTTGAAAATATAAGACATGATATGACTAAGATACGACAATTATTAAAAAAATATATAAATATTATATATATATATATATATATTTATATTATATATGGTATAGAAAAATTAAAAAGTGTAAAGATATAAATATATTGCAGAAATATATATGTAAATATATACAATCTTCAGAGCAACGATTAAAAAAAATAAGAAAAAATTGTCGTAACATGTTCGAAAAACGTGTCTGTGACGTGTTCTCGCCGTGTCCGACTGGTCAACTTAAAAAAGTCAACGACATGGATCTTGCCGTATCCGACACGCGTGTCTGCGTGTCGTATCCGTGTTCGTGTCCGTGTCGTACCATGTTCGATACTTCAAAATTTTTCTTTTTAAGTTGTCATTGCTACATAGATGTTACTCTAACAAATATCGATTTAAATAACCAATTGTCTCTCGCTTTTTATTTCTTCCTTGCGTTTTTTTAGCATGAATTTTTGTCCTTGTAATTAATATCGATATAGTGTATTTGACATCCTTGAAAGCTCATGCAAGAATTAGTCGGACAATAAGTTGATCGGGGCGTGTAATTGTTAGTTTTAAACAAATTGGACCATGTTGATATAGCAAATGGTGCTTTGGTTTAAGACTCGCGGATTGTTTTAGAGCGTGTTTAGTTAGGAGTTTCGTTAGGTTATTGGTAAATCTTGCTGAAATGAGTTTTTGCAAAGTTTTTATACTAAACAAAGTCTTATATTGATATCTTTCTGGAAACAGAAGAAGAGAAGATGTGTAAGAATTATACCACATTCGAACTTACATAAACAAATTGTGATTTATTTTACTTTCTGTTTAATTTTTTTTGTTCACGAGCTCTGCTGAAATTGTATATTTGTACTAGCAGCTCTACTGAGTTCAACAAGATTTTTTCCGTACATGAAATTTTTTTCTAGCTTGATACAATCAACACAATTGATATAATATTTGAAGCTATTAGCCCAATCCAAATCAAAGAACGTACAGAGTTTGAATAATTGTTTATTCACTCTTTCTCCGAAAATAGATACAACAATACACAAAAAAAAGATGACAGGGAAGAAAACCACGATCATGTCAGATAAATGTGTCTCCTTGAAGTGAAGTCGAAAGAATGACATAATATTTATTGAAGACGATGAGATACTTGGTGATTTTACTAAAAAAGTGAAGATGGATATTATAAGAAACTACACAAGGAGTTGTCAAAATCAAGCAATAACCGGATTGTAAAGTATGTCATGTTTATAAGAGAACGTCTCTGATTCTTATATATCGCTTATGGGCATGATTTTTATTTTATTTTTTATGCTCTGGTTTGTTTCAATTGATAAATGCTTCTAGACATACTACTGTGTGAATGCTTTTAAATATTATCAAAATTTTGTACATATATTTTCGCAGTTAACTGTCCATGTACAACACACTTGTATTTTTGTAGTTTTCTAGTGTATATATAGGATGAAATATATCTCCAACCCACCAATAAATACCCATGGATGACGAGTACTAGTTCACTTCTTTATGTTAAAAGTAAAAATTTACGATAAAATATAAAAATCTCAAACTCTCAAAATATATTAAACTACACATTTTATAAAATTTTGTCTACTCAATTGTGTTTTTCTTCACAAATTTATAGACCTATTTATAGAATTTCTTTGAAAATAATCCAAAAATAAATACATCATTATATATAGGGGTGAGCATCGGTTAATTCGGTTATCGACCGAACCGAATTAGCCATAACCGAACCGAACCGAAATATTTAGCCATAACCGAACCGACCGAATTAATTTTCATAACCGATGAAAACCGAACCGAATTAAAATCGGTTAATTCGGTCGGTGACCGAATTAACCGATTAGTTTATAAAAAAATTGTGATTTAACTTTAATTATATATGTAATTTTTTTTAACACTACACTTTATACAAATGCATAAAAACATAAAATCACATACATCACAAATGTATAAGTTTTATTTGAACATCAATTAATACATATTATATCGATTTTAAAACTAAAAATTAAAATATTTATAAAAATTGATAAATAATGTTTTTATTAAATAATAATATTTATTATATCGGTTAATTCGGTTAACCGATTTTAAAATTTTGAAAATCGTAACCGAACCGAATTAACCGAATTTTTTTAATTTGAAAACCGAATTTCCGAAATAACCGAACCGAATTTTCGAATTAGCTCGGTTCGGTCGGTTAATTCGGTTTAACCGAAATCTTGCTCACCCCTAATTATATACATCATCACACACTAATTTTCAATATTTATAACTCTTATTTTCAACAGTCAATCTATTATTTTCAACACTCCCTTTGTGATGATGATCATGATACAATGATTGTCTTGAGTACGCGTTTTTATATTGTCTCAGTAAAAATTTTACTAGGAAAAAACCATTGGGGTAAAAACCGTAGTAAGGGAAAAAGAGTATAGTCACGTAAACTCTCCTTTATGTTAACACGAACGATTCTTCACAAATTTAGTAGATTGCGCATCCCAATATTATATATATGCTTTCTGAATATTGTCATAGGAAGTGCCTTTGTGAAGAGATCCGATGAGTTTTCACTTGACTTAATGTGACGAATATCAGTATCTTTATTCTTCTCAAGGCTCTTGGGTGAATGTTAAGAACTTAGAGGGCATATGTTTAGTTCTGTCATTTTTTATGTATTCTTCTTTTATTTGACTAACATATGCATTATTATCTTCATATAGTATCACATGTTTCTTGTCGAATGATAATCCGCATGAGATTTGGATCTGTTCGATCATTGATTTTAGCCACATACATTCACGGCTTGCTTCATGTAGTGCAATAATCTTGGCGTGATTTGATGAAGTTATGGCGAGTGTTTGTTTCTATGAACGCCAAGAAATTGCAATTCCTCCACAAATAAATATGTATCTGGTTTGAGAACATGCCTTGTGTGGATCAGATAAATACTCAGCAATCAGCATATCCAATTATGCTTTGATTTATATTTTTTGAATACAAAAGTCTCAAGTCTGTCGTTCCTCGTAGATAACGTAATATATTTTTAATTGCATTCCAGTGTCTCTTTGTTGGAAATGAGCTAAATTTTGCCAATAAATTTACTGCAAAAGATATATCAAGTCTTGTACAATTTGCAAGATACATAAGGGCATCAATATCACTTAGATATGGTACTTTTAGACGAAGAATAACTTCATCATCTTCACATGGACGGAATGTATCATTTACTATGTTTAATGATCTAACAATCATTTGAGTACTTAAAAAATTGATTTATCTATATTAAAACGTTTAAGGACATTTTCTGTATAATTTCTTAACGAAACGCAAGGGCATATTGAATTGTTTACATATCTTTTTTCATTAAGTGCTCACTTAGCCGATTATACCACATTCGACCGGATTGTTTAACCCATATAATGATCTTTGTAATTTCACAGAATAACATTCTTTGGGTTTTCAAATTTGTGCTTTAGGCATCTTAAATCCTTCAGGGATTTTCATATATATATATATATATATATATATATATATATATATATATATATATATATATATATATATATATATATATATATATATATATATATATATGAAAATCCCTGAAGGATTTAAGATGCCTAAAACACAAATTTGAAAACCCAAAGAATGTTATTCTGTGAAATTACAAAGATCATTATATATATATATCCCGCCAGCCCCTTGCCGAGGGGACGTTTATGAATCTCATAGTAATAGAAATACATGTCCTACCATCGCGATCTGTCCTACTACAGGTGTTCGTTCACAACAAAATATTTTCTTTGTGCGCCATAAGTACCTCTCCTTCGGCGAAGCATTTCTTCATTTGACTCGCGCGCAAGCCCGCCCCGTCGGCACGAAGTGATACATCGTGCTCAAACATGAGATGTGGAGTAGGAGGTTGTCACTGACATATATATATATATATATATATATATATATATATATATATATATATATATATATATATATATATATATATATATATATATAAAGTGTGACAACATTCATAAGACGCATTTCTAAATTTTTAGATACCGCCAAACTAATAAAATACTGAAACTTAATTGCATCCATAACATGAGAATACGTTTCTTCATAATCAAATATATTCCTTTGAGAAAAACATTGTGCAACAAGTCGAGCTTTATATCTTACTATTTCATTTTTCTCATTTCGCTTTCGAATAAAAACTCATTTGTACCCAACAGGTTTTACACCTTCAGGTATAAGGACTATAGGTCCAAAATGTTACGTTTATTTAGCGAATCCAATTCAACCCGGATGACGTCTTTCCATTTTATCCAGCCCTATCGATTTTTACATTCACCAAAAGATTTTGGTTCATATTCTTCATTGTCATTTATGATGTCAAATGTCACATAATATCTCATCAATTTCTTTTATACCTTTTTGGTTCCATATTTTCCAATATTAATATATTGATACAGATTTCACGATTTTCATCAGTTTGTGGACAGAACATTTTCATCATCATGTATTTCTGCCGGAATATCATTATCTATTTTGTGAGCATTGTGTTTCTCTATGCTTTTTATTTTTCGATGATTTTTATCCTTTGAACCAATTGTTTTTCCACGCTTTAAGCGTTTAGTGACATCACGAGTGTCTTCAATTTGTTTAATTCCAAGCATGGGCATTTACAACATGTATATATGATATAGTTACCTCATTTGTGTCTGCAAAGGATCTGGTATTTTAATTACTATTCTTTGCAAATGCACAATTTGTTGTACATCATTTTCACATCGTTTAGTTCTTGGATCCAGATGTAAAAATGATGATGTATACCATGTAATTTTTTTTCGATATGTTTCTTTTATCCCCTTAACATTGGGTGACAATCAGCAAAATGTGTTGTAAACACGTCACATATCTGAGGTTGAGGTTCAAAATATTGAATTATTGATATGCTATCATAGCCAACATAATTCCAATCTTTGAGGTCACATTTTTATTCGTTGAGGCGGTGCAATAGGCATGTATACCATACATCCAAAAATTCTCAGATGAGAAATGTCTGATTCTTTACCAAAGGCAAGCTGCAATGGGGAGTATTTATGATATGCACTTGGTCTGATGCGAATTGATATAGCAACATGTAAAATTACATGTCCCGTATATAAATGGGGATTTTTGTTTTCATAATCATTGGTCTAGCAATCAGTTACAGACGTTTAATCAATGATTCAGCTAATCCATTTTGTGTATGTACATGAGCAACATGATGCTCAACAGTGATTCCCATTGACATACAATGATTATTGGGAAGTAAATTCACTAACATTATCAAGTTTAATTTTCTTGATTGTATGATCAGGAAATTGATTTCCGTAATTTTATTATTTGAGCAAGTAATCTTGCAAATACCACATTCCGAGTTGATAATAAACATACATGTAACCATCTGCTAGAAGCATCGATCAATACTATAAAATATCTAAATGGCCTACATAGTCGATGAATTGGCCCACCAATATCACTCTGAATACGTTCAAGAAACATGAGTGATTCAGTTTGGATTTTAGATGGTGACGGTTTAACATGTTTTCAAAAGAACATGCTTTGCATTGAAACTTATTATTTTGAAAAATATTCTGGTCTTTTAGCGGATGACTATGTGTATTTCTTATAATTATTTGTATCATTGTTGAACCAGAATGTCCTACTCGATCATGCCAATTGATTAATATTGAAGAATTATCAACTATCATGTTTGATTCAATTGGACTTATATGTGTATAATGCAATCCAGTAGGGAGCATTGGTAGTTTTTCAACTACATATTTATTTCCTGATTTATATATGGTAAAATACATATATTTATCATTTCATTCATTTATTGTCTACGCATCATATCCATGGGAATATATGTCACTAAAGCTCAACAAATTTCTTTTCGATCGTGGTGAATAAAAAACTATCATTTATCATAAATTTTTTATCATTAGGTACCAAAAAAATGTATTTTACCACAACTTTTAATCAAGTCTACAGGACCTGATATTGTATTCACCATTGTTTTTGTTGGTTTTAGTTCCAAAAAATATCTTTTATCTCGTAGAATAATGTGCGTTGTACCACTATCAGGTACGCAAACTTCCATATGATTAGTTCACTGTTTAGCTTTGTTTATAGCATTTTTCATATTGAACTTCAAAAAAATATGCAATTAAAAAAATTTACTGATAACACATATGTAATTTATTGAAAAATATAAGACATATCATAATTATACAATAAAACATTAGCATATGAGCACATGAAAAATAAAATATTTTGCATTTCTATTTCACCAATATATTGATCATTTTCAGGGAATTTGCAGCATTAAAATAAGTTGAATCACCCAAACAGTCAATGCGTTCAGTGAAATTGGTCTCTTTTTCTTTTCCTTTTATTGATTCTTTATAGAGCTTACAAAGGTATTTGGGAACTCAAAAAATACGAGACCAATGTCCTGAAGTGCCGCCAAGAACTTTCAATTCGTTTTGAGTGATTTTCATTAACACTCATGTTCTCACTATGCCTTTTCAGTGGGTGGTCCGTGATGCCCTTTTGAGATGAGTTATAGAAGTAACTATCTCGATTGTTTTCAAAACCACGGTTGCGACCACGACGTCGATTTCAACCTCGACAAAAACCTTGTCTTTGATTTTGATTTTTGTTTTCAGGTTTAAATTCATTTTTACTTACAACATTTCCTTCTGGAAATGCTGTTGATCCAGTGGGTCTGGACTGATGATTTCTCATTAGCAGCTTGTTGTTCTTTTCCACCACAAGAAGGCATGCGATAAGTTCAGAATATCTCGCAAATCCATACACTCTATATTATTGTTGTAGAGTTATATTTGATGCGTGAAACGTGAAAAATGTTTTTTCAAACATTTCCGATTCTGTAATCTCATGTTCACAAAATTTTAATTGCGAGATTATTCGATACATCGCTTAATTATATTCAATGACTTTCTTAAAATCTTATAATCTTAATGTATTTCATTCATCACGGGTGGTCATAAGTATAACTTCCTTGATATGTTCAAGTTTTTCTTTTAATCATTTCCATAAAGTCATTGATTATTTTCAATGAGATATTCATATTTTATTCATTCATCAAAATGTTGACGCAAAAATATTATAGTTTTGCTTTTTCTTGTGATGATGAAATCCTATTTTCTTTAATGGTCTCAC
This sequence comes from Primulina eburnea, assembly GCF_022965805.1. Classification (NCBI taxonomy): domain Eukaryota; kingdom Viridiplantae; phylum Streptophyta; class Magnoliopsida; order Lamiales; family Gesneriaceae; genus Primulina; species Primulina eburnea. The sequence goes on from NC_133101.1 coordinate 56,775,155, forward strand.
TTAAAATCAATGACTCAAGATGTATTTCTACATCAAGAGTCCATGATATATAATTTTTTCCCATAATGTCGAGCGCAACAAATTTGAGTTTTGCCAAATTTGACATAGTGATACTAAAAAAATAACAATGAATTTTATTAGTTAAGTTATAAATCTATTAATATGCATGGCAATAAAAAGTAACGGATAAATTATTAGTACAATCATTTTTAAAAATAAAGAAAAACGCGAGGTAGATATTATCTGATAAATACAAGACTAGTGAGTATGCTAATCAAAATAACCTTGAAAGAACCATTTTCTTCTTTTTCAAAAATTTTGATGAAGAAAATTTTTAGGGAGGAAGAATAAGTTTGGAGTTATTGAATGTGTTTGTAAAATCATATTATAGAATAAAAACTAGCTGTTTATGATCGTTACAAAATTTTAAAAAAATAAATATATGAATATTTAAATTTTATGGTAATAATATTATGTATATAATGTTAATCATATTTAAATAATTATGTATATCATATCATAATCACATCACGTTATTATAATGGGGTGTCATAGACTTCTTTTATATAATAATATACTAGTAACCGTGGCACACGCGTTGCGTGTGTCCTGAATACATGTGGCTAATATATTAAATATTCATGATATTACAACATAATGACGTCACAACATAAAGAAGAGAGTTTATTTTTCATGGTGGCTAGTTTGGAGAAGAAATAATATTATTTTTCACGTGAGCAGTTTCGTTATGACGGTGAATATAATATTATTTGTTAAGAAAAAATATAATATAAAAAATGAGAAAGGGTAAATTAAGAAAGAAAGTTGGTGTCCTCATAGAGCGGTTATTATTAGGGGCTCAACTATAATAAAATAGTAAATATAAAAAATTAAAAAGGGTAAAATAGGAAAGAAAGTTGGTGTCCTCATAGAGCGGTTATTATTAGGGCTTCATATTTAATATAATAGTATTGATATAAAATAAATAAACAGTAACACAATAAAATTATATAAGCAATTTACTAGTATAATCATATCATATACAATAAACAAACGGTAACACAATAATATATATAATGATGAGTCATAGACTCTTTATATATAATAACATGATATTATATATTAAATATATATACAATAAAAATAAATAAACAGTAAAATAAATATTTTTACTTTTGAATATTGTTACATTTTTATTGTGTTTTGGAGCTTGGAAAAATATGGAGATATTTCGAGTATCGTGCTGATAACGTGTTAAAAGTAAAAATTTATGATAAAAAGTACAAATCTCAAACTCTCAGAATATATTAAACTACACAATTTATAAATTTTGTCTACTCAATTGTGTTTTTCTTAACAAATTGAGAGGTCTATTTATAGAATTTCTTTAAAAATAATCCAAAAATAAATAGACGATTATATACATAATCACACATTAATTTTTAATATTTACAACTCTTTTTTTCAACGATGAATCTCTTATTCTCAACACTATTGTTTTGCCTTGTTTTTATTAATTACATTGACATATCTCATTCTTGCTGTTGCTTTCACACCTTATGTTGAAAATAAGGCTTTTGTTTGGTTTTGATTATCCTGAATAGAAAAAAAAATATTATTTTTCTTACTCTTCAAAATAATAAGTTTTAACTAGACAATATCTTTTGTGAGACGTTGTCGTGAATATAGATTCATTACATCGATAGATCGGTCTATACGTGAAAAGTAATTTTTTTTATGAATCAAGTTAGATAGGATATCTGTATCACAAAATCATCATACGATTGTATTTTCTGAAAATGTATCGGAGAATCTTTGATATTAGTATCAGAATAAGTCAATTTTTTTTTTATCGATATTAGTACTCATTTAACTCAAAGAGACTTTGAAATCCGCTTGACTTTTTTTCTAAGGAAATTGAAATTCATCTGTGTTCGAGTACATGAAATAATAATTGAAATTACAAAGTATCTCCCGAAAAAACTGGAGGCGTTACATGAAATATGCACGAAAAAAAAAAGAAGGAAAGAAAGAAAAACATTCGACTACCACTTCCAAAATGAAGGTCAAACTCTCTCCCCTTTCATACTATACTTGCTAGTCAAAATCTATCTAAACCCAAAATTCCAAACATTTTATAATCCGACAAATTATTAAAAATTGGGTTAATTAAATATTACCAATCAATTCTATTTGATTATTGATAATAAGCTATTTTTATATATATACATATACCATTCAAAAAACAAAAATTAATTATCACAAAGATCGTATGAGACGATCTCACAGGTCAATTTTATGAGATATATATTATATTTGAATCACAGATAAAAATATAGTTTTTCACAAAAACTCATCTGAAACTGTCTCGTGCATCAATTTTGTGAAACAAGTATTCCATTTGGGTTACTCATAAAAAATTATTAAATTTTATGTCAAAGTGTTGTTCTTATTGTAAATATGGACATTATTAACATGTCTCACTAATAAAAATATATAAAATTGTCTCAAAAAAAAAAACATACTCATTAATTATTTAGTTATCCATTAATAAAAATCTTCTATTTTCTGTTACTTTCTCTTTGTTATTACTATAACAAATAATAAAGTTAAATAAATAATAATCCGATCCGGCCGACCCAATTCTATTTCTTTTCTTTTTTTATTATATATGATATAGGAACATAAATGATTTCGCACTTCGAGGGTGCGTAAATGCATGATTGGCAGCTGTCATCTATGCTTGTTGTGCCTCCCTCGGTTGCAATCCAGGCGTAAAGGGTCGACGGAGAAGATGGAAATGGAGGAGAATTCAGCTTCTGATCAAGAAGGTAATATTGAAATATCATTGAACCAGAAACAAGCTTCAAGAAAACCAAAGGGCGGAATCATCACTTTACCATTTATCATAGGTACGCACCAATCTTGTCAGTGTAATTAATATTATTGTTGCTGCTGAATCTTGAAAACTTTGTTTGTTCTCGGTTGTTTGGTTGGTTGGTTGCAGCAAACGAAGCCTTCCAAATGGTAGCAACCATTGGTTTGATGCCGAATATGATATTATACTTGATGAACGAATACAGAATGGGAGTCAAAGAAGCTAGCAACTTGATGTTTTACTGGTCTGCGGCTTCAAATTTTACTCCACTTATTGGTGCTTTCGTTGCCGACTCATTTCTTGGGCGTTTTCTCTGTATCGGAGTGGGATGCATCTTTACTTTCTTGGTAAATTCTCGTGTTTTGAGTTTGAGCTTGGAATGAAAACATTGATTGTTTGGCTTTATTTTTCTCAATAATCTCTCTTCCCAAAAATTAAATGGGAATATTGCTTTTAATCCTTTATCTTTTATAAGTGATTTTGGTCACGTCCTTGTTTCCTATTTTTAGTTTTTTTTTCAATATAAGTGCTTAGTGTCACACGGAAAAATTATTACAATAATTGCAGACTATGTTGTCGGATTTTTACAAATATTAGTTAATAATCAGTGAAATTTTTAATATGGTGTGTTGAGTTGATAATTTTATAGAACAAATTATATATATATTATGTTGTCGGATTTTCACAAATATTACTCAACACACCATATTAAATTAAATTTCACTGATTATTAACTGATATTTGTGAAAATCCGACAACATAGTCTGCATATATATACATATATATATATATATATATATATATATATATATATATATATATATATTAAAAAATTGAACGTGGAAATGGAAATATTTGTGGAAATCATAAGAAATAACATCTCATTTTCATGTTTTTGTTTTTCAATGCCGCCATGTTGTGTCTTATCTTCACGCTTTTCAATTCATGCAGCCATTACGTTACATAATTTTCCGAAAATATTCTCATATTTTATGATGATTTTTTAATTAACATTTGACGGAAATATTGTTACACGATTTTTGGAATTGTACAGTAAACATGGACTGTTATTTTCCAAACATGAGATTTCATCTCACAAAATTCTTTCACAAAAAGAAACAAAACAAAAAATTTCCATCAAAGTTGTCATAATTTTGATTTCAAGCAAGTTCATTCGGCTTATTAACTTTCATTGTATCAATGTTGATGATCAGGGGATGGTTCAACTATGGCTTACAGCTATGATTTCGAGCGCAAGGCCACCACCGTGCTCTATCTTGGCTCAGCCCTGTCATGAATCCGCAACTCCAGGACAATACGCGCTGTTGATATCCTCGTTCGGCTTAATTTCCATTGGTGGTGGTGGGATAAAGCCATGTTCTATGGCATTCGGTGCTGATCAAGTCGACAATAGAAACAATCCCAATAATGCCACGGTATTAGAACGCTACTTTGGTTGGTATTACACGTCGACTGTAGTCTCAGTTTTGATCGCTTTCACGGGTATCGTCTATGTTCAAGATCACATGGGTTGGAAAGTGGGCTTTGGAGTTCCTGCAGTCCTCATGTTTTGCTCCACGCTGGTATTTTTCCTCGCCTCTTCTATATACATCAAACACAAGGCTGACAAAAGCTTCTTCACTGGATTACTTCAAGTAATCATCGTTGCTTACAAGAATCGCAAGCTTAGCTTTCCATCGGATTACTCAAGTGGTTATCATCGTGAGAAAGCCTCGGCTTATGCATTTCCAACTGATAGATTAAGGTATCATGGCTTCAGCTTTTGGTATCATTAAACTAAGAGATGTTATTGACGCTTTTAGCCATCTAGACAGCGTGTTGTTTATGTAGGTTTTCATGACCAAATGACTTGGATTCTGTTCGTGTAATTGTGTTCACCTTCTCTCTTCCCCATTGTTGAAATATTTTACAGTTCATTTCTTGTTTCAGGTTCTTAAACAAGGCCTGCGTCATCAAGAATCCTCAGGATACATCTTTGACCGGCAGTTCTTCTAACCGGTGGGATCTGTGCACAATTGAACAAGTTGAGGAGCTGAAAGCACTCATCAAAGTCATCCCATTATGGTCCACAGGAATCATTGTGTCCGTAAACATAAGTCAGAACTCATTTCCCTTGCTCCAGGCCAAGTCAATGGACAGGCACATCAGTTCTAACTTTCAGATCCCTGCAGGCTCATTTGGGATGTTTACAATCATCGCGATAGCAATTTGGGTCATCCTATACGACCGTGCAATCATACCATTGGCATCCAAGATTACTGACAAGAAAGTCCATCTTGATCCCAAACTAAGAATGGGAATTGGGATCTTCCTCTCTTGCTTGGCCATGTTGGTTTCTGGAATCGTGGAGCGTATTCGGAAAAGAAAGGCAATCGAGCAAGGATTACTAAACGATCCAAGTGGAATCGTACACATGTCGGCTCTCTGGCTCGTGCCACAACATTGCTTTAACGGTTTAGCAGAAGCCCTGAACATGTTAGGCCAAATCGAGTTTTACTACTCTGAGTTTCCAAAGAGCATGTCTAGCATCGCAACCTCCTTGGCTGGCGTCGGGATGGGCGTTGCAAACTTGTTAGCTAGTGTTATATTGAGCAATGTGGATAAGGTAACAAGGGGAGGAGGAAAAGAGAGTTGGGTTTCGAATAACATCAACAAGGGTCACTACGAGTATTACTATTGGCTTCTTGCAACTTTGACTCTCATAAATTTGTTATATTTTCTTGTTTGTAATTGGTGTTATGGACCCAGCGGTGAGAAAGTAGTGATAACCAGCATCGATGGGGATGGATTAGAGTAGAAAAATGTATTGTTATGATCATCAATCTACTTCCGGTCCCGGGTCCCGAGTCTAGATAAGCGAGGATGGTTGTCATCCATCATCAGATGGCCCTTCATGGCTGAGCTTTAGTCCGAATCCAGCTAAACAAGCCGAGAGTTAGCGCGGAGCCGTGGAGGCGTTGAACAAGCACATCCAATCATCTAGAGTGAGTCATTCTTTTGTCTTGAACATATTGTTGGAGTTTTCAAGCATTGAACTTCTGAAGAATAGAGTTTTATTATTTTTACTACATTCCTATTTATGTTTTCATGTGGTCGAGAAGTTTGAATTTGAGGAATATTTTGTGTTATTGTAGTTTTGATGTCTAAATTTATTTAGTTGAAATATAATATGTTATCACAATTACTAAAGCTGGAATTTAAAATAATAACCGTAGAGGATAACGTAAAGCGATTTGAAATATTTCAGAAAAAACGTAAAAACAACAAAATTATATTTGATCATATTATTTTTAAATAAAGATATTTCCTAAATATAATTGTTTTTCGAAATCATACATTATTTTCTTCATAGAAATTTAAATAAAAAATTGTATTAAACGTGATAATATTCAAGAGTTTCGCGTCTGAAACTAAAACCTGCATATATGCAGAATTTCATTTCGCTTTGCACAAAAGATACTCTTCTGCCTGACAGCAGTTCCCCTCTTACCTTATACTTCTCCAGCTAGCTTTCTCTTGAGTTCCTTCTTGTTCACCTGAAATCACATACATAAGTCCGAATCCCGACGATAAACTCGGATATAAATGAAATGACCAATATGCTTAAATCACCTTTCCCATAGCATTACGAGGCAATGATTCCCACAGTAATAAACGGGTTGGTATCTGATGAGAGAGTGATATGAGTCAAAACCACCACTTGACACCGTCGATAAACAAATGATTACACACCGTTTTTCCGACTACTTTTGATTAGTTTACGACTGAGAAATAATTTAGATTTCTTTATATTTAGTTGCTGCAGGCATTTTGTTGATCTCCCTGTTTTACCAGTAAAACTTAAAAGAGGTGAACGCGTTGTGATACCTTGTATGGCGCAAGTCTCTCTTTGGCCCAGATAGAAAGTTCTCCCAAAGTTAAAGCAGGCCGAGTCTCTTCCATGTCTGTTTTTCTAAGTCCTGGATTTGGGACAATTATCGCGCACACAGCTTCTCCATAGGTTTTATCAGGCAAACCCAGCACACAGCACTCGGAAATAATAGGATGCTGCGCAAGATAGGTCCATTGAAAGCAACAAAAAATTTCAAATTTTAACCATTATCAATCCAGGAAAATCACGGCACGTATCATCTTTTTAGATAGAAAAGTCATAAGGAAACATAATATACAGCAAACCTCTAAAAGAACTGCTTCAATTTCGAGTGCAGATAACTTGTAACCACCAACTTTCATTATATCTGCATTAGTACCTGAATGATGGCATCGGATGGCATCGGATATTTACAAAATGCTTATTTTCAAGAGCATAAGCAGTACACATCACCACCAGTTTATTTTTTTATCAGCATGTTTATGGTTTTAAAAAAAAAATCACTTTGAGCATAGGAAATGGACCTAGGCCCCCACAAAAACTGAGCCAACATTTGATAGTTTTGAAGAATTGAAAGTACTCACGTCCCATGATGACATAGTATCCATCATCATCGACTCTTGCAGCATCTCCAGTTTTAAAGAAGCCATCTTCGATAAATGACTGCGCAGTCACCTAGCAGATGATCATTAAGAAAGAAAAATAAGAAAAGGGAAAAAAGGATACAAGTGAAGCCATGACAAATTCCTGTCATCGGAAGATTCAGAGTGTATGGTTATACAAGTTGTATAAAAGAAAGAGCTTTTTTTTTCTGCAAAAGCAGTTTTTAGAGGTAAAATGATCTTAGACTGGATTTTGAAACTTCTAGAAGTACTTAAAAAAAATCAGCTATCAAGAAGCAAAAATTATCGCATCTAGTGCTTTTGCTTGTGCTTTTACTTCTGTCTTAAAAATATAGTATTTTGAACTATCATATCTAAAATAATATCCGCTTCTTTTTGCTTAGATGAAAACATTTAAAACTGACCTTTTTTGTTTCTGTAAGAATGACGAATAACAAAATTATCTCCTCATAATCAATAATACCTCAGGCAGTTTCCAATATTCCTTGAATAATGAAGGACTTTTAATGCAGAGCTCGCCGACCCCGTCATTACCATTACCACTACCATCTTCTACAATGATCTTGGCCTATCATTACAAGAAATAAGCCTTAATTAATTGGTTCATGATACTATTTGAAAAGGACATGTAACAACTTTTTTTTTTGAATGACATGTAACAACTCTTTTAAACTTGTGTTTTCACAACACTAAATTATAGTATGTCATCAAGAGTTGTCTTTCAACGAAAATAAACTCTCTCTCTCTCTCTCTCCATATATACAGCACCTTTTATGTAGAATCAGGCAATTAAATTTATACAGACCTGCACACCAGGAAGTGGCTTTCCAACAGTACCTCCCTTCCGCTCACCAATCAATGGATTAGAAAGTGCCATGACAAACTACAAAATCAACCCGTTGAAGACATAAACGTGGAAAATCGTTTATTCAAGCTGTCGTGCCTAGAGACCGAGGTAAATCGACATTCGAGGTTGTTTTAAGTCACACAATCGTAAAACAACAAGTATCCTAGTAAACAAATAATCAAAACCAGTTTATTTCATAAAAATAAATAATCATCTTTAAAATGCGATCCAAAACAAATGAAATGCGGAAGCTTTAAACGAAAGTAAAATAATGGTGTAAGTAAGAGATTCATTTCTATTGAATGGGGCTTCATCACCATCCCAAAAATATTTTTGTTCTTCATCTTCGATTTGCTCATCGTTCTTATCTAGGATAAAAGCGTAAGAGGTGAGCAAGTGGGGCCGATCAAACACAGAATAAAAATAACATATAATCCTTGATAATATGCAAGATGCATAATCACATGAAACAAAGAAAATCTTTCAAAATTTCACCAAACATGACATCATCATACGATTATCTTGAATATATGTACTTACAGAATTAGCACTGAAATTAATCTCATATTTCATGATGTTACTGATCAGTTCTTTATATGTAATTTCTCTAAAAAATGAAGTCATACATTGGTTATTATTACCCACCGCATTAGGGCCATAAATTTTACATGATTTTGGAAAATTTCATTTACTATTTCAAATCAAACCATAACATTGCTCATGAATTTTATAACATGCTTGTGATGAACAATTACATATAATAACAATTCGAACGGTTCGAAAGCAAAAATATCATATCCAAATAAACAGTTCGAAATAAAGGTCGGATAGATCAAGTCCTATCACGAACGATCGATTTAAAGCATATATATTGATTTTAAAAATAAGTTCACTAACCAAATTATGCTCCAAAAACGTTGAAGGAACAAGATGAAAATTATCACCCAACCGTTGGATCGAGTTTAAACTTGGGTAGTATGGTCACAAGTAGTGAACAGTGGAGATCGGGTTTGAAAGTCGTTTAGACCAGTTTATGGATGAAAAACAGTAGATATGTTATTCTCACCTAGAATCTGAGTTGTTTTCTTGCGGAAACTATATACGAAAATTAAACGGTTGGATTTGGAATCTTGGATGAATTTAGAACATAAGATGATATATTCTGAAATGTGGAGATCGGGTTTAGACAGAATTTTGGCCTGAAATTATCACTCGAAAAATGGACAGAATGGTGCTCAAAACAAAACTTGCTGCTGACACAGGGCTTTAGCTCGAAAATGGTGGATTGTTTCTGCAGATTTGACTGTCTCCATTCAGAAATGAGAGGCTCATATATTTATAGGTGTGGGTAGAGAGCCAAATAACGAAGAGGAAATGGCATCAAGGCAGCCATCATGCAGCATGACTTGGGACAAAATTGTTGGCTTGAATGGTAGCCAAATTGGTGGGATGAGATTCTCGGTTACTACCTTCATCCCTCCTAATTGAAAGTTTTGTCCTCAAAACTTGAGCTCGTCAGATCTTAAATAAGTAAAAATATTGCTTGCGCATTTTCTTTTCAAGGTAGATTTTTTCAATGTCATTTGACCATTTTACCTTGACATATAGGATGATTCTTTGTCTTCATACCTAATCTTTGGTATCTACAGTCCGAATAAGGACCTCTTTGTATTCAGATCCTCATTCAGATTTCCTTCGATTAGGAGTGGTCCAGCCTCAAAAATGTGACTCAGATCTTGAATGTATTTCCTCGATTACGATACGTGGAATATGTTGTGGATCCTTGACATATTGGGTTGGTTAGTCTGTATGCTAATGTTTCCACTTTCTCCAAGATTTCAAACGATCCGACATATCTAGGGTTTAGTTTCCCAGGCTTACTTGAATAGGACTATTCCCTTAAATGGGTAAACCTTTGAGCAAGCTTCATCACCGATGTCGAATTCCATTCGTCTTCTTTTTAGATTAACCTAACTTTTCTATCAATCTTGGGCCACCTTGAGTCTTTCCTTGATGATCGCTACTTTGTCCACTGTTTCTTGGACAAGCTCAGGTCCAGCGATAGCTTTTTCTCCTACTTCATCCCAGTACAGGGGTGATCACCATTTTCATCCATACAAGACTTTGTATGGTGTCATTCAATGTTGTTGTGGTAATTGTTATTGTAACCGAACTTAATTAAGGGTAAATATTCACTCCAATTGCCACTGAAGTCTAGTAGGGAACATGTTCATAGCATATCCTCAAGAGATTGTATAGTTCTCTCGATTTGGCCATAAGTTTGTGCTTGATAGGATGTATGAGACTGACCACAGTTCTCATAGCTTATTGAAACCTCTTCCAGAAACGGGATACAAATCTTGGATCTCTATCGGACAAGATGTTTGTCGGAACTCCATGTAATCGCACAATATTATCCATGTACAAGATAGACAACTTGTCCAGATTATATTTCATGTGACGAGTAGGAAGTGCACAAATTTTGTGAGTCTATCTATAATTACGCATATCTCATCGTGACTTTGTCCTGGTAAACCCATTACAAGGTCCATGTAAATATGCTCTCATTTTCATTCCGGGATTTCTAGTGGCTGAAAATGTCTTCCAGGCCGTTTCTTGTAAGCTTTAAGCTATTGACAGACTAGAATTCTCCTACATCCCTCTTCATTTCACTCCGCCCGAAATTCTTCTTTAAGTCTCTATACATTTATGTGCTTCCATGGTGAACCAAAAATTCAACTTGTATGCTTCAGACATTACTTCTTGTCGTAAGTTATCGATGTCAGGTACGCACAATCGTCCTTTCATCCATAGAACTCATTTTTCGTCAATCTGAAGATCTTGAGACTTCTTTTCTTTGACTTGTTCTTCGAGTTTCGTCAAAGTAGAATCTTGATCCTGAATTAGCTCAACGGTTTCTCGAAGTCATGGTTGCACAAAGAATGAGGCTAGAATCACTTTCGTCATGTTCTTCCGACCATCAATGTCTCAAGTCCTTGTCCACTCAAAAATAATTAAATATGAGATAAAGACGACATATTGAACTCTTTGAAGGACTACAACTTGACGATAAACTACCATCTCGGTAGAGCTAAATCTTACATAAAGGTTTACCCAATGAAGGGAGTAGTTTGATTCAGTAAGGCTGAAAACTAAACCTTAAATATGTAGGAGCATTTGAAATCTTGGGGAAAGTGGGAACACTAGCATACAGACTAGAATTACCATCCAATATGTCAAGGATCCACAATGTCTTCGCAATTGAGGAAATACATCCAAGATCCGAGTCACATTTTTGAGGCATGACCTCTACTAATTGAAGGAAATTTCAATGAGGAACTGAAATACGAAGAGTTCCTTATTCGGATCGTAGATACCAAGGACCGGGAATTATCCCGTACGTCAAGGTACAATGGTCAAATCACACGGGAAAGAATGTTACTTGGGAAATTGAAGAAAAAATGTGCAAACAATATCCCAACCTATTAAGAGATCCGACGACCTCAAGTGTCGATGATGGAACTTTCAATAAAGAGAGAGTGATGTAATAACCGAGAATCCCATCCCATCAATTTCCGCATGGATACAGGGTACGGGTATTGTATCGAATACGATACGGATAGCGCAATACGAAAATTTTTGAAAATATAAGACATGATATGGCTATGATACTATAATTATTAAAATATTAACCTTCGAAAAAATTATATATATATATATATATATATTTATATAAATTTAGTATTAAAAATTGTAGAAATATACATATTTATATAAATATATTATAAATAATATATATTTACACAAAAATATATATAATGTACAACTTCATACGAGGGATTTAAGAAGAAAAATAAAAACTACAAAAATTCAACGACGCGGATTTTGCCGTATCCGACTCGCATATCGGCGTGTCGTATCCGTTTCGGATACTTCAAAAAAAAATTAGGAGTATACGTGCCACATAGATTCCATTTTGTTCCTTCATCGTTTTTGGAGCATAATTCATAAATGAGCTTATGTTTTAAAATCAATATGTATGCTTTAAATCGATCGTTCATGACATGGCATGATTTAGTCGACCTTTATTTCTAAAGGTTTATTTGGCTTCGATATTTATAATTTTGAGCTGCTCAAATTGTTATTATATATAACTGAACATCACAAGCATGTTATAAATTCAAAATCACTATTATGATTTGATTTGAAATGGTAAAGGAAATTTTCCGAAAACATAATAAGTTTATGATCCTTATGCGATGAGTAATAATAATCGATGTATGATCTCACCCCTTAAAGGATTTCCATACAGGGTAGTACTGATATTAACATCATAGAATATGAGAAGAATTTCAATATTAATACTATAAATATAAGTTCAAGATTATGTTATAATGATGACATGCTTGATGAAATTTTGAAAGATAGTCTTTGTTCCTTGATTATGCAGCTTGCATATTATCAAGGATTATATGCATATTTTGTTATTCGATCGGGCCTCATTTGATGAGTATTTCACAAAATATTTATCCCTTACACTCATCACCCCATATAAGAACGAGGAACAGATCGAAGATTAAATGCATTTTGGGGATGCTGATGAAGCCTCATTCGATATAAATGAATCTTTTACCTACAATACTATTTAACTTTCGTTGTACTCTTCCGCATTTCATTTGTTTTATTTTTATGAAATAGACTGATTTTGTTTATTTGATTACTACGAGATTCATTGTTTTACGATGGTGTGATTGTGAAACAACACCGAAGGCCCACCTCGGTCTCGAGGCATGACACAACCACAAATTAAAGACAAATGCTAACCTCTGTCATGCCATATCGTTCCAAAAGACGATGCCCGGTGATACTTTCCCATTCTTGCATAACTGGAAGAGGCAGTGCAGAAGAGCCGCACATCTAGAAATCAATACCAAGAAGACAAGCATTACTGGATATGGATTCTCACAACACGATAACCATATGAGGCTAAAACATCATCCAATAACAGTCATTCCAATTTCTATTAAAATATTTAAATGTTTGACGCATCAGAGAATCACAGCAAGAGTTACCATAAGGCGCAACAGTCTAGCAGCCGAAGCAGAAGCAGCTTGCAATGCTGGATCCATAGCTTCATACCCTTGTATTAGACGGGTATAAATTGTTGGGACCTATGGCAAAAAGATAATGAAAGAAAATCAAGAACTACGATTTTTTGGATTTAACTGACTGGGATGTGGAGAAACTATATTACAAGCAATGGAGGGAAGCAATCTAAACAAAATCATGCACGGACAGTTTCATGAGAATCATAGAACGTTGGTCTAAATTTATTGCTATTGTACAGGAGGATCCAATATGAATGTCAAAATTTATAGTGATACTGATATCAAAGATGAAGCTTACTCCAGTGAATACAGTAATGGCATCATTGGATTTAGTTTGATCACTAGGATAAGATTCTCGCCATCTTTGCCAGACTCCCCTCACGCTGAATTTTGGCATGAATTCCACCTGTTGAAACACAAATACTTAGAAGACAGTTGATCAGACTGATGCCGATGAACCAAACTTGTATCATAGAATAATTAGCACAAATGATGCCTTCTTTAAGGAACTTCGCAAGTGCGGAGTAGAGTTTAGGGAGTTACCGTTGAACCAGCATAGAGAGGGGCAAGCAAAGCATTGTAAAGGCCATGCACATGTATGGAGGAAGTTAAGAGAAACATGATATACAAATTTTCAAGATCAAAAGTCATAGGAATTAATACACTACATAATGCTCAAAAGAGCAACACGCCTATATGGATATGATGCAGAGGTAGACAATGCAAGAATTGATCGGTTGAAGTGTATCTCCAAGCACCTGACAACATTTGAGCCTGAAATAATGACAAATTTTCAATTATCAACAACTTGAAATTTCATGTGAACATGCAAGAATGAGATGCTAAAAATCCATTTTCAATGGCAGGAACTGCCAATCCAAGTGATAGAAAAAGATCAATCTACAACAGCAGATTTCATATGCATATTATATTGTTTGGCGAACTAGTTTATATTGACTGCCTGAATGGCAGGAACGGCCACAAGGAAAATCACGTGTAGCAAGTACCTGTGATAAGACACCATTGTGTGTGTGCACAGCTCCTTTAGGTTTACCAGTTGTTCCACTGGTGTATATAATCAGTGCCGGGTCGTCACCTACATTAAAACATCAAAGTATGACAAGATAATGCCACCAAGCTGAATAAAAAAAGAAAAAAACAAATGTGATAGAAAATCTCCAGAATACAAAAATCCATTCCAGATTTTCACTACCCTGAAAAGATTTATTACCTTTTATATCCCCATTTGTTGTGAGCTCAAGTTCAGTTGATACCGTGTTTATGTTGGGAACAGGAGGAAGAATAAATAATTGTGAAGAAGTTTTAGCTGCTACACCTTTAACAAGATCTTGATGATCTTCAGTACTCAGAATCATCACAATATCCTAAAAAAATGAAATTCATAAAATTAAAAGATAAAAAACTACATCACGTCTAGAAGTTCTATATTACTTTCTAAGTTGATAACATATATATCTATACAAAATAACACATATTGTTTCAAAACACAAGAGTATTAAACTCAAGTTGATAACATGCATTTGCTTTGCATAGAGGAGGCTCTATGCTATTCAAAATAAAAGAGGTCTTCCCAAGGGATGTGAACTGATAACAATGTTAAGGAAATCATGATGTGAAATTCTGGGAAACGAACCGAATCATTTATCACATGCAGTAGCTCAGCTTCAGGGTAGCTGAGAGCGAGAGGGACTGCGACACCTCCACTGAGCCATGTACCAAGTACTCCAGCAACAAATTCAGCTGAAGGTTTAGCAACAATCCCTACCCTTGCTCCAGCAAGATTTTTTTTTTCATTGACATCAGTTACCTACAAAGTATGAATTCATGTGAATTCTATGGTCAGCTTTTCATAAAGAATATGAAGCTTAAATACTCAAAAAATTTAATGGTTTTCCATCCTCAAGAAATGCCAAAATTTATCAAATGTCGATACCAATTCAAAGGGAGATGAATTCATCATGCAATAAGGATATAAAGATTGTAAGCCATTTTAAAACGCAGAATTCAAAATTTAGCCACATGACAAACAAAAAGACAAACAAGTACATCAGTGAATTCAAGTAATGTTTAATGTAAAACATGCTATAATTAAAATGGGATCCAAAACTCCAGTATTAATTCAATAAATGCCAAATCAAGAACCCCATTCCAGAAAACCATAACAAAAGATGCACTTGTACTGAATCATTGCTTCTGTTCCTAACTGATATCAAAACACTACTCACTACCGCTTCAATGCAGTTTACGCAACAGTACATGCTGCAGCTTAAACCTGGTGAAACATATAAGACTAAAAGATGCTTCATCTTACATTCTTCAGATCAGCTTTGCGTAACAAACTAGATATCATCCTAGCAGATGAGATTAGTTGATGATAACTGTAATTTTGTTGATCAGCTCTAATTGCAATACTCCCCGGCGAAGTAGATTCTCTTCTGGCAACTGCCTCAACGAGCTCCATACTTGTACTATGATGTGTATCTGTATGATAAGATCAGACAAAGCAAAACTAAAAATCACGCAATCTTAGTACCTTGTGCATTATATACCTTCAAACCCAATAAGAAATACATAATTAAATCAGAATAAGGCAAAATATAATTTTTGATTACCAACTTAAAAAGGCCTCAAAAACTTCTCCACGTTGAGAATAATCAACTCCTAGTGATAATATCCTTCGATAACAAATGAAAATGCCTAACTACCTAGATAAACACGTTTATAAAATAACCACACTGGGCCGACAAAACATCTTAGTTGATCAGAAATGTAAAAGAGAAACATGGAAGAGACATACAGAAGAGACATAAACAATAACCTTTTATTCTTAAAGAAACATAAGGATAAGTATAAGTAGGATGAAATGGGATGCTTATGTACATATCATCTTCATCCCATGCATGTCTAGACAAGTTTAGGTGTTATAGCTTCGAATAGGGTCAATATATACATATCCAAGTTTCATATGATAAAAAAAGTTCAACTAATCAAAGTGCTTGGGAAATATTTAGTCGATATTTAAAGGAAGCTCAAGTCCAAAGTTTACATTTTCGAACCAAATGTAGATCCAGAAATCAAACCAAGTCCAGAAGAAATAGGATAACATATTTTTCAAATTGTTTGCATATGTAAAGAAGCAATCAATTTACACAGAGTCACTAATCCACTTCCAATACCTTAACAAAGCCAAACTATAATCCACTTCCACTAATGAATTACCCCAGCCATATGAAACAAGATTTATTTTTGCTGCCATTCATGAATTCACATTTCAAGTTCTGAACTTAAATTCGATATGCTATATAAGCCACAAGAACCTTTCAGATAATTGAAGGTAATAAGATCCAAAAAACACAAGCCTTGCAACATTCAAACGACACTGCAAAATCAAAACCATCCGAAATGCACAATAGTTACCTCGATTAGCAACCTTCAGCAACAAAAACCAATTCCGCTGATGAATTAATTTTTTTTTCTCAAAACCCGTTTCAGCGCCACATCATGATTTAAAGTTCCAACTAATTTCTAGTCAAAATGAATACTACAAATCCTTACACCATAAAACAAAGTCCAAGAAATGCATACCAGAACTAAAGAAGCGAGAAGGAAAGGAACCGAAGTCTGGTAACTTGAGAGAAAAAACAGAGAGAGAACACAGGAATCCCAATCCGGAACAGGAAGGACGAGATCCTGGGCAACAGGTACAAGTTAAATATGAAAAGGATTGTTGTCTGGTCACGTGATTAATGGCCTTAAATATGCGCATGGTTAGGTGGGCAGCTCGCGCGGTGACCCTGCAACCAAAGTCTCCACTTTCCACCCAAAATAACTGTATAAATTAATACAAGTACTAGAGTAAAATTATAGTATATTTTGGTGTCCCAGTGATTTGTTTGGCTGCGTGGAAGCCTGGAATTCACATCGTGGGCTCCGCCTCTCATTCAAATTGTGGGGATGGTAGGTTGCAATGACGAAGGACGGGTGACAGCAAAGGTGGTAGTTGAGTCCATAATTTCATTGTGTTTAATATTTTATCAAATTTCTTCGTGTTCTGATTTTAAGAGTTTTATTTTTAATATTTTCAAAAATAGATTATTATTTTACCTCCCACATAATTATAGTGTGCAAATCATTTTAACTACTGAATGTGATAAATTCGTTTGAGAAAATATAAGTAAGGATAATTGAAAACATGATAATTAGAAATATATATTATTGGCCATTGTCGTTCAGTTCCATCAGATAAATAACAAGAGAAATTGGCAAAAACTTGTGTGAGACGGTCTCACGGGTCATATTTGTGAGACGAATCTTTTATTTGAGTCACCCATGAAAAAGTATTACTTTTTATGCTAAGAGTACTACTTTTTATTGTGAATATTGGTAGTGTTGACCCGTCTCACGGATTATGACCCGTGAAACGGTCTCACATGAGACTCACTCAGAGAAATTTGAGGGATTCAGGTCAATTTTTGTCTTGATTTGATGGAGAAACACCTGATTGCCCTAGATATTTGGTCTCTTTCTTGATTTGGTCCCAAATGTTTTGGCTTAATTTTGATCTTGTTGGTCTTTCCATTAATTAAATTATTAAAACTAACGGGAGACATGACATGTGATGAGAAAAGAACACGGATTGTTTGCCTGCACGGGCAATGAACGGCCCAGATCACTCCACGTGAGTGATCCGGGCCGACCTCCATGTAAAAAAAAAAATTTGACTCGGAAAAATCCGAGCCGTTGGATCGACCCTTGCGGGCATTGCCCGCAGGGATAGGGTCGAGTGAACCAAAGAATACCCGGCTTAGTCTCATATGTTTGGTCTCAAATGTTTTGTTGTTCTCGATTTATCCTCAACGTTTACAAATTTTGTCCTAGTTGGTCCTCGATCAATTTAATAGTTAAAACTAACGGAAAGCATGACATGTAATTGAAAAAGACCTAGTTTAGTTTCGTATGTGGGACATCTTTCTCTGTTTGGTCTCAAATATTTCGGGGTTTCCGGTTAGTCCTAAACTTTTACAAATTTTGACCAATTTGGTCATTTCATCAATTTAATGGTTAAAACTAACGAGATACATGATATGTGACTGTCACGTCTCTAAAATTATCAAAACCCAACCCTAATTTCCAGTCCAATTCGAGGAGGGACAATTTTTTTTATGTCATCACACTCGAAATTTGGCGCAACCTTAAGAAAGAAATCGATGATGTTGCACACAACTAATATCTAGCATGTAACTCCAAATTTCTCCTCTCACGATAACGAGATATTTTTCTTCCTAGATTTTGACATTTCTATAGTACTTTAGTTTTAGTATTTAAAAAAAACGACTTTTCCATATATGTTTTGTTATTTCGTTGGATTTTGTGTTCTTGTTCATTGAATTTTTTTTACCTTGCCATTGAGTTTTTTTAGAATTAAGGTTTCGATTTTGCCAATTAGTATAATTTCGATTTTTATGAAAAAAAATTAGCAGTGAATTAAATAAATGTTTGTTGTCGTTGATGTTGATTAAAGTTCTCCATTTTCAGATAGAATAGAATTTTCGATTGCATAATATGATGAGCTTTCTTTATTTGAGCAGTAAATTAATCATTTTATGTTTCGAATGATTTTTAATTATTTCACTTTATAGTCTAATACTATAATTATACTCAAAGTTTTCGAACGATCGAAAAACTTTTCAACGATTATTTGTATCATCTCTTGACAGAATGACATTGTCAACTTCTCTACATTGTACATTGTTTTAAATGTTCATTTAATGCTTCTTATGGTTTTGATTCTTTTAGTTTTTAAAATGTTAATTGACTCTTGACATTTTAGAAAGTACTCATGTCAATATGGAGTTTGTAAGATAATGTGCATGACATTTTATTTGATAGCATCGAATAGCCTGAGTTTATTGTATCCATATTTATCTGCTAATGTTTAATTGGTTGGAATGCGGTTAGAGTTTAACGGTTTGACTCTGAACACTTCTTCGATAAATCGATCCGCTTTTAAGCAAATCTAAGTGATGATCTGCTGATGATGTCTGCAGTTTGAGCTTCTGATTAAGCGGTGAGCGTCTTGACTTGTTCAAGGGCTAGAAACTTGTAAATACATAATAACAACAGTGAACCTGAAATAATTCGTTGTTTTTGTCATTAACAAATTGAGGGCATTTGTTAGACTAACATCATAATCTTCTTAGTAATTAATAAATAACCATAAGAATAATTATTATCGTACATCAAGTTGTATAATCTCATGTTTTCAATATAGATGATATCTACAATTAATGATTATATGCTGAGAAACGTTGTCTTTTATATAAGGTTTTGTTTATTGGGTTATATTACATGAAAATGTCTTTTGTGAAATGTCTCGCGGATCTATATATGTGAAATGAATCAATCATATTCATATATGTAATTAAAAGTAATAATTTTTCATGCGTTGGGTCGGGTCAGAGACTCGTCTCACACAATTAACTCGTAAGACGATCTCATAAGAGTTTTTGTGATATTACATATATTTACTATTACAATTTTGTAAGTAGTTATAAAATTGCATGTAGCAATTACTGTATGAGTTTGTTTGAATAATAATTCTGGATGTCAATTTATTGGAGTTGTACATGAACATGTTTTACGTTAAATAATACATAAGAAGTCTAATATTTCGACAAATTATAATGTAAGGACCAAAATAATAAACAATAAATTCAAAGATTTATCAAGACTCTTAAATTTAAAAACCTTCAAAGAGGTTCAAGCCTGCAAAACTTTTTGAAATCTATAAACAAATGATGTTTTCACATTCTCAAAGTACGTTGTCTAGTATCAGTAAAATAATCTAGTTCTTTGGAACTTTTATTGAATAACTACTGAATTGAGTGTCAGAGTGTTTTCGTTGGCCAACCTTGGAGTGAGACTCACTTTGTTTTGCGATGCAGATAATAATCCACAAAATTTACTATTCAGATGTTATGGTAATATCATTTTTCGACTACATCAATAATGTTTCGACATCCTTCAAAAAAAAAAATAATGTTTCGACATTCGTGGTGTGTAATATCATCTATATGTTGGCTTTTGTTTGCTGGCCTTAACTTGAATTTCTTGTTTTCAGACTTCGAAATTAGGTGACCCCAAAGTCCATACTCCAATGACAGACCACAAATTTGTTTGCTTTGGAAAATATTTTATTTTCTGAAATATAATTATTGTAAGATGCATGGAAAATACTCGAAAATAGCCTATTCGTTGGGCTATACTCACTCTGGGGATCGAAACTAAAAGAATTTTGTTAAGTCCATTTGCCAATGTTCATACAAAAACCTATTAAACGCAAAGGTGAATAATTTTACTCGGAAAAATCTTTCATAGTTGATCATAAAACTCAATAATTTTATAGCATGAATTATATCCTTCCCACTCACCCATATCATAATAATAACTCATGTGTAATATAAATTCCTTGAATAGCTCTTATTTAGTTGGGTTTTTTAAACACGGATTTTTCAAAAACGCTGACAATTCAACGTAAAAGTTGATCCAAATCACTCTGAATCAAATCAAAAGTATTATTGTGTAATTTATTGATTTGGATCAGCACCATGCTCCCATGCTGTGCACGATAGAAGATCCAAACTCGAAATTTATCTTACAATACTATTTCTTCGAATTTGTAATTTCCATTTTATCTATTCAATACACAAAGTTTGTATGAACAATTAACTATAAACTCAAGAACATTCCTGCCCACTTGTTTTTAATCAATTTAACAATGAAAATAATAAGATGGACGATGGTAGTAGGAAATGAACAGAACAGGACATGAGAGTCTGTCCATCAAATAATGCTGCATCAAGTAGAGTGAAACCATGACAATTATTAACAATAAAAATACATTTCCTTAGACTGAAGCATGTTCTTTACTGACTCGCCACACTTCTTCAAATTATCATTCACGATTAGAACTACAGAACTTTCATGGTTCAACATCCATCCAACGAGGTTCCAGGAGATATATCATCAAATTACTGTTGCAGCAACCTTCTCAACCAAGAAAATGGAGTTCTTTCTGAAGGGGGTGGTGTGAGAATCTCCAGCATGGTTTCTTTCTCCTTTGGAGTTAATGGGACTCCTCTCACAAGGTTTAAGGCCATAATGTGTACATTATTCTTTTGCCTGTATTTCTTGTAACCCCATATGCCTCCGGCAGCACCAGCAATCAAAAGCTGTCACCATCATTTCATCGATATTCTGATGTTAGTGCAAGTTACCAAGAGATTAAAATCTGATCACGTACACGAGCATCTTTAACTAACCGGTGACAGCCAAAGAGCAGCAGTTTGCATATCGAACTTTGGTGCATAAAGCACTGTCTCGCCAAAATCATCCTCGAGTTTCTTGTAAATATCTTTATCAGATTTCCCTCCCCGAATTTCATCTCGGATCAACTAATTCAGAAACACAAGAGATATCAGTGTGAACGTCTCCATATCAAAGAGTGATCAAGAAATATAAAACTTTGCAGAAGTTCAAAATTTTAATTAGCCCAACAGTTACTGCAGATGTTTACAGCACATATTCTCTTGCCAGAGTTAAGAGCCAAATACAAAATGCATCCTCAAACTAGCTTTCTTGCGAGAAATAAGAACAAGATACAAAAGTTCACCAGATGAAGCAGAGGCCATAAAAATTCTACTAATATATTCTTCCCCATTGCCCAAGGCATCGACCACTTTAACTATCAGTCATTTCATATGTGATTCCAAGAAACATAAGTCGTTAAGTGTTATCAGCCAAAAACATGTCGCTTCAATCTTAATCAAAATTTCACCAGACTTTGGTTTCAGAT
This sequence comes from Primulina eburnea, assembly GCF_022965805.1. Taxonomy (NCBI): domain Eukaryota; kingdom Viridiplantae; phylum Streptophyta; class Magnoliopsida; order Lamiales; family Gesneriaceae; genus Primulina; species Primulina eburnea. The sequence continues at coordinate 56,797,378 of NC_133101.1, forward strand.
ATACATCACACTTCACATCCTCTAACAACAGTAATCCAACATCAAACACCGGCGTTTTTTTTAAAAAAATTCTTTAGCGCATTTCACAAAATTTCAAGAGGAACAAAACCCGCACCTTACGCAGAAGAATTGCTATATCTGCTTGAGAATCTTCAATAGACTGGCTGCCACACTCAGTGCACCTCACATTATGACTTATGTTTCTTGCTCGCGCTTCCACTATTCGCTCCTGCCTCACTTCATCCTCTTTGGTCTCCATCAATCTCCGCTCAAAATCAGCAAACAAATATATTTTGCAGCTCCAGAACAATTACACTGGAATCCCAAAAGGGGAGCATAGACCAATGATCTAAAAATGTAATAGTATTTCCATTGATTCTCAATTAAGCATTTTATCAAACAGATTGGGTACCCACAGCTCTCCCAGAGGTGCACAGACCTTAGCACAGCGTTAAAATTACCTGAATTGACGTATGGAGAGATTGAATCGATTAACTACTGTCCTCTCTCTTAGCGTGTTCGACTTCTGTCATCTCATCAAACAAACTGCAGAGCTCACTGCTGAATCGTAACGAGCCATCCAGTCTCGCCAATAATGATAATCTGAAATTTTAAATTCTCCTTATTAATTTTTTTTTAAGGATTAATCACGATTTCCTCCTTCAAGTTTTCTATTATTACAAAAAAGCTGATTAATTTTAAAAATTATGACTTCCTCCATTTAATTAAAATATAACAAAAATTAGAAATATCTATTATATCCTCAAAAACAATTCATAAAAAATAATCAAAAAATAAAAAAGTTGAAAATCTGGTTATCCTGTTGTTTCATGTTTTCATATGTTTTTTAAAGAATATTATAATGACTGGACAATATATATATGCATGCACACTTACACTTAGCGACTCAAGATGGTGACGTGATATGTCATCACAGATAGTCTAATGAAGATCTTAAAAACCAATCTAGTCGTTGCAATATCTGATAGTATTCCAAAGATTGTGGAAAATCACTGGTCCGAGAGGACGATGAGGATAAGAAGAAAGCCAACATCGACAATGTAGCCAAAGATATCTCACAAGAATTTGGACAAAAACGTGTTCAGTAAAATCAATACTTGTTCTACAACCAAAGATATTTGAGAAAAGCTGATCCAACTCTGTGAAGGCAATAACCAAATCAAGGAGAACAAGCTAATTGTTGTTATCTAGAAGATCGATAACGCCAAAATGAAGCTTGATGAATCTCTAAATGAGTTTGATGGATAGTTTAATAGTATCATTATTGAACTTCCATATCTCGGTAAGTGATATTCTAACCGTGAGATTTCTTTGAAGGTAAAATGAGAACACTTACCAGAGAATGAGATGTAAAGATAGTGGCCACGAGGGAGTCCAAAGACCTCAACAAACTAGCGCTGCATGATTTGTTTATTGGCCTGAAAGCTTACGTGTTTGAGTTGGGGATCGAGACACAAGACGAGTCATCCACTCCTAAACCAACAAATCTCTAGCCGCCACAACATCAACACCAATCGTTAATAAAGAAACCTCTAGCAGAAAATCTGCTGACTAGATAAGCAATGAGACTATGTTCTCATTTGTTAAGAAATTTGACAAATTTATGAAGAAAAATCAGTCCAAATTCAATTCTTATCATAAAAAATACCAAGGTACTGAAAATCAAGCTTGTTTTAATTGTGTGAAACAAGACAATTTCATTGCAAGTTGTAATAAATCAAAAGATGAAAAAAACCATTTGAGAGACGGCATCCCAAAAATAAAAGAAGATCTTTAATAAAGAATAAATATCAAAGACTGTTTATTGCAAAGGAGAGTAAAAGCAAATGGGCCTATTCAGATATAGAACAATCCAATTTGGGGACTTCATCAAGTGAAAGTGAGGGAAAAAAAGTCCAGTGTCTCATAACAGATGTTGAGCCGAAACTTCTGAAAATGAGCTGAAAACTACCGATGACATGATATTTATTTTTGACTCAATTGATTTACACTCACATCACTGCACGACATAGTAGATGAATACAAAAAATTCTCACAATTATTCTATAAAGGCAAGGCAGAAAGAAAAAGCTTGAAAGATAAGTTGACCAATTATAATTGTTTGCACCGAAATGAGGTTAACGGTCTGAAAGTAAAAGTTAATATGTTAGCAGTTGAGAATGATGATATGCGAAGAGTTTTCCAAGCAACGTTAGATGAAAACAAACGGTAGACACTCCTGGTCAACTATTGGAACAAGTCTTTTGCTTCCATAGAGAATATGCATGAGTTGCAAAAAACAGTTGATGATAGAACTGAGCTATGTTTTGACAATAATGAGTGCAGTACTTCTGAGGTAAGTGCTCAATCGTGCCTAGATAAGGGCAAATAAAAAATGATTAACTTTGTCAGGTCTAGCACGATATATGATTATGACCATCCTAACTTTCAATTCTACCGGAATGACATGCATCATATCTTAGGTTACATTGAACCAGAGAGTTCTAGGTCTAACGGGTCATGGTAGACAAAATTAAGCCAGGCACAACGACTTGAAATATTATCGCAAAAAGCCAAGTTCAACCATACATTACTCTATGAAGGGAAAATCAAACTGTTACCACAATTGTCGGCTAATGCAAAAGAGATACAAATTGAAAGAAAAGTATGAACGACACATACAACATTTAGTGAGAGAGAGAATACGACGCATCACTTATTTTTGCACACAACTGCGCCTTATTGAGAACATACAATGGAAAATCTATTCGGATATTCAAGTGTGGGTCTTGAAAGGTTAATCTGTTCAGGACTCAACTACTCTTGGGTACCAAGATCTTATCTTGATGATTGCACGTATAAAAGAAGAAGATTCTTAAAGAATCCATCTAATTCTTAGATAGTAGGTGGTTCAAAGCACATGATCGGTGACATCAAGTTGTTGTGAGAAGTGAATGATTACAAATGACCAAGAATCACATTCAGTAATAATTTCAAGTATAAGGTCGTGGGTAAGGATAAAATTATCCATGACAATGTAATAATTAAGGATGTGTTATTAGTTGAAAATATGTGTTACAATTTAATTAGTATAAGTCAATTATGTGACAATGAGTATTCTGTTGAGTTTCAAAAACATACTTACACTGTCAAATATATAATATTATGAAGTGAGAATATTATAACAAATATTAAAATGATAAATATGATTATATTTTCTATTATTCTCGCTCTCTACTGTTTGTCATCATTAATATCAATTATGTACCTTCCTCAATTATTTTTTATGTTGATGTGTTTCTAAAGGGGGCTTTTAAATGTTTAAAATAAAACATATAACAATTTAATAAAATAAAGTAAAAAATAGTATCTTAAAATAATGTTTCACGCCTCTTGAAGAGGCGTGACTAGGAATTTTTTTTTAAATGCAAGTCACGTCTAATGAGATGACGTGACTTGCTTTAAAATATATATATAATTGGGCGTGACTTACTAAATTTTTTTATAGACGCGACTTTCTTAATTTTTTTTTAAAATAATAGTTGGATGATTGTGGGTGAGGAACTAATGTGAAAAATTGACGATGCACTGCAGCTTAATAATTATTGACATGCTTGTACCTTTCTTTTATTTTATAAAGAAGACGTTAAAAAAATTTAATTAAAATTCGCGTGTTAGAGTGATGTGACTTCGTTTAATTATCTAAAAAATATATATTTGTATCTTCAATCGTTGAAATGTAAGAGGGATGGTCAAAGGTTGCAAAGTCATGTGCTATCTCTTTAATTGATAATTGGATGGTAGTAAAAGGCTGTGAAGCCATGTGCTCTATCTATAATTGATAATGAAAAGCATCCTCATAGTTTTCTTATATAATATGAAGAGTTGTGTTTTAAGTTTTTCTCATTCTCGTCTCTTTACTCATAAGTTCTCTTAATATTTTTTATGTAATTTGTTTACTCGCTTGACTTTAATTTTCAGTTAATTTGAATTTTTTGGTGTAAATTTTGATTTAACTGTCAATATAAAGTAGTTATACTAATATAATTATTGATTTTAAGTATTAAATTTAGAAAATTATTATTTGTGTTGAAATATAATTTATGTGTTATGCCAATTTTATTTTTTTGCAATTATAATTATTATGTGTTTTTGTAATTATTATTATTTTTTATAAAGATATTTCAAAACCATTTATTATGATAAATAGAGTCTTATTAATTATTGACATATGCTTGATTTTAATTTCTTTAATTAGAATTTTTTTTTAATACATTCTCCGCTAATTATGATCGACAATAATATTATATGTTTATTTTTTGGTTATTGTTAATTTTTATAATGTTTCTATAATCATGTGTTAGGATAATAAAAAAAGCTAAATATAATATGTTTTGTATGTATATTTTTGTTAAGTTGTTTGTCTTAAAAAAATCACGACTTTTGTTTTTTGTTTTATAAAATAATAATAATAAAAAATCTTAAATATTTTAATAAAATACACTCTCCAATCGTTATTATTAACTACAATAATTGTTGGGTGCAATAATTGTCTTTGTTTGGTAGAACGATCGAACCATGGTGCTTCAGCTGCTGTGTGGTTTAAAAATATTTGAGTTTCACCATTACCACTAACTATAGCTTTTGGTAAAGCGACAAGCGCTCGGTCATACAATTGATATCAGAGCCATGTAATGGGTTCGATTCCCATTGATTGCAAGGAGTACAATTATTGGGAGGGAGATTGTTGGGTGCAATAATTGTCCTTGCTTTGTAGAGCGATCAAATCATGGTGCTTGAGCTGCTGTGCTGTTTAAAAAGATTTGAGTTGCACCATTACCACTAGTTATAACTTTTGGTAAAGCGGCAAGAGCTCGGTCCTATAATTTAAAGTAGGGATGTAAACAAACTAAACCGTTTGTGAGCTATTCGAAGTTCGATTCAATAAAAGTTCGTTTGAGCTTGTTTAATGAGGCTCGTTAAGATAAACATATCAAAATCGAGTTTTACAGTATTCGGCTCGTGAACATGTTCGTTGATAAGTTCATGAGTAATTTTTTAGATAAAAAAATAATAGTTTTGATATTTGATTTATTGATGTGGGGACCCGGACGCTAATCATGTTCTTAATCATCATTGGGACTAATTAATCAATTATAAAACAGGTCTAAATTTTTTTTTTTAAAATACAAAGCGGAAACGTAATGTAATTTACTCAAATTACATATTAAACATACACAGACAAATCTTGCGTTATCTACAAGAATTCAACTAGGTTCAACTACATATCAGTGCTGAATCCTATGTTGCTACAAAGCCCGGATCTCCACGCTATCTAATCTTCTCTCATCCTCTTCTTGACCCTGATCCAGCCCCACCTGTTGTCATGCACACATACAAAACAAGACAACAGCCGGATAACTCCGGTGAGATATAAATATCCCAGTATAAACAATGTAAACATGCAATCATATAAAAACATATATAAAAGCATATAAGCGATAATCATAACATGTATCAAATCAGAACATGAAGCAATATCAAGAATAACTCTTATTCTAAACATGTACCATCATCAGGAACATAATCAACATCAAATAATATAAATCAATATCAAGCAATGAATCACACTCAGACTCAAACTCAACTCAAACAACGCGTCGTCTCAGACTCGACTCAATTCTAACCTAGGGATCCCGATGTCTGGGCGAAACAGCCACAGAATTGACGAATCAGTCAAGATTTAAGCGAATCAGCCAGTAGCTAGGCGAAACAGCCGATAGCTAGACGAATCAGTCACTAGATAGACGAATCAGTCAATAGATAGACGAATCAGTCAATACATAAGCGAATCAGCCAATAGCTAGGCGAAACAGCCGATAGCTAGACGAATCAGTCGGTGACTAGGCGAATCAGCCAATGACTAAACGAATCAGCAGTCAACACATGCAATAGCTATGAATCAATAGACTACACACATCAATCTCAACAATTATAAAAATCAATGTAATAAACTAAGTATGTGATTTAGGGAGACTCGAGTCAAACCACACTCGAGTTGTGCAATCCCAACACAACATTAATTTATACCTTTTACTCTGATACTCTGACTCTGCCGAAGTCTCGAACTCAAATCCTGTCAATACTCAATCTGACAAGAACAATATCGAGGAGTATAATATCAATACACTACTCGAATCAAATCTGTTCTGCTCAATATTTAACCTAATTCGATATCGATGGCATAACGGTACAATATCAATATACCCAACAATACCATATCGATCAGATATTAATTCTAATATCTCATACTCGATAATACTCCAATCCTGATATCAATTCTCAATCAACTCAACTCTAAACATCATAACAATTTCATATGGTATCTGTTCTTCAATCCGGTTTCGATTATACGATGTCTAACATGACAAGAACCTCATATATGAATCATATCAGATTCTGAAAATATCATAAATTCAAATCTTGTCTAAACATAATAAAACTTACGTCCGGATGAAGCCTGCGCTGATAGGAACACAGTACCGCAGTCGGATTTCAATTCAAATAAACGTTTTGCTCGTACATCGATTTCAAAAAGTGAGAACAAAGCTTCTTCCCCAAATCCTCTCCAAGGCTGAATGGAGAATCGGTGATGTACACATATATATATCATGCATGTATAAAGCAACGTGTCTCGCTTCTTCACGCAGCACGTCTCGCGCATATGCGCGACAATCATCGGCGCATATGCGCGAGACACCATTCCTGACGCGTGTGTCTCGGCACTCCCTCGCGCATATGTGCGACACTCTACCGCGCATGTGCGCCGAGGGCTCTGGAGGTTCCGCGCATATGCGCGCAGGCAAGTCGCGCATATGCGCGACAGGTTCTGCCATTCTCGCGCATGCCTCGCGCACCTCAACGCGCATGTGCGCCAATCACTTCCTTGCACACACATTTAAACCTATTTTGCTTCTTTCTCGGTCCGATCCGTACCGTCTACAATCATCTCGATTATTGAATAAATCATTCCAGATTAATCTCAGATTACGGTAATAAAATCTCGGGCATTACATTTCTCTCCCTCTTAGATTTGAGTTCGTCCCCGAACTCATAAACAATCAATTCAGAGATATCAGAAGAAATGCATAACAGAGTTTAAACCAAAACTCAAATATCTGATTCCAGTCTGGAATACGAATTTCCTAAGTATGATATCATAATACTTCTCCAATCCTTCTGATAGATCTTGCCATGTTGGTTATACCACATCCGTATAAACCAATCCTAGTTCATCACATATCCGTACCATCTGCTGTTATCAAAGACATCTACAGTCATCAGCTTCGAATACCAATCGTCATCATCCGACATTGGTTTCTTAAATCTGTCCATTCTGAACTATCTTCATCTTCCTTCGAATTGTCTTCAAATGAGATCTGTAGTACTCATCATATACTGTCTTGTCTATAACTATCTCATTACTCGTCTGATAAGCTGATAGCTATTATCATGCAGTGATATTAAATCATATCAATTAGTGTTAACATCCAGCACTAAAGCTGTGCCAAGGTCTTCCACTAGCTGGATAACCCATTCTGACTGCCTGTCAATCTGTAAAACAATCTAAGAGAGAGTTCATGATATATTCTATCACGAATACAAACTCAAGCAACATTACAATCTGACATAATCTACTATGGCATTCTGATCTTTCTGACCACTTTTCTGACATCAATCTGTGTCATTTGGTCATGTTTGTACATTATCTGGTACAAACCGATAGATATAGATTGACCAATCTGTCAATCTTAATCATATCATATTACAATCTGTACAAATGACGGTAATTTCATTACGAAGGCTATAGAAATGTACTCCCATTTTTATTTAGAACTTTACAATTCTGTAATAAATCTTCTGATCTCTATCTGTCTATCTTTTCTGTTAGCGATTTAGACATCTCAGTACAATTTCTGCCAACATTTCAATACATTTCTGTTATAACTGATCTCATCTGTCTATATCACAACTATCTGTTCGAATACAATACATTCTCAATCATCAGACTGAACACTGAATTCATTAATGTAAGTTTCTGACAATATCTGTTCTTCCTGATTCGAACTATTTGACATATACAATCAGTTAATAACATAAATTAAAGAAGAAATACCTACCTGGTATTCGGCTCTAACTATCACTATCAAGCTTTGCTGTACAATTCTGACACATCTGATATCACAGAATAATCAATCTCATACAACATACACAATCACATATCTGTTACTCTGATCGACACTCTGTTCTGACTATCGATATTGAGTTCTAAACATTCTACTTAGCTTTTTGAACTGCTAACGTTTCAAAATCAGCTCTGGTTCGGACGGTACAATATAACCTCCATTGTCTACAATCCGTCTCAACCACGTATTCAGAATAACATCAATATTCAATCAGATTCAAACATGCTAAATTCATAAACCGCAACTGTCTGACACTGATGTCAAACTCAGCTGACTAATCACGGTTTAACTCTGGTAAAATCACCAAACATATCATATTCAGATATAACACATCCTGAATGCAATCTGTCTCAGTCAGGATTCGAAATTTCAACAATTTCTAAGATCAGTTCAAGACTAAAATCAATCTCTCTGATTGGAATCAGATCTGAAGTCTTATCAGAGAAAATATCGAGAACTTTCTTATCATTGGTAAATCAGCCAATGATAGACTCAACTTCAGTAAATCAACTGAATACATAAGGAGTTACTCTGCTCCTTTCTGTAATAATTGAGTCATAGCTAGTACGAATATCAAAGGAATTCTCGGTCTAGAATTCTTATTGTACAATATTCCTCCTTTGGCCATCTCAGGTTCGATTCTCACCATCTTCTGGAATTAGTCTATGGTAGCTCTGTACTGTACTTAATCAGCATATTAATATCAGTAATGCAGTTCCAAAATCCTAGAACACCAGTACAACACAAGCTACTACACGATCTAACTCGATCTCATTCTCATCCTACTGTAGTATACAAGATCTAACAGAAATCGCTGATACAAGATCTTTTTCCAAAGGAACAGAAACAGATACTACAGTAAATAGGGACTCAACAAATAATGCATGCATCAATGCAAATCTCTCAGAAATAAAAGTATGTGAAGCACCGGTATCCCTCAATACATATGCATGATAATCAAACAAATCAGTTACCTGCAACATCATCATCTGGTGCTTCCTGAGCCTGCTCCTCGGTCAAAGCAAATACTCTGGCCTGCTGTCTAGGAGGCTGGCCAACTGTTTGGCTTCCTCCTGGCCTCTGCTGTGACTGAGATGGTGCTGGCTGAAATGAAGGAACAGCAGCTGATCGTCTACTTCCCTGTGCCGCTGATCCAGATGATTCGGCTCCCTGGAATCTTTGGGAACCCCTCTGTGGACACACTCTGGAAAAATGTCCCTGTTGTTTGCAGAAGTGGCAACTACCAAATACTCCTTGGCATTGCTCAGTGGAATGTCTCCCTCCACAATTTCCGCAGTACACGCCAGTATAACTCTGCTGAGAACCACTGGAACTAGAAGAACTGCCGCCAGACTTCTTAAACTGCTTTCCTCTAGCCTTCAGAAAATCTTTCTTTCCACCACTGCTACTGCCACTCTCAAATCGAGGAGGTGTTTGCGGTGGTCTCGACAATGGAGGAACAAATTCAGCTCCTCTCTGCCTTATCAGGCCCGCCTCAGCGCCCTTTGCTCTATTCATGGCATCAGCAAAGTTATCGGTCGCCCTGTGTTCACCAATGTAAAAATATCGGGATTCAAGCCATTGATGAACTGATCAGCAACGGCTTCGTCATTGTCAGCCACATGTGGAGCAAATTTCAACAAGGTAGAGAACTTGATCACATATTCTTCAATGTTCAACTGACCCTGTCTCAAATTGGCAAACTCCGCCCCCTTGTCTTTCATGTACGACACTGGGAAGAATCTTTGATAAAACTCAGTTTTAAATACATCCCAAGTAATAATCGTACCTCGCTGCTCCAAGGCCCTCTTCATTGTAACCCACCAGCTTTGTGCAACATCCAGCAACTGGTGTCCAATCAATTTAATCCGGCGCTCATCACTGTACTCCAGTGAATCAAACAGCAACTCAATGCTACCTAACCAACTCTCACACTCGACTGATGTCTCAGTACCTTTCAGAGTGGGTGGTTTGAATGACTGAAACCTCTTCAGCAAGGTTTCCATTGGAGTCGGTGTTACATCCATTGGAGGATTCGATGTACTACCCTGTTCTGGGATTCGTCTAGGAGGCATATCTGAAACTCAAAAGGATTAGTAACCCAATCCAACACATCTGTTTCAATTCAGTCTCTCCTCCGATCATCTTACTGTTGATCGAGAATCAATTCAGATTCGTTCCCCATAATACATATTACAAAATCAAATCAGATAAGTCAAGTAACATGTATTATATAAAGCAGTAAAGAATGCTAGCAATCATAAGCAAGGAAAGAAACACATTCTACCCCGCTCACTAGCTTCTATCTCAATTTCAAGAATCTACAGTTCTAGTACCTAAGGCTCTGATACCACCTGTTGTGGGGACCCGGACGCTAATCATGTTCTTAATCATCATTGGGACTAATTAATCAATTATAAAACAGGGTCTAAATTTTTTTTTAAAAATACAAAGCGGAAACGTAATGTAATTTACTCAAATTACATATTAAACATACACATACAAATCTTGCGTTATCTACAAGAATTCAACTAGGTTCAACTACATATCAGTGCTGAATCATATGTTGCTACAAAGCCCGGATCTCCACGCTATCTAATCTTCTCTCATCCTCTTCTTGACCCTGATCCAGCCCCACCTGTTGTCATGCACACATACAAAACAAGACAACAGCCGGATAACTCCGGTGAGATATAAATATCCCAGTATAAACAATGTAAACATGCAATCATATAAAAACATATATAAAAGCATATAAGCAATAATCATAACATGTATCAAATCAGAACATGAAGCAATATCAAGAATAACTCTTATTCTAAACATGTACCATCATCAGGAACATAATCAACATCAAATAATATAAATCAGTATCAAGCAATGAATCACACTCAGACTCAAACTCAACTCAAACAACGCGCCGTCTCAGACTCGACTCAACTCTAACCTAGGGATCCCGATGTCTGGGCGAAACAGCCACAGAATTGACGAATCAGCCAGTAGCTAGGCGAAACAGCCGATAGCTAGACGAATCAGTCACTAGATAGACGAATCAGTCAATAGATAGACGAATCAGTCAATAAATAAGCGAATCAGCCAATAGCTAGGCGAAACAGCCGATAGCTAGACGAATCAGTCGGTGACTAGGCGAATCAGCCAATGACTAAACGAATCAGCAGTCAACACATGCAATAGCTATGAATCAATAGACTACACACATCAATCTCAACAATTATAAAAATCAATGTAATAAACTAAGTATGTGATTTAGGGAGACTCGAGTCAAACCACACTCGAGTTGTGCAATCCCAACACAACATTAATTTATACCTTTTACTCTGATACTCTGACTCTGTCGAAGTCTCGAACTCAAATCCTGTCAATACTCAATCTGACAAGAACAATATCGATGAGTATAATATCAATACACTACTCGAATCAAATCTGTTCTGCTCAATATTTAACCTAATTCGATATCGATGGCATAACGGTACAATATCAATATACCCAACAATACCATATCGATCAGATATTAATTCTAATATCTCATACTCGATAATACTCCGATCCTGATATCAATTCTCAATCAACTCAACTCTAAACATCATAACAATTTCATATGGTATATGTTCTTCAATCCGGTTTCGATTATACGATGTCTAACATGACAAGAACCTCATATATGAATCATATCAGATTCTGAAAATATCATAAATTCAAATCTTGTCTAAACGTAATAAAACTTACGTCCGGATGAAGCCTGCGCTGACAGGAACACAGTACCGCAGTCGGATTTCAATTCAAATAAACGTTTTGCTCGTACATCGATTTCAAAAAGTGAGAACAAAGCTTCTTCCCCAAATCCTCTCCAAGGCTGAATGGAGAATCGGTGATGTACACATATATATATCATGCATGTATAAAGCAACGTGTCTCGCTTCTTCACGCAGCACGTCTCGCGCATATGCGCGACAATCATCGGCGCATATGCGCGAGACACCATTCCTGACGCGTGTGTCTCGGCACTCCCTCGCGCATATGCGCGACACTCTACCGCGCATGTGCGCCGAGGGCTCTGGAGGTTCCGCGCATATGCGCGCAGGCAAGTCGCGCATATGCGCGACAGGTTCTGCCATTCTCTCGCATGCCTCGCGCACCTCAACGCGCATGTGCGCCAATCACTTCCTTGCACACACATTTAAACCTATTTTGCTTCTTTCTCGGTCCGATCCGTACCGTCTACAATCATCTCGATTATTGAATAAATAATTCCAGATTAATCTCAGATTACGGTAATAAAATCTCGGGCATTACAATTGATTTCACATATTATTTATGAAATATATAGAAAAATCTATTAAATTTGTTATAATAATACATTTACAAATTTTAATAAGAATAGTATTTTTTTTTTGAATATTTAATTTAATTTTTAATTAATTTAATGAAAATTTAAATGTATAATTAATTTTTATTAAGCTTGTTTAGGCTTGATAAAAGCTTGAAAAAGCTCGTGAGTCATGTATATATTCGTTAATTAAAATTCGAGCTCGGCTCGACTTGATTACATCCCTAATTTAAAGCATAAAAACCTCATGTGTTGTTGATCAAACATCAAACAAAAATCCACAGAAATGAAGAATGATAAAATCACAAGAATGAAACATTTGAAACGAGGACAAATGATATATAAGCAAAATTTTGGATAAAAAACAAATCATGTTTGTATTGATCGGTGATACATCGCATCACTTTAACACACGAATTTTAATTAAAAAAATCTTCTTTTTAAAAGAAAAGAAAAATGAATGCAGTCTTTCACTTGGGATGGTTCCTCCATCACAAACGTCCAACAATTATTTAAAAAAAATTAAGCAAGTAACGCTTATTCAATTGGTGTGACTTGCTTTTTTTAAAAAAAAAATATATGCAACTCACACCCAATTAGTTGGCGTGACTTGCCTAATATATATATATATAAAATTGCCTAATATAATATGACGTGACATGCAATTTTTTTTAAAAAAAAATTGCAAGTCACGCCTCTTCACATTACTTTCAGAAAACACTTTTTACTTATTCAAATTTTTTAAACCATACATCAGCTCAAGCACCACGTTTCGTGATAATTATTACACCAAACAATCTATTTCTCGATAATTGCACTTCTTACAATGAATGAAAATCGAACTATGACATTAACTCTGATATCAATTGTAGGATCAATCGATTGTCACTTTATCAAATATAGTTGATGGTAACGAAGCAGTTCAAATATTTTAAAATGTACAGTAGCTCAAGTAAAACGTTTTGATTGTTCTACACAATAAAGACAATTATTGCATCGAATATAATATAATAATATATTTAAATTTTAAATATTATATATAAAAAATTAAATCATTTGAGATACGCTTATATCATTTATATTGTAATTAAATGAGGATAACAATATTATGTTTTTAAATTAACTTATTTATCTTAAATGAATGTAACTATTACTAATAAAAAAATAGAAAATATATTTAAAAGTCATATATTATTTTGTTCATAAATTTTTAACAATAAAAAAATATTTTTCAAAAAGCCAAAAAAATTTCAGTCAATTTTTTTTAATTATTTTTAGAACTTGTTAAAAATATTTACATTAAAATAATAATTAAAATATATGATAATATTATCAATTTACAGACAATCAATATACTAACATTCATGACAACATTCTTTTAAAAAGTTGGAAAAAATAATTTTATATTAAAAAAATGTTTTACTTAGTTTGATAGAGAGTTGCTAAGACAAAATTTATATCTAAGTTTTGGTCATCAAAAACTAAATTGATATAATTCAAGCTCATATTAATGCAGACTATTAAACTAAATCGACAGATCAAGTTGACTATATTGATCTAACATAGTCTATTCATCAGCACAACTTGAACCAAGCTACTCGAACAGAACATATCAACTTGATGACTAGTCTGTCAAATATTCTCGGTTATGTTGATTACTCCTTCAGCTAGTATCAAAAGAATTTGAAAAGGCTGACACTATATCTGACAAATCAATAAAGACATGTGGCTATATCTGCATAAATATTGGCTACCCAGTATATTTGTGAGCATCAAATATATTTATTTTTGTTAGTGACCGACATCTATAAATAAGAAATGTATCAAGGCTGAAGAGCTCTCAAAAAACTACTATTGTTTTTTCAATCTTCATCAAGCATTCAAATCGCACATTATCTCTCAACAGACTCATCTTTAAACTATTCTACCACGCACTCAGTTAATCATCAGATCGATTAAAGATCAATATTATGCACTTTGTATTCTCACTTATTTTTTACACACGATTGTTGTATTGCGAGAATCAATTGTAACTGTCAGAAACATGTTTTTGAACATGCCAAATTGAAGAAAATAGTACTAGGAGTTTCAGCTCATTAGAGTTGTGGAATCGAGATGAAATGTGTTTGTACAAATCATTGTACTAATCAAATCTTCTAGTAAAATCTTTTTGGAAATAGAAAAAAGTGAGACATAGACGCTTAACCTTCAAACTTCCATAAACAACTTCTTGCTTCTTTATCTTCTTCTATTTACTTGAGCTACTAAGTTTATCATATGTGATTATAAGTGAACTGAAGTAAATCGAGTTGTTGTTTTTATATCATATTCATTAAGTAATTTGAGAAATTTTCCCACTTAGAATATGTTTTTAGTAGCTCAAATTACTCCGTCTGATTGTAATATTGTCTTAAGTTATTAACGCATCTTAAGCTTAACATTATCTGACATAGTTTGCATAACAGTTAATTCACCCCCTCTAAACGATTATCTTCAAGCCCCTTAATTTAAATTTCATAATTTTGTAAACCATATTTTAATTTCTTAAACCAACAACGTCAATTTTTTGTTAAAGGATTGTAACAAATATGAAAGCATTACAACATTAACAATTTAAATAATCTACGGGCATAAGATCTTAATTCCATAAATAGATTAATTTATATGTAGTATGCACCGTAGCAAAAAAATAAATAATACTTTAATAATTTCAATTTCGTAGGAATTTTACGAACCTACTAAGCTAGCATCGATTAATTTCTTCGTACCTTTAAAAAATTTTGTTAATAACTCCAATTTCCTATTATAGACCTACTAAGTTAGCATATAAAATGACACAAATTACCTTAGGAAGGTACCGAAAAAGACAACCAAGCCTATGAAACCCAAAAAATAATTAAGAAACATAAAGATATTTTTGTAAACTCACAAATTAAAGTCCATTTTTATATTATAAAACAATTAAAATAATAATATTTATAAATTAATTTATAATATTTTTAGAATCTATAAAAAATATTATTATGTCTATAACCATATTTATTATGAGTTTTTAGATTTATTTATGATATTTAAGTTCACATTTGAATTTTTAGAGTATTCTATTTGTTTGTGGAATGAACAATTAGTAACTCAGCAGAATAAGTATATTAATTTTAACAATCATGGCAAAACAATTGAGAAAGCACAAGTAAATAGAAATTTTCATTTAATTTCATAGCACAGTCAATTAATTTAAATATTGATAATATGGAAATTTCGTGCAAATAAAGCCTGAGAAAGACTTAACATCCTACAGAGTAATTCATCATTGATGATTCGACGAATATTTATTCACTTTGTACCAATAATTAATTTGAGATTGTAATGTTATTTTACTGTGTTTACCACTGGTTCACTCATATGTGAAACATTAAATATTAAATAAGAAATAAAAGGAGAGATTGAACGAAAATGAAAATGAAAAAAAGAAAAAGACAAAGAAACAGACAAAAAACACATGCAATTGTGACAACAATGAATTGCGAACAAAGTTGATGCAATGGGTTCATATATATGAGAGAGTGCACTAGTTGAACACTCAGATTAATGATTAAAAGTTTAAATTTTCCTATCAATATTTTCTCGGATAAACTTATTACTACAACTGTCAAACGGGCCAACGTATGACGGAATGGATAGAGCCGGTCAGCCATTTCGACGGGCTGGAAGTTCCCCGCCCAACCCAAGAGGGGTTAGGGTTTAGGCACGCGGCTCACAAAATAGTAAAGAAAAATAAAAATATTTATAATTAATTAAAATTTTCATTTAATGATTATCAAATATTTATAAAAAAAATATCAATAAAATGTTTAATTATTGATTTCACACGTTTACATTTTATACAAAACAATTAATATAAAAAATTCACAAATTTCATTTAAAAAATACATATATCACGGTAAATCTATAATGTAAAAAAATAATTATTTTTTATTTTCCCTCCATCCTGGGACTGACGGTGACTCAATGGAAAAGAACCACAATAGATTTATTTGTCATAAAAAAATAGATTTAATGGGTTAGAGGTTTGATTAGTCGTGTCTAATAAAATAATTATCAATATATGATTGTGTTATTTTAACCATGATAAAAACTTGTGTGATACGGTCTCATGGGTCGTATTTATGAGACGAGTCTCTTATTTGGGTCATTCATGAAAAAATATTATTTTTATCCTTAAATGATTACTTTTTATTGTAAATATCGGTAGGGTTGACCCGTCACACAGATTAGAATCCGTTAGACGGTCTCACATGAGACTCACTCTTTAACATAATGAATATGTCACGGTTCAAGACTTCCACGTCTCACTGCTTAAAATAAAATAAAAATTTTAAAAACAAATTTTATATTTTATTCTCACTTAATTCATTAAAGAGAGAGTTGAATATCTTTGCATATGAGTAAAAATAATAATAATAAATACTAGAAACGAACTATATATTCAAGACAATAATAATAATAAATAACTACTTACTATTTAGCATTCTTCTAAAAAAATCCGTTTAAACTTCATGTAAGCACGTTTAAACTTGAAACTTGACAAAAATACCCCGCTTCGGAGAAAAGCAGTGAATTAAGCGTAATTAAGACGTTTAACTAAGTATCCTTAAACACAAGTAATCGCATCTGTTTATTTTTTTATTTATTTTTTATTTTGAATATATGTTTTTATTTTAAAATAATAAATTAGGTTTATAATTTAGACGTTTATTTTTAATTTTAATTATGATTAAACGTGTATGACAATGATTTGACAAATATTTAGCATTTTTTAATATGTTCTAGTTGCAAAAAAATATAAAGATTATAAATTTGAGATTTTATGATGTTATAAATATGAGAATTAATGCATCAAACTTAAATTTATCATATTTATGTATTATTTTATCTATTTTATTGGTTTGAAATAATTACAATTACATTAAAGATAAAAAAATGTTTTTTTACGTTTAAACACGTACTAATCTCGCTTGAGCTTGAAAAACTTAGAACTCGATATCTGCGTTTTGAAACGCTTCACGCTTTTAGAACCTTGCTATTTAGGACCAACATAGGGTGTATATATATAATTTAATAAAGATATTTGGTTGAAAAAGACAAAAAATGGGATGGCAAGAAAGGCTCATCGACTTCCAACAACTAGTTTGTAGGGAAGATAATTTCTTTCAACTCGATATTGAATTTGATATTCAATTCGGACGACTAGGGTATGAAAAAGATTTTTTACTCAATTATATATATAAGTATTCAAATATGAGGATTTTCGGATATGAAAATGAAGTCAGATCTTAAAGAATTCTATTCGTACTCAAAGCTAATACTCGATTAAATTAATATATATATATGATTTTCCGATTATAATGTAATTTTAATATATTTTTTTAAATAATATTAGTTGAGTATAATGAAAAAATTATTATTATAAAGTTATGTTATTTTAGTTGGATAATGATCTTAGAGTAAATTGTTGTAATACTTTTTTATCCTTTTGTAATAATATTTAATTTGCTAAATTTTTTATTTTTTCATTATTATCAATAATTTAGTAAATATTTATAGATTAGTTGAAATAATTTAAATTTGAGAAAATATAATTATAGATAATAATAATAATATATTTACAAAATGTATGAATATTCAATTTTCTAAGACGTTGGAATTAAATACATAAAATAAAAAAGAAAATGAAAGGCTCTACACTCTTTCCAACAACATTCACAGGTGTTTCTCTGTGAGCTCTAGATGGATTTGTCCACCGTCGTTTCATAATTGCTGCTTCCTTAATTTACACTCACTCTACTCCATTCTACGATACGCCGACCTAAATTGCGGATCAACGGTGAAAAAGAAGTTTTCGGATCCCGCTGAGTGGCGATTTTGTCGATTTTTCTCTCGCATTGTCATCTCTGCAGGTAAATGCTCGTCTTTGGTCGAAGTGGAATACGTTTGTTTACGCATTTACTGTATTTATGGACGCATGGAGAAAATATTTTGTTATGCACGTTGTTTTGTTTGATCGTGAATTGTGTGTATGCACGTGCTCACAAACGTAAGCGCTTCGGTGTAAAAAGATTAGAGATTAATCGAGATCACTTTTTTGTTTGGTTGGAATGTTGATTGGATGTGAAATATCCTGATTCCAGGGTAAATTTTTTATTATAAGGTTACTGCTTATGATTCCGCATTTTAATTTGTAGTCATTGTCCAGAAACTGAAGATCGGATTATAAGTTCGTACCTGCGCCGTTGAATCTGCTTTTCTATGTATTTCCAATTTATTTTGTATTATTCAATAATAAGATATGATTTTTCTAAGATTTTGCAGCTATCACACTTTTTGTATCATTTGCATTTTTATTCGGGTTGTTTGTGGACTCACAGAGTATACGGAAATTTAATTATTGATGTTTCCAAAAACAGAAAAAAAGGAACAAATTGTTGATTATTGAGCTATCCATTGTGGCAGACTTTACTTGGATGTTTATTCTATAATCGAGGTATGCGAGGGCGCCATACAGACATCTTCACGATGCACAAGCGTGTATCGTCAAAAGAACGTCTCAATTTTCTCGAGAAAGATGAAAATTTAGGTTAGTCGTTTAGTTTTATTTGCATTTTCCGTTAAATGTTGTTGAGGAAGTTGATATTGGCATATGCATCTTATTGTAAGCATGTCATTGATCTTGCATTTTTGTGTGAGTAGTTTTTATGCATCATAAATTTCTTCTTACTGTTGTGGTGAAGTTGGGTGGTAATCTATTGAGTTTTCCTTCTGTTTTCTGGAATTTCAGAGCAGTCACACAATGGTGTGTGGAAAGATATTGGAAACCCTTCCTGGAAGCGGCCCTTGCCATATGTTGTGGTGGCAAGTCTATCATCATTTTTGTTTGGCTACCATCTTGGGTTTGTTCCATCTCACTGAAGTTTTTTGCTTGACCCATGCTTTGAATTTGTCAAAAACCGGGCTCAGTGAACATGTATTTATTTACCTTTATTTTGGGATCATTTAAGGGTGGTGAATGACACATTGGAGAGCATTTCATTGGATCTTGGTTTCAGTGGTAGCACGTTGGCTGAAGGTAACAAGGATGGTCTTCAGATTTGTTTTAGTAAATTGATTCACCAATATGTTATGAATCTCCATCTAATGAGCTATTCTTAATTAACTGAAGGTCTGGTAGTGAGTACATGTCTAGGAGGTGCCTTTATTGGATCAATGTTCAGTGGTTTGATTGCTGATGGACTTGGTCGTAGAAGATCATTTCAATTATGTGCTTTACCGATGATTATTGGTTCTTCCACAAGGTTAACTTTCTGCAGTAAAATGTTTCAGTTGAACAGTATTTTAGTAGTAGAGTTGCATGTATTATCATTGCTAGGGCATGAGGGATTGTATGATGTGTTTTGTTACGTGAGTCTAGCATTACTGGGGCAAAGAGGGATTGTTCCCTTCTTGAGTGAAGTAGTGGAGAGTTCTTCATTTTTATTTCTTTTCTATTTCTGAAAATTGAATACAATATCGTTTCATTGCTTTCGATCACTGGGATTAACCTCTTTTTCTTCATTATTTTGTGATTGTTTTGAGATAGAGCTCTTGCAGTTCTATCATATTGATTTTCACCTGGATCCAGTTTAGCAAGGCATACTTGTGACACTTTTGACAAAACTGGTCTTCAAAAATGAAAACCTTGTGTTGTCTTTTAACTTAAAATGTTATTGATTAGAATTGCTGGGATGTGGCTGTTTTCTTTAACTTTCTTAACTTAATCATATTGCTTCTAAGGTGTCTTCATCCCAACTTTCAGTGCCACAACAAGTAGCCTAGGAGGTATGCTCCTAGGAAGGTTTTTGGTTGGAACTGGTATGGGTGTTGGTCCTCCCGTTGTAGCAATGTATGTATCAGAGGTATACAATATGATTATCCCATTTACTGCCCCAATTTCATTAGATAATTCACCAACTGTTTGCATCGACTTGTCTTGTGGATCATGTTTCAAATGTTTGAACAGGTTTCTCCAGCTTTTGTGAGGGGTACATACGGAAGCTTCACTCAGATTGCAACATGCCTTGGACTTATGACGGCATTCTTCATAGGGATTCCAGCAAAAAGTGTTCTTGGCTGGTAAGGGGCTAACGGATGTCATGAAATAGAGCTTCACCTGGTTGAGTGTGCCCACATTTATAGATGATATTGCTTGTAACTCTCTTCTTAGATCATGTCACTCAGTGGTTTTGTTGCAGGTGGAGAGTATGCTTCTGGATCTCTGCTATTCCTGCTGTGCTATTAGCTTTTTTGATGGAGTTCTCTGCTGAGTCTCCTCATTGGCTTTTGAAGGTCCTCTCTCATCTTTCACCTTCAGTTCTCCTTCCTTTGTATAAATGTATTAGATCAAATAATTTTGTTTATCCTACGGGGAAACTGAAGATTTGTGAGTATAACATTTAGTCCCTGATCAGTTGTTCTTGTTAGAACTGTACCTGGGAGTTGTTCGTTATTGTTGCATACTGTTTCTTTCTCTGCTCAAACTGTAACTTTATTGGCTCAGAGAGGAAAAATAGCGGACACTGAAGAAGAACTCGAGAGGCTTTTTGGGGCTTCACATGTTAAACCTGCAATGGCAGAATTGTGCAAGTCAGGCAGAGGTGATGACATGGATACATTAAAAATTTCTGAGTTGATTCACGGTCGTCATTTTAAAGGTACATATTTTTGAGTAGCATTTTGTGAAATCTCCATTTACATATCAATAATTGACATTATAACTCTCTCCACAGTGGTATTCCTTGGGTCTGTCCTATTTGCTTTACAACAATTGTCGGGCATAAATGCCGTGTTCTACTTCTCATCAACTGTCTTCAGAAGTGCTGGAGTGTCCTCAGATATCGGAAATATATGCGTAGGTGTGGTAAATTTATCAGGTAATGACAAGGAAAAGCAAGTTGCATTTTCTCTTGTTAAGCCCTCATAATTTTCACCCTATTCTTTTTAATTTTACAGGATCTATTGTTGCAATGATTTTGATGGATAGATTAGGAAGGAAGGTGCTTTTGATTTGGAGTTTCTTGGGCATGGCAAGTAAAACATCCTTACTCGAGAAACTTACCTACTGCAAAGAAAATGCATCACATGTGGCTTAAATTCCTTCAATATTTTTTACTGGTTTCAGGCATTGGCTATGTGTTTTCAAGTCATAGCAGCTAGTGGATTTTTACAAGGCTCAGGAAATATGTATCTTTCTGTTGCCGGCATGCTGCTGTGAGTACAACACTTGACTTAGCTATTACAAAGTTGCAGCTTATAATGCTTATAACTTGAA
Organism: Primulina eburnea; assembly: GCF_022965805.1. Taxonomy (NCBI): domain Eukaryota; kingdom Viridiplantae; phylum Streptophyta; class Magnoliopsida; order Lamiales; family Gesneriaceae; genus Primulina; species Primulina eburnea. Next base: position 56,819,333 of record NC_133101.1, read on the forward strand.
ACTCAAAGAGACTATCCATTTTATGCCAATGGGAACTTTTATTCTCTCTGGTAATAATGTCTTTCGCATTCCTGAAAGAAAGAGAACAAGAGAAAATTGTGGAATCATACTTCGTCAATCGATATTTAGATATTCTCTTACTGTTTTGTTCCCTTCAAATTATTTGGACCTGTTAGATCATTTTTATTAAAAATGGAAACTGAAATATTTTGTTGGCCACTACTTTACCTGGTGATTGCTTTTCTTCTCTTTTATAGGTTCGTCGCGACTTTTTCCTTGGGCGCTGGACCTGTGCCTGGCCTCCTCCTTTCAGAGATTTTCCCAGGCCGAATTAGGGCAACTGCAATGGCTATTTGCATGGCCGTACATTGGGTATGTAATTTGTTTTGATTATTAAAATCGGGGAAGTGGTGTCGGGGGTGCTCGCCAATGCTATAATGTGATTTTGTTTCTGGGTCGTTTTTCTATAAAAATAACGTCTTGTTCAACAATGTTATTTTCAGGTGATAAATTTTTTTGTTGGTTTGCTATTTCTTCATCTGCTGGAGATTCTGGGGCCAAAAACTTTGTATACAATGTTTGCTACCGTTTGCTTGATGGCAGTTGTCTTTGTAAAGAAGAACGTGGTGGAAACCAAAGGAAAGTCATTACAAGAAATTGAAATGGCACTTCTTCCTGTTGATTAAACGAGATTTGGCTCAGTCTTCCAAGGTACGCATGTCTTTTGCTCATACTGGATGACAATCGATGCCAATGGTCGGAGAAAGGAGCGTGCGGTCTCTCTGGACCCAAATTAAAAGATATTCGAATTTCATTTCTAACTTGGATTCAGATGTTCTTGAAGACTATGATGTTTGAATATCTGGAAAAATTTCTATCCCGCTCCCCCTTGTAAAACTAACTTGATCTGTCTATGTACTTTCTAACATTCCAATTCGTTTGATTTGCAGCTATGAACCAAAGCTAATGTACGGGGTCGGATACAAATATTGATGCAAGTAGAAAAAGTGGGGTTGCGCAATAGTTCGTGTCATGTTTTCTCGAATGCACGAGTTATATAAACTCAGCATCACAACAGGCAGCGTCGAGGAATTTTTGGTAATGGACAAACACAGTGCGTGACTTATTTTTTAGATTACGAGGATACGACTACTGCATGGTGACACCCAAAAAAAAAAAAAAACATAATAATAAACTTGTAAGCTTGGATTTAATTTCTGTCTTCATATTCACTTATGTTTCATCTATGTAATATTCATTCGCTTCTGTTCCGAAAATGGAACTGATTTATTGAAGGACATTGAGGTGTGAACGGCGATCAGGGTTTTATAAATTACAATTGACGGACGGATTCCCTTATAACTCCATCTCAATTCAAGCGGTACTGTGGAATTTGCTTTTAAATCTTTTACGTATTTCTTTTTCCATCCTTCATATTTGACGTATGTGGTTTTGGTCCCTTATATTATCATAATCAAGATTTGAAATTTTAGTTGTCAGAGTTTACTAAAAACCTGCACTGATATCACTTGTTTATCGAGTTAGAGTTTGAGAAGGGTAAATAATTTTTTAAAAATTTTCTTGATTTAAATCCGTTGTTAACCGTTTTATTTTATATGTTGAAAAACATTCTTGAACGACTAGTTTTTATTAGAACACGTTAAAACAGAGTAAGTATGAAAACGGTTCGGTTTGTTTAGTGTTAAACAAACGGTTAGCATTTTAACAACAAATGGTCAAAAAATTTGAATTTGCGAAAATGTAAAATGCGTAAGTAAATGACACAAAGTTTTTATGGATGTTCGGAGATAAAATGTATATGTCACATCTTCTTCTGCTTAGAAAATTTTCTATTAAAAAATTTTGGATTTACAACGTTTTGTAATAAGCTCGTTTCAGTTAAAATTTATCATACTGCTTAAACTGAAACTCGTGATCATGTTACAATTATGGCTATTTATGAAAAATAGATTCACGAGATACTTAGAAACAAAACCAACAGATAGTTTGTAACGGCTTGAGTTGGTGAAGTAGCACAACGATGATCCTTAGAAAATCTAAATGAACTATTGAGCGTGTTGGGTTAAGCATCCATGAGTGAAAGTACTACTGGGATGGGTAAGCTATTGGGAAGTTTTCGTACGTCAAACTGTTGATGTTGCGTTGTTTGATCTGGTTGGCTCAGTAAGAGAGTGACGTCACATCTTAACGGGTAATATTGTCTCTGGTGGAAACATGGCTGACGGTAGAGAAATGAGAAGATTAATCTCTAAAGGATATGCGATAGCACCAGCAAATAGACAAGTATCTCCACGGACATGAGCCTAACAGCCCGACCTATTAGCATACAAATAGGTGCACTATTTGTTATCACAACTATAATAAAACAAAGTTGCGTTTTGGCTAACAACTATAACTTTTGACCTAATGATAAGCGTTTAATACTAACAATTGGTATCAGAGTAAGATCACGAGTTCAAGTTTCCTAAGAAACATATTTATATACATCTTGGGAGGGAAAATGTTGGGTTAAGCATATATGAGTGTCAGAGTAGTACTGATATTAGTGACCTCTTATGAAATTTTCGTGCGTAAAACTGCTGACATTGCCCGCTAGATCTGGTTGGCTATGTGTGCCGTAAAGAGTGACGTCATATCTTAACTGTAATATTATCTCTGTTGGGGACAGGACCGACGGTAGAGAAAAGTTAAGACTGATCAGTAAAATATATGAGACAACACCAACAGATAGACACGCACCTGTCCAGACTCATAGCTCTACCAGCCTGAGCTATTAGCAAACAAGTAAGTGCACTATGCGCAACCACAAGTTTAAGAAAATAAATTGTTATTTGGCTAACAGCTATGACTTTTGATCTAGTGGTAAGTTTGATCCTAATAGAGCGGGTGCTTAATGAGCGGTTTGAAAATGTATAGATTTAAGATTGCTCAAAGATGTTTAAAATGCAGATAAGATAATATACGAGTTCGAGAACAAGAGTATTCTTTGAACTGAATTTGGATCTATATATAGTTGAAAAGCTCCAGCGGTCGGATATGTTTTTCAATGATCACTTGTACTAATTCTCGATATAATGATCTTGTTTCTATCAATATTGTACACTGCAATAAATGTCATTTAATGTTCCCTTTTTTCGTCTTTTGCTTGGATAACCTCTAAAAACTAACTTGACTTTAGTTAGGCTTGCTAGGAAACTTTTTGTCACATCAAGAGTTGGTGGAATGATGTAGTCTTATACCAAAATATGTAGTTTTAGAACGAGGAAAACAAATATCCACTTTGCTTTGCACGTTTCTGACCAACGTTGGATAATAATGGTCAACATTGAATGCTTATTTAAAATCTTGTTCTGGTTAGAACTCTGAGTGATCTGCAACATGAAATATTAAATAACTTAAACGGTATGACTTCTTTGTCAGCGGTCAGAAACCTAAAATTACAAAACAATATAACGGCTGGTTTTTTGTAACAGCTCGATGTTGTTATTTAGTCAATCATCAAAACTTAGTGTTAAAAGAAATATTCTAAAACAATAAAAAATAAATTTAAAAATATTTTTCGTTATTTACCATTTTCGATTAAATATAACATTACGCATAATATTTCATAAGTATTCATAAAATGCCGATCAGTTTGTTCATAAAGTATAATTGTATCCTTGTAATTGTATAAATACGTAAGAAATAATTTGTTTTTTCTTTCTTCATAATAGATCGGAAGAAATATTCATATGACTAAATGTATTCACTGACAGTGTCTCCTTCTTTCAATATGAGAATATCTTGATGTCATCCTTCTCACCACTTGGGAAAAAACATATGCTGTAATAGAACATATCTAAAAACAACTTTTTATCTCTTTGAATTTTAAAAATAGAAAAAAAAAAATAATAACACCTAATCAAATTTATTTTTAGGTGTAAGTTCAATTAAATATTAGAACTATAGGACTAAAAACATACTCAACAACATTGATAAGTATATGCCATCGTGTACAAATTTTCTTTTTATAACTAAATTTCACGTTATTTTAGTGGTAAACTATAGAACAAAAAATGTTAATGATTATGGAATGATGAAAAAACAGGGTAATAGGATAAAAAGAATCACAATGAGCTCAAGTGGGTGTTTATATGTTGTTTTAGTTCAATTACAAAAACAATATATGAAGTCAATTGTATAAATTACATAACAACGTTGTAGCAAAACTAACATTATTTAAAGATGGTGTATTCGTTGCAGAGATTTGCTGACTTTTTTTAAATAAAGACTTTTGTGGAGTTCATAGATTTCTACTTACTTTTGCAGAATCTCATAGATTTTTAAAAATTTTCACAGAATTTTGTAGATTTGTTTTGTATAAGTTTTATTGATATTTGTAAACTTTTTTATAGAACATTATGAATTTTGTAATTTATTATCGTGATTTTTTTTAAAATTTATTAGAACTGACGATTGAACGTGAATAACTTTTGAATTGATAAGATTGATTTAAGCTTCAGTGATTTATTGATGTATTACGATATTTCTCTTGACCTTCTCGTACATCTCTAATTCAATCAGTGTATATATAAAGAAAATGTTGCTGAACCGATTAAAACAGCCGAATGGTAACATTTCACAATGACTAAATAAATAAAACTCTCCCTGAAGGTACAATCCGTTGACATGAATTCTTGTACATCTAAATTAAGGTAGTCAAAATTCAAATAGATCTCTAAGAATTCTTCCTATCTATAACATATATGATAAAACATCTACATAACTTGTCAAGAGCATTTTACATACATACATCAATTCAATTCCAGGCTTCATCTACCTAGTCTTAACCAGTTAGTTCGTCTGCAATGGGATCGTGTTAGTGTCGCGCTGTTGGACTTCTCGAACCACCTAAGATCTCTAGCTTCTCTATGTATGACATTTTCTTGTCTGTTACAATGTTAGCCGGTTTACCGAGGAACTTTGTATCTGTGTCTCCACAACTATCATCATTCGAGTCCTTCTTCGCTTCTGAATCTCCTGGATCTAAAGTCCATCCCATGAAATCCAACAATGTCATTGAAGTTGGTTTTTCCAATGAATTAAGCTTATCGAGTTCCTCGTTGGCGTTGGGAAATTTCTCTGATACTTTGAGAGGGCATTGATCTTTTAAAGGCGACCTCGTCTCCCCAGAGGGATTTCTTGCAAGTGAGTCTGCGTGCATTACGTCATCGATCCTAGACATTACGGTGTACGCCAGGCTTTCGATGATTCTCGAGTAGCTTTCAAGAATCGCATGTCCCACATCCTGCAAGGTCATGAAAGCTCTAAAATCTGAACTCTTTGATGGAATAAAATGAGGGAATTCTTGTGTAACACAATGTAGTGGGTCTTACTTTGCTGTACTGGATTTTGCTGATATCTAGAGAAGATTGAGAAATTCCGGGGAAACGATGCTTTAGAATTAGAAGAATCGTCTCGGCTCTCTCTTCAAAAAGTTCCCTTTTCTCCATACTTACACCAGAACCCCACGAAGACTTGCTGTCTTTAGCCGTCATCTTCCGTTTCCATATCACCACTGAGGCCTCAATCCTGTTCTTGAGGTCAAGAATCTTGTGTTCCGTTGACAAATCCAGAGATGAAAGAAAATAGTCCGGATCAAAATGGTCATCAGTGATTCCCTTGTAGATCAAGTCTCCAAGGCATGCTCTCCCATTCTGTGAAGAGAAAGAGGGCTAGCTCATTAAGTCAAAGCCACAAAAACTTGAGACTGAGAATAAGTAATGGTTTTCCACTTTTATTAGTACAAAACCAAAGACTTAGATACACTTTTCTTGTATTCTTAAGCACCTTAGGAAGAGATTCAATGTAGTTTTCGGGTATTTCCATTTCTGATAAAACTTGAGCATTTATGGCCATTGCAGCTTTCAACACTTGGTTTACAGAATCCTTCTGATACTGTAGCCATTTTCTTGTAACTTCAGATAAGCCATCTGTGGGAACTTTAGGAACTGGAATCCACCACTTCTCATCGTTTCTCATGTTCTTTCCCTTCTGGGAATCTTCATCGCCCTTTGTTACATACCAAAACTCATTTTGCTCCTTGAAGTTGTCCAAACAATCCTATTTGTATTCCAACCATAGAGAAATGAGTAGTCACAAATTAAAGAATGCCCATAAAACCAGATACAGATCGAGAATCAAATAAAGTATACTCTTACAAGTAGCATTGCATCAAGCTTGCGTAAGGCCGGTATGTTCATTTGGATATCATTTCTCTGTTTTGTCACCATAATCTGGCAAAGCAAAAAGTCAACTCAAACTTATTCAAAATACCGATGAGTACAATCAAGAACAATTTTATCAACATGCAGACACGGCCAGCGTCAGATCCATCGACCCCTTAGCTAGATTACGTCCAAATTTCATGTGATGGACAAATGAATGAAAGTTACCTCCATAGAGGTTCCATCTTTTGATCTTTGTTTTGAGGGAACAAGTTCGACGATATGATCTGTTACAGATAATAGCCAATCAATCTCCTTTCTCCATCTTGCCTTGGTATCTGGTAACATTGGCTCTAATCTCTTTTGCTCTCCAAACACAGAAGCTGCATCAAACTCCAAAAATCTAAACAATATTGCATACCAAAGCAATAAAAATGGAAAATTTCTGACATCATAGTGGAAATTATCGGAAAAATTTACCAGCTAGATTTGTGATGGCATTTGACAATGCCAAAGCTGATGAAACGCCCTTCCCTCCACCTGACATATCCTCACCAAGAAGCAACTTCGCAAACTTCTCCTTCATCAATTCCATATCTAAATCACACCCAACAACAACAGATTTTCATCCGTATTTATCGATAAAGAAAAAGAATCTAAAACAACCCAAACCAGAATAGCTACGATCTTCAAAAATAGCAAGGACGGATCCAACCGAACCAAAAAATTTATTGATTTCAGAAATTATTAATCACGCTCCAAATCATATTAAACCGTTTATATTGGAAAGAAATCTAACGAATAACACAAGACAAAATTAAACTCATGAGGGAACAAAAAACTACATAAATCAAACCGTTTATATCTTGTTTTCTTGCCTGAATGATGTCCCTCTTTCGCCACACTTCCATCAGCGGCAAACCGGGACTTGATATTCTCCGTCCGATTAAGCTCAGACCCAATCCTCGCCTGTTCCAATGCTTGACTATCATGTAAAGGGGCGGACGCATGGCTTCTCGACGTCATCCTTTCCTGATCCGACGGCGACAAAGAGCCGCTGTTTTGATCAAGAACCAAACTCCTGGCTTTCCCCCCTCCATTTTCATGCATTCCTTTGAAATACCCCAACCTGTTCACGTACATTTCCTTTTCCTCCTCCAAAGCGGCCCGAACCATATTCTTTATTTTTTTTTATGATTATTTTTTTGTGTGTGATTCAAGCTGGATTTTGTATGGAAAATGGAAGAGAAAAAAAAAAAGATAATAGGAATGGGAGGACTGGTAAAGATGATTTCCGTTCCCTTTCCTAGTATTTTGAAAGGAAAGAGGAAGTAAAGGAAATGTTTCTTAATTAGTATTATGACAACAAAACAAAGGTGATTATGTTTTAGCTGAGGAAGCAAGTTTTTTTAAAAAAATTCAAGGAAATGTGTTGTTTCTGATTTAGTAAAGAAAATTTATTTATTTTTTATTTTATTCTATTTAACTTTATATGATGTTGCTATTATTTTATTTATAAAATGAACACAATATTTTAGTAAACACGTTAGTCAGATAAACTACGTCACACAACATGCTCGTATAAGAAAATATTGATAATTATGCAGTCCATCGACACAAACACTTTTATTGAGATGTTGAGGATGTTGGGTGCATATCAGAGCATGAACAAAGAAAAAATGAGTTGACATGTAAAAAATGTTTATATACTTCTCTAAATATAAACATTTTTTTTATAAACATTTACATATTTTGTACACATGTTTTTTAGAAAAAACTAATTCCAAGACAAAGGATGTCATAAATTGAAAACGATGGTTTGTTTGATTTATACTATAAAATACATGGTCATCTCTTGTGTGAGACAAATGGCCATTAGGTAGTGTTGTTTTTCGATTTAAGAAATTTGGATGACAGTATAATTGAAAGAATACGTTTATTGTGAGACGGTCTCACAAATCTTTATCTTAAGATGAGTCAATCTTACCGATATTCACAATAAAAAGTAATATTCTTGACATAAAAAATAATATTTTTTCATAAATAAAAACAAATAAAAGATCTGTCTCACAAAATAAGTCCAGTCGAAAAGAGACGAAGAGTGAAAATTGTGAGGCCATTGATCAGAGGAACTGTTTAGACCGTTAATTAGTCCCTAAAAACTCTCGAGCAATTCCCAAATTAACTGGAATACTGTTGGTTAAGAAACAAAACCGACCAATGGATTTAGGCTAAAGAAAAGTTTCCCGATTTCGGCCAATCCGAGTGTCAATGGCGACGAAATTGGAGGACGTTGGCGTGCTAATGACCAGTCCAATGTCCAGTTACCTCGAGCAAGAACTCAACAACCGATTCAAACTCTTTAAACTCTGGGAATCTCCTTCCGAAACCCAATTCTTGGATTGCTACGCCGACTCAATTTTGGCTGTTGTGGGGGACACCAAAATCGGTGCCGATGCGGAGCTAATCGAATCGCTTCCCCATTTGAGAATCGTGGCGACGTACAGTGTGGGATTGGATAAGATCGATTTGGATAAGTGCAGGGAGAAGGGCATCAGAGTAGCGAATACTCCTGACGTGCTCACTGATGATGTGTCGGACACAGCGATTGGGTTGGCATTGGCGACTTTGCGGAAGATTTGTGCTTGTGATGGGTTTGTGAGAAGTGGGCTGTGGAAAAATGGAGATTTTCAGCTGTGTTCTAAGGTATGTGGCTTTTTATGTGCAAGATTTTTATTTTTTCATAGGATTTTTGCTCTTTTTTTATCCTAATCACTCGTGTTTTGTCATATTAGCATTATAAATGTCAATATTATTCATGTGTAGAGGTATAAATGTTTGATGAATGACTGAGGTACTATCCTGGAGATAGCATCTCATCCAGCGAAAAAGTTAAATTTTAGCGAAGGTGTTCGAAGACTCTCAAAATTTACATTTATGTGCATTTGTTTGTTATTCCTTGCATTTACTTCTTTGATTTCCAGTTCAGTGGTAAATCAGTAGGCATAATTGGATTGGGCAGGATTGGTTCAGCAATAGCCAAGAGAGCTGAAGCATTTGGCTGCACCATTGGTTACAACTCCAGATCCAAGAAACATAATATCAACTATACATACTACTCAAATGTTGTCGATTTGGCTGCAAATTGCCAAATCCTGATCGCCTCGTGTGCCTTGACAGAAGAAACACGGCACATTGTGAACCGGGATGTTATTGGTGCATTAGGACCAAAAGGGATTCTGATCAATATCGGAAGAGGGGCACTGGTTGACGAACCAGAGCTCATTTCTGCGTTGCTCGAAGACCGGTTAGCTGGGGCAGGGCTTGATGTTTTTGAGAATGAACCTCTGGTACCCGAGGCACTTCTTGGACTTGACAATGTTGTATTGCTGTCTCACGTTGGGAGCGACACTGTCGAAACCACCAAAGCCATGGCTGACCTTGTTGTTGCAAACTTGGAGGCATATTTTATTAACAAACCATTGCTAACACCTGTGGTTTGAGTTTGATTTTGATCATCTGGCAGTCGTATCATTGAGATGTTAAATTTTAGTCTCACATCGGACATAATTCTTTATTGGAATGAATGCTTCATTTCGAGTAAAAAGGTAACGCCTCTTACGAAAAATTGTTTAAATAAAACCATCTAATATCAAAATTATTAAATCTCCTTTGAGTTATCCTATACATTAATATCACACCATCGCACCATTAGATTTCCTTCTAGAGTCTCCAGATATAGATCAGTGAGGCAGGTCGATTTACATTTGAAACGAAAATAAATACTTCTGGCATAAAATAATATTCATGATCGGATGAGGAAGATATCAGTCTCACACTATGAGTTTTTGTGAAGGCAGAAGATGCTTCGAGTCGTGTTTCCTTGAAATTTCTCACTTGCTTTTCGCCTACGTCTTTCTCTTCAAATCAAATTGGGCTGCTAGTGGACCAAGGTATAGTCTCAATTTCAGTTAACATCGCTTTCAATTTAGAACATTTGGCCTTGATAGGTAGTAGCTAAATGATACATGTTCTTTTTCTGAATAATATATCTATATAATAAGAAAATATACAAACTGAACTTCATTCTTGCCACCCCACCGCATTAGAGCATTACATGATGAACAAACCTCGAAAGTGGATCATTTTTGGACATCGTGCTAAATAGTTGCAAGGACAGAGATATGAAACTCGCACCATTCTTACTTGCATAATCCAATCTTGAAATCCGTCTGATCAAGGAGAAGATGGGGGAGAGGAAGAAACTTTGAAGATGAGAAACTTGAGAGATTCAAGTGTAAAATATATGAAACTCCCTTTCTTGTGTGTGAAAAAACACCCAAAGTTTGATCCCACCACACATTGCCATCCATTCCCATGCCTATTGTCAAACTCCTGCCGATTTACACAAACACAAAACTTTCCAAATTACTAAGTATATCATAGAGTAACTAGAAAACTGGTAAATTTTATGTTTACTACATATCATTTAAAGACAGCGCTTTCAAACAAACTTGAGCACCAAAATGACATGCCCGAGAAGCAAATTCAACAAGAAGACAATCCAATCTTTGTCCTAAAATAGTTATCCATATCCAGAGCATCATATTCAAAATCTCACCGAACAAAAGTTCTAATTTTTCTAAAACCTCGCGATGCGAGGCCAGACGAATATATGCAACATAAAAGAAGAAGAAGAAGAAATGGATAACCGACCTTCTTGATGTGGGCAGCAATTGATTTGCAATCAACGACATCATACAGATCCAGAGCCTGGGAAGCAAAATCCATTGCTTGGATCTGCATCTTCAATGGCATATCTGTATCCTGTATCAAACCTTTCCCTTCTAACATCTTATAGTCTCAAGTTCGCACCTTTAATTTACTCGTTTTCCTACACCTAAACCCAAATATCTCGAAAACCCAGAAAAGGAAATTTTGGATTGATCGCGAAGATGATATCAGCGAGATGCTTAGCTTAGCTTACTCATCATTCGCTTCGCCTTCACTGTGTACATTTTTTACAAGTGTATTGTCATTATATAAGCGGCTTTCTTCATGTGATAGATTCTTGCGTCCTTTTTACTCCCACACTTTAAGGACTTTTTAGCGTCCTTCCCTTTATCTGTATTCGTCCAGTGGGTAACTACGTCAAGGATAGGCCTGATGAGGCCCAAATTAATCCATACTCTTCGTCAAGACGGAGGCGACGTTTCACTATAAGATCACTCATGTGGAGTAATCTGGGCCGTTCATTGTCCGTGTAGGCACTGCCTGCATGGACAGGGTGAAACAAACCCCAATCCGGGTGGACAGTCGATCCGAATGGTTAGCGGTCACTCCAACAATTCCCAAAAAAAAAAAACAAGTTTTGTGGGTGGTCACAATCATCTAAAGTTAAAGTCATTCATCATTCCAATGTAGTTCTTATGATAAAGCAAGAATGGGTTCAATCTTGGGGCAATGGAATAGGCCGAAATCCGATTAGCTTTTGTACTTACCCTACGTGACTAATTTTGATATTGAATGTAACATCTTTTTTGTTGGTGGACAAAAGGATATGTAATGTCAATTCCAAAGTAAAAAATGTAAAAATAAATATCGAAAATTATTCGGTTACCAAGAATATATTCAGAAAAACTAGAGAGTTTTTATAATAAAAACATGAGTTGGGGTGCAAACGAGCCAAGCTATTCTTGAATTGCTTGTGAACGGCTCAATTGAAACTCGAAAGTAACTTGAATATTTAATCGAGTCGAGCTCGAGTTTTACATGTGTTTCTTAGAGTAACTCGCGAGCTACTCGATTATATATTGATACCCCAGGGATGAACCCTCAAGATCCGGCCCAAACTCTCGGCCCATCTCTAAGGCCCACAGGTGAATGGCCCATGACAAGCCCATGTATTCTCCTATAAATACCAGGTTTGACCGTATGATTTGAAATTCACTATATTGTTTTCAGCAGCACCCTTAGCTGCTCCCCCTTATATCCTCAGTCACTGACTTGAGCGTCGGAGGGGCTACGTCGTCAGGACACCCTCCTGGCCCCCTCTTAACGGTCTTTTTCGTGATTTCAGACTCAGGATCATTTCAAGACCCTGCGTCTGTACTAGTGACACTTGCTGGGAGCGGACCCTAAATTTCCCGTGAGTATCACTTGGCGCCGTCTGTGGGAAGATTTGAGTTGAGACGTAGAGATGGTAGGGAAGAGAGAGAGTAGAAGAGCTACCTCAGCATCATCGCGTCCTCAGAGGGGACCCGAACAGTCTCATGCTGAGGCAAGGCAGGAACAACCCCATCAGGAGGCGCGAACAGAACAGCCTCGTCAAGAGAACAGGGTCGAGCAACCACGTCCTAATGAAAATGTGGGGAACTTGACCCTGGAGCAGTTGGGTCAATTTATCACCCGGACAGTGGATGAGGCCATGAAGAAGAATCAAGAGTCTATGTTTGTAGAGGAACATGCTGCCCGTGAGGAGCGTGAAGAAAATGTTGAAATCCACCAGAGCAGGGTTGAAGAGACGCATCCCCTCCAAAGTGGGGAGATTAGTGAGATGGGGGAGATGTGGAAGGAGATACGGAGGTTGAGAGAGCAGGTAGGAAGCAGGGAGCCGGTACCCAAGAAAAGAAGCCCTTTTTCACTATCCATCTTGGAAGAGGGGCTTCCTCCAAATTTCCGACAGTCAAACGTTGGAGAATATGATGGACATACGGACCCCGAATAACACTTGGAGAGGTTTGAGAATGCGGCTCTGTTGCACCAATATTCTGATGGAGTCAGGTGCAGGGTGTTTCTGGGCACGTTGGTGAGGTCAGCACAGCAGTGGTTTAACACTTTGCAGCCCAGCTCTATACGTTCTTTTGAAGACTTCTCAGCTGCCTTCTTGCACCGATTTGCTAGCAGCAAGAGCCACCAGAAAAATTATTTGAGCCTGTTCGTGATGAAACAACAAAAGAATGAAACTTTACGAGAATTTGTCCAGCGTTTCAACAGTGCAGCGCTGGAAATACCAGCGGCTACCCCTGACATCATGATAAGTGCCTTCAAACAAGGACTGAGGGGAGGGGAGTTTTTCAAGTCGCTGGTCAAGAAGCCTCCGTTGAGCTATGATGATCTGTTGGCTCGAGCTGAGAAATATGTAAACTTGGAAGATGCCCAACGGTACAGAAGGATGGAGAGCCGGCCCGGAGGAAGTAGAGTTGAGGGAGCGGAGAAAGGAGGAAGGAAGAGGGGTGCGGGGGAAAAAGAGGAAGACAGAACTAGTAGTAGAAGACAATTCTCATCTCATGTTCCCCTAGATAGGAGTCGGGACGAGGTGATGGAGGTGAGGGAGCCCGCGGGAAGGTGGGAGAAGTCGCGAAGGGTTGGGTGCAGTGCTAGATTGCCTTCACGGGATAGACGAAAAGAATCCTCATTAAGGAGTCGACAAAGGTCTCGCTCGCCCCCTAGGCGTGGTCAAGGCCCTCCATGGATAAATCAGAGGATGGGTGAGCAGAGAGGGGAATGTGGATGTCAAGATGTCCCTCAGGAGCTCGTGGAACCGAGGAGGGGAATGAATGAGGATAACCACCCTACGAGAGGAATTATTCATATGATCTCGGGGGGTGCTACTGATGGAGATTTCGGGCGAGCGCGAAAGGCGCACGGGAATAGGTTGGAGAATTTTGAAATATCTAGGGGTGCAGACTTACCACAAGACCTCGTCATCAACTTTGGGCCGGAAGACCTCCGAGGCGTTGTGACTCCACATAACGATGCCTTGGTGGTAACGACCATCATTGCAAATTATGATGTGGCGAGAATATTTATTGATAATGGAAGCTCCGTGAACGTTTTGTTCAAGAGCACGTTGATCAAATGAAGATGGGAAGATTTGAGTTTGAGCTGGTATCCACCCACTGTATGGGTTTGCAGGACACGCCATCCCGCCTTTGGGTCAGATTGTGCTTCCCCTATCCTTGGGAACTGATCCTCGGCGGGTGACAAAGATGATAGCGTTCACCGTGGTGGATATTTTTTCAGCGTATAATGGGATTCTAGGACGGACAGCCCTAAAGGATTTTAGAGCCGTAGCTTCCACTTATCATCAGAAGCTTAAGTTTCCTGTGGGAAAAGGAGTTGGGGTCTTGTGCGGGGACCAAATAGTCGCGCGTCGGTGTTATGAAGGGGTAGTGAGAGGGGAGGGAAAAAGATCACGTGTGGAGCTTAACATGATTGGGAAAGGAAGAAGTGAGTAACTTTGTCCTATTGAGGTACAAGAGGAGCAGAGATGAAAGTTGGAAAATGCGCAGGGCAAGACTCTAAAGAGGCTCGGGAACAGCTTACCACCTTAGAGAATATTTATCTTGACTTGAATTTTGCTGTATTTCGTTTCTGAATTTGTCTTATATTATGTTGAAATTTAATAAAGTCAAGTTCTTATATTAAGTTTGTGGATGTTGTTGTATTACGAGATGATGAGAAGAATCTTATTTTCCTGCTAAGGCATCGCCTAACAGAGGAGCAGAGTTGGGGATGAGAAAAATTTTATTTTCCTGCTAAGGCATCGCCTAGCAGAGGAGCAGAGTTGGGGATGAGAAAAATTTTATTTTCCTGCTAAGGTATCACCTAGCAGAGGAGTTAGAGGTGCGCGCATTGAATTTTATTTTCCTGCTAAGGCCCGGCTTAGCAGAGGAGTTAGAGGGTGAAGGTGTTGAGTTTTTATTTTCCTGCTAAGGCCCGGCTTAACAGAGGAGTTAGAGGGTGAAGGTGGTGAATTTTATTTTCCTGCTAAGGCCCGACCTAGCAGAGGAGTTAGAGGGTGAAGGTGTTGAATTTTATTTTCCTGCTAAGGCCCGGCTTAGCAGAGGAGTTAGAGGGTGAAGGTGTTGAGTTTATATTTTCCTGCTAAGGCCCCGGTTAGCAGAGGAGTTAGAGAGTGAAGGTGGTGAATTTTATTTTCCTGCTAAGGCCCGACCTAGCAGAAGAGTTAGAGGGTGGAGGTGTTGAGTTTTTATTTTCCTGCTAAGGCCCGGTTTAGCAGAGGAGTTAGAGGGTTGAGGTGTTGAGTTTTTATTTTCCTGCTAAGACCCGGCTTAGCAGAGGAGTTAGAGGGTGAAGGTGGTGAATTTTATTTTCCTGCTAAGGTATCACCTAGCAGAGGAGTTAGAGGGTGGAGGTGTTGATTTTATTTTCCTGCTAAGGCATCGCCTAGCAGAGGAGTTAGAGGGTGGGCGCGTTGAATTTTATTTTCCTGCTAAGGCCCGGCTTAGCAGAGGAGTTAGAAGGTGGAGGTGTTGATTTTATTTTCCTGCTAAGGCATCGCCTAGCAAAGGAGTTAGAGGGTGGGCGCGTTGAATTTTATTTTCCTGCTAAGGCATCGCCTAGCAGATGAGTTAGAGGGTGGAGGTGTTGAATTTTATCTTCATGCTATGGCGTCACCTAACAGAGGAGTTAGAGGGTGGAGGTGTTGAATTTTATTTTCCTGCTATGAACTATTTTAGCAGAGGAGTCAAGGGCACGGGGAAGTGGAAACTATTTCCCTTCAAAAGCTTAGTAGAGGACCTTGAAGATGGGGGCGACGAGGGCATACTGTGTTAGAAAAATTTATTTCGTTTATCGTTAACGAACAATGTTGGCCGCTGCGAAAATTACGGGGATCGACCTGCCCGGTTAGGTCGTGGGGGTGTGGGGGCAACGCCCCCATAATTTTTTCAGAAATCACACAACCCTTCGCAAGGGAATATATCAAAATTCTCATCACTGGGCGAGCGTGGCACGGGGCTGGGCGAGCTTGCCGAGGTGTTGGGGCGAGGGCGAGGGCGAGGTGCTGGTTGGGGCGAGGGCGAGGTGCTGGCCGAGGTGTTGGGCGAGGTGATAGGGCAAGGCGAGGCTAGCCGGTGGGGCGAGGGCGAGGTGAGTGATGGCGTAAGGCGAGGCGAGAAGGGGCTACGGGCGAGAACGATGTGGGGCGAGCGTGCGCTGTCGTGGGCGAGGGCGGGCCGCGCTTGGGCGAGCTGGCTGTCGGGCGAGTCGGGGGGCGAACGACGATGGGCGAGCGTGAAGGCTACTGCGCGAGTGGCGAGCGTGAGGTATGCTAGGCGAAGGGACGAGCGTGAGGGCTGCTGCTCGAGGGGCGAGCGTGAGGTCTGCTAGGCGAAGGGACGAGCGTGAGGCCTGCTTGGCGAGTCGACGGGCAAATGGCAAAGGGCGAGCGTGAGGGCTGCTGCTCGAGGGGCGGGCGTGAGGGTTGCTTGGCGAGTCGGGTGCTAATGGTCGGGCGTTGTGCGTGTGCGAGGGCTCGCGAAGGGCAGCGGGGCAAAGCAGAGATGGGCGAGGTGATGTGCAGCAGTGGGCGAGGCGCTGTCTACGCGAGATGGGGCAAGGCGCTTGCATTGAGTGAGTGCTGGCGAGGGCGAGATGAAGAGGCGGCGGGGTGTTGCGGGCGAGGGTGAGGCTTTGACGTGGCTTAGAGAAGATGAGGCTGGCAGCGCAGGGAGAGGGCTGTTGGCGAGGTGGTGCGAGGGGTGAGAATGCAAGGGAGAGGGCGGACGTGGCTACGAAGGAGTGAGGACGAGATAGGCAAGACATGGCGACGAGTCGAGGCAGTGAGCGGCAGAGGAAAACTGCATAATTCACGCCTTGTAACCCGAGGACAGCACAACTAATCGAACTTTGAACCTGCGATTCAGTTCGACTCGGGAGGGGGAGACTGGTGATACCCCAGGGATGAACCCTCAAGATCCGGCCCAAACTCCCGGCCCATCTTTAAGGCCCACAGGTGAATGGCCCATGACAAGCCCAGGTATTCTCCTATAAATATCAGGTTTAACCGTATGATTTGAAATTCACTATATTGTTTTCAGCAGCACCCTTAGCTGCTCCCCTTTATATCCCCAGTCACTGACTTGAGCGTCGGAGGGGCTACGTCGTCAGGACACCCTCCTGGCCCCCTCTTAACGGTCTTTTTCGTGATTTCAGGCTCAAGATCATTTCAAGACCCTGCGTCTGTACTAGTGACACTTGCTGGGAGCGGACCCTAAATTTCCCGTGAGTATCATATATATTATTTATTTATAATTAAAAGAGAGTCTAAATCAAGTTAACACATTATCGAGTCGAGTTGAGTTCAAGAATACTGATTTTTTTTCGAATGGAGTTCGCTTAGTATGATATTCGAATCTGACTTGAATGCATCCTAAAAGATAATGTTTTAGAAAAGGAGATATATGGGTTATTTTAGAGTTCTTTGGAAGATAATTCGTGGGTTTGGCCCATTTTATTAATGTGCAATTGGACCTTAATTAAATAATTAATTAGCAACATTAAAAACCCATATTTAATTCTCTTGATCCAAAATCTACAAAAAATCAAATACTTGTATGCATATTTTGAAAACCCTCTATCTACAAAATTTATGGTATCTTTTTATATAAATTCTTGGAAAAGTTTCAAGAAATTAATTTCAAAAAACTTTATTTAACCACACAAGAAAATCAACCACGCCTCTAAATAAATATTATAGCATTGGTGGCTTGTCCAAATCCATAATCAATGAGACCTGATTTCCACGATATTATTATTATTATTTTAAAAATAAAAATAAAAACAGCCCAAAACAACTGGAATCCAAGAATCTAAATTAGGTGGCTTGTCCAAATTCTTGATTTTTAAATATAATGACAAATAAATATTTAAAACCCAGAAATAGCGACCACTGGCTGCCGACACTCCCCTTCCTCAAACCCAGAGCAAGATCCATGCCTAGGTTCGGATGCTGGTTACGAATATTGCTGTATTATTTTACATTGAATAAGGAGAATACAATTTTCTAAAACTAATTACTACAATCATATTGCATTTTATCAAATACCAATAATACTTTCAAATTGTTTATTTATTACGAAACTGAATAAAGTATCGGAAATAATACAGAATAGGTCTCTTATAAGACAGTTTCACGAATTTTTATATATCAGACGAGTCAATCCTACTGACATTCACAATAAAAAGTAATACTCTTAACATAAAAAGTAATATTTTTTCATGGACGACCTAAATAAGATATATGTCTCACAAAATACGACTCGTGAGACCGTCTCATACAAGTTTTTGCCAATAACAAATATTTCAAAATTTTTAATGTTTTAAATTTAGTTTGATACGATTAATAATTGAATTCAATTAAATATTTTTTTGTATATTTTTATATTGATTATTTATTTTACATTAATCAAATAATTAATTATTCAGATAACATATATAAAAAATGTGAATTAAAATTACTTATTATTATTTTTATTAATATTCATTAATTATTAATAAATAAAAAAAATTATTTATAGTCTCATCCAAAATTTAATCAACAAAATCGCATAGTCAATATTATTATATATTTTATTCAAATATTTTAATAATCATAATGTTCTTTATCTATACAATTTCATCAATGTGGATAAAAATATCTGATCAAGATAGTTTTAGATTGTAAAAATAACTAAAATGAAATAAATATATTCTTGAAATTATATAATATCATTTTACGAACAATGAGAAAGATTTACCGAATGTATTCAGAACCACAAACCATGCACAGGTTCCGACTGAGGCGAGGACCCAGCCTCGGATTCCAAGTTCACGAACTGTATCCTCGACAGCCTCTTCTCATTAAAATTGCACAATATAAATCCATTCCAGTGTCTCGAAACAGATGCACTGGATCAGACCTTTTTCCATGAATCTCAAGGTTTCAGTTTTCAGATTCTTGAATTGATTTCAGCTCGAATGTGATTGACTGTTGGAAATTCTTGTTTTTCAACAATCGGGGAGTCAGATTTCAGCACCGTCGCCGTGAAATTCTTTGAAGAAAGAACCCAAAAAAATGCAGCATGCAAAATCAGAATCCGACGTCACGAGTCTAGCTCCGTCTTCCCCCTCAAGATCACCGAAACGCCATGTCTACTACGTGCAGAGCCCTTCCAGGGATTCACACGACGGAGACAAATCATCCATGCAGCCCAGCCCGATGGAATCTCCGTCGCACCAGTCGTTCGGCCGCCACTCTCGAAATTCCTCCGCCAGCAGATTCTCCGGCATATTGCCGTCTTCTGGGCGGAAGGGGAGGAAAAGAAACGACAAAGGGTGGCCGGAGTGCGATGTGATAGTGGAAGAGGGGAAGTACGATGAATTCGATGATGACAAGAAGTTCACGCGGCGGTGCCAGGCGGCGATGGCGGTGGCTGGCTTCCTTCTTCTCTTTACTGTCTTCTGCCTCATTATTTGGGGTTCCGCAAGGCCTTTCAAAGCTGAAGTTGCCGTCAAGGTACACACACATTCACTCTTTTACCCTTTTTTAATATTTACGTAAAGTCAATTTTAATTTAATTATTACTTTTTAAAATATACATATATTTTTACAAATAAAAGGGCATTATTATTTTTTAATCGGTAAAAAAATAAAAATAAAAAATTATATCGCAATGTTTTAACATAAATCGTATAGACATCGTAGAGTTAGTTTGGATCAAAATTTATAATTTTAAAAAAGTATTTAAATAAGATATTTATTTCACAAAATAGACTCGAGATACCATTTAACAAAATTTTTTGTGTTCAAGTAGTTATTATCTCTTCTTTATTTTTAGTAATATTTGAAGGTTTCTAATTTCTATTCATTTTGACTTGAGAGAGATATTTTTTTCCCAATTGAGAGCCCTTTTACATCTCAAAACAAATAGATATTAAATTATTTTAATCATGCAAAACCAAGCAATTGTACAAAAATATAATTTCACATCTTAATTCAACAATTGAATGGCCTTAGCAGAGTCTGTCCGTAAGCAACTTCTACATCGGCTCCGGTTCGGACTCCTCCGGCGTTCCGACAAACATGCTGAATTTTAATGGATCCCTGAAGCTTAGCATATACAATCCAGCTACATTCTATGGGATTCATGTTAGTTCCATGCCAGTCAATCTCTTCTACTCAGATTTCGTCGTTGCCAGTGGCCAGGTAACTAGATAATAGTTTAATTAATATCTATAGCATGTAAATTTAATAAATAATTTCATTAAATTTTATTGCAGCTCAAAAAATATTTTCAGCCGAGAAAAAGCCGTCGGACTGTGTTAGTGCACATAGAAGGAACAAAGATTCCCCTTTACGGCGCCGGATCAACCCTCCAGGTTGGTTCAAACAATGCTGTTCAAGTACCTTTGATGCTGAATTTCACCGTACAGTCCCGAGGAGATGTGGTCGGTAAACTGGTCAGGACGAAACACCGGAAAACAATCTCGTGCCCGTTGAAAATCGACTCCACCAGCAACAAGATTATCGAGTTCAAGAAGAACTCGTGCGATTACAGTTGAAATCCGTTCTACTTTATGTCTGGTCGATCGAAACATAACTTGGAAAGTTGCAAGATATGATGCAGTTAAGTTTTCTGTCCATAATTGTTTTTTGATGGATGTTTTATATTTTAAATGTTTTGCGCCATCTTTCTTTAGACAAAAGGATGAAATTGGGTGTCTCAGTTTTCTTTTCTTTGTAATTTATAAGATTTTTTTGAAGAAATAAAGATATCTTTGTTGAAAAATAATTTAAAATGTGTGTATTGAATATTTGAATGTTGAATATTTGAATGTTGAAAATAAGAGTTGTAAATATTGAAAATTAGCGTGTGATGATGTAGGTGATGATGAATTTTATTTTTGGATTATGTGTAAAGAAACTCTATAAATAGATCTCTCATTTGTGAAGAAAATCACAATTGAGTAGAGAGAAAAATATTATAAAGTGTGTAGTTTGGTAAATTTTGAGAGTTTGAGAATTTTACTTTTTACCATAAATTTTTACTTTTTCACAACACGTTATCAGCACGAAGCTCTAAAAGTCCTACATACTTTTCCAAGCTCCAAACAGAAGAAAAAGTACCACCATGTCAAACTTGACAAAGCTCGAATTCATCGCTCTTGATATTACTGGGAAAAATTATATGCCATGGACTCTAGATGTAGAAATGCATCTTGAGTCTTTGGGTCTAAGCGAGACCATTAAAGAAAATGGCATATGCACGTCACAAGAAAAGGCAAAAGCCATGATATTTTTGCGTCGACATCTCGACGATGGATTGAAATGTGAATATCTGACTGAAAAAATCCCATGGCTTTGTGGAAGGGATTAAAAGAGAGATTCGAACATATAAGGGAAGTTATACTTCCGACCGCCCGTGATGAATGGAATATGTTAAGATTCCAAGATTTTAAGAAAGTCATTGATTATAATTCAGCGATGTATCGAATAATCTCGCAGCTAAAATTTTGTGGACATGAGGTCACAGAATCTGAGATGCTTGAAAAAACATTTTCCACGTTTCATGCATCAAATATTACTCTACAGCAATAATATAGAGTACGTGGATTTGCGAGATAGTCTGAGCTCATCGCCTGTCTTCTTGTGGCAGAAAAAAACAACGAGCTATTAATGAGAAATCATCAGTCCCGACCCACTGGATCAACATCATTTCCAGAAGTAAATGCTTGTAAGTAAAAATGAATTTAAACCTCGGAACCAAAATCAAATTCAAAGACAAGATTTTGGTCGAGGTCGAGGTCGTGGTCGTGGACGTGGACGTGGAATTGGTCGTGATCGTGGACGTGGCCGTGGTTTTGAAAATAATAGAGATAGTTATTTTTATAACTCATCTCAAAAGAGCATCCCAAACCATCCACAGAAAAGGCATCATGAGAGTACAAGTGTTAATGAGAATCACTCAAAAAGATATGAAAGTTCTTGTTACAGATGTGATACTCCAGGACATTGGTCCAAAGTTTGTCGAGCCCCTGAGCACCTTTGTAAACTTTATAAAGAATCATTAAAGGGGAAAGAAAAGGAGACCAACTTCACTGAACGCAGTGACCGTTTGAGTGATTCAACTCATTTTGATGCTGATGATTTTATGAATGATTTCTCTGGAAATGATCAATATGTTGGTGGGATAGAAATGAAAAATATTGATGCTGCATATTTTCTCAACGATTTCTCTGAAAATGAACAATATAATGGTAGAATATAAATGTACAATAATTTATTTTTCATGTATTCATAGAATAATGTTTTATTGTATAATTATGATATGTGTTATATTTAAATATATATTGTCAGTAATTTATTTCATTGCATATTTTTTTGAAGTTCAAATATGGAAAATGCTATGAGCAAAGCTGAAGTTTGTATACCCGATAGTGGTACAACGCACACTATCATCCGAGATAAAAGATATTTCTTGGAACTAAAACCAACAAAAACAACGGTGAATACAATATCAAGGTCCTGTAGACTTGATTAAAGGATGTGGTAAAGCACAATTTTTGTTACCTAATGGTACAAAATTTTTGATCAATGATGCTTTATATTCACCACAATCGAAAAGAAATTTGTTGAGTTTTAATGATATATATTCCCATGGGTATGATACTCAAACAATGAATGAAGGGAATGGGAAATATATGTGTCTTATCACATATAAATCAGGAAAGAAATATATGATTGAAAAACTACCAATGCTCCCTACTGGATTGCATTATACACATATAAGTCTCATTGAATCAAACATGGTAGTTGATAATTCTTCGATATTAACCAATTGGCATGATCGATTGGGACATCTTGGTTCAACAATGATGCGAAGAATTATAGAAAATACACATGGTCATCCACTGAAAGACCAGAAGATCTTTCAGAATAATAAGTTTCAATGTAAAACATGTTCTCTTGGAAAACTTATTATAAGACCATCACCAGTCAAAATCCAAACTGAATCACCAATGTTTCTTGAACGTATTCAGGGTGATATTTGTGGACCAATCCATCCACCATGTGGATCATTCAGATACTTTATAGTATTGATTGATGCCTCCAGCAGATGGTCACATGTATGTTTATTGTCAACTCGAAATGTTGCATTTGCAAGATTACTTGCTCAAATAATAAAATTGAGGAATCAGTTTCCCGATTATACAATCAAGAAAATTAGACTTGATAATGCTGGTGAATTTACTTCCCAGACTTTCAATGATTATTGTATGTCTATGGGAATCATTGTTGAGCATCTTGTTGTTCATGTACATACACAGAATGGATTGGCTGAATCATTGATTAAACGTCTGCAAATGATTGCTAGACCAATGATTATGAAAACAAAACTCCCTATTTCTATATGGGGACATGTATTTTACATGCTGCTTCATTAATTCGCATCAGACCAAGTGCATATCATAAATACTCCCCATTACAGCTTGCATTTGGTAAAGAACCAGACATTTCTCATCTGAGAATTTTTGGATGTATGGTGTATGTGCCTATTGCACCATCACAACGAAAGAAAATGGGACATCAAAGAAAGGTTGCAATTTATATCGGCTATGATAGTCCATCAATCATTCGATATATTGAACCTCAGACAGACGACGTGTTCACAGCACGTTTTGCTGATTGTCATTTTAATGAGGAAATCTTCCCAATGTTAGGAGGAGAACAGAAACATACCGAAAAGGAAATTACATGGTATGTATCATCATTGTTACATCTGGATCCAAGAACAAAACAATGTGAAAAAGATGTACAACAAATTGTACACTTGCAAAGAATAGCAAATCAAATACCAGATGCATTTGCAGACACAAAAGGGGTAACTAAATCATATATACATGCTGCAAATGCCCCTGCTCGAATTCAAATTCCAAAGAAACAAATGGAAGATACTCATGATGTCATTAAACGCCTGAAGCGTGGAAGGCCATTCGGTTCCAAGGATAAAAATCCTCGAAAAAAAAAATTAATAGAGAAACACGATGATCACAAAATAAAGAATGATGTTTCTGAAGAAACACATGATGATCACAAAATAGAGAATGGTGTTCCTGAAGAAACACATGATGATGAAAATGTTCTGTCAGAACCACAAACTGACGAGAATCATGAAATCTCTATCAATTACATTAATACTGGAAAAATATGGAACCGAAAAGATATAGATGAAATTGATGGTATATTTTCTTATAATGTGGCAATCGACATCATAAATGATAACGAAGATCATGAACCAAATTCTTTTGGTGAATGTAAAAATCGGCAGGATTGGATAAAATGGAAAGATGTCATCCAGGTTGAATTAGATTCGCTAAATAAACGTAATCTTTTTGGACCTATAGTCCTTACACCTGAAGGTGTAAAATTTGTTGGATACAAATGAGTTTTTATTCGAAAGCGAAATGAGAAAAATGAAATAGTAAGATATTAAGCTCGACTTGTTGCACAAGGTTTTTCTCAAAGGCCTGGAATTGATTATAAAGAAACGTATTCTCCTGTGATGGATGCAATTACGTTTCGGTATTTGATTAGCTTGGCGGTATCTGAAAATTTAGAAATGCATCTTATGGATGTTGTTACAGCTTACTTATATGGATCACTTGATAGTAATATATATATAAAAATCCCTGAAGGATTTAAGATGTCTGAAGCACAAAGTTCAAAACTCAGGGAATGTTATTCTGTGAAATTACAAAGATCATTATATGGGTTAAAGCAATCAGGTCGAATGTGGTATAATCGACTAAGTGGTCACTTGATGAAAAAGGGATATGTAAATAATTCAATATGCCCTTGTGTTTTCATTAAGAAAACAACATCCGGATGCGTAATTATTTCTGTATATGTTGATGATTTAAACATCATTGGAACGAATAAGGAAATTCAAGAAGTTGTGTCATACTTGAAGGAAGAATTTGAAATGAAGGATTTTGGAAAAACCAAGTATTGTCTGGGTTTTGAAATTGAACAAAAAGAATGTGGAATGTTTGTTCACCAGACAAATTATACAGAAAAGATCTTTAAACGTTTTAATATGGATAAAGCAAATCCTTTAAGTACTCCAATGGTTGTTAGATCATTAAACATAGAAAAGGATCCATTACGTCCATGTGAAGATGATGAAGATATTCTTGGTCCAGAAGTACCATATCTAAGTGTCATCGGTGCCCTTATGTACCTTACAAATTGTACAAGGCCTGATATATCTTTTGCCGTGAATTTGTTGGCAAGATTTAGCACATATCCAACAAAGAGACACTGGAACGGAATTAAACATATATTCCGTTATCTACGAGGAACGACAGACTTGGGACTTTTGTATTCAAAATATGCTAATCCAAGTATAATTGGTTATGCTGATGTTGGATACTTATCTGATCCACACAAGGCACGTTCCCAAACTGGATATGTATTTACTCGTGGAGGCACTGCAATATCTTGGCGTTCACAGAAACAAACGCTCGTAACAACTTCATCAAATCATGCCGAGATTATTGCACTACATGAAGCAAGTCGTGAATGTGTGTGGTTAAAATCAATGACCCAACATATCCAAATTTCATGCGGATTATCACTCGATGAGAAGCCTGTGATACTATATGAATATAATGTTGCATGTGTTGCTCAAATGAAAGAAGGATACATAAAAAGCGACAGAACTAAACATATTCCTCTTAAGTTCTTCGCATTCACCAAGGAGCTTGAGAAGAATAAATGTATTGATGTTCGTCACATTCAATCAAGTGAAAACTCATCAGATCTCTTCACAAAGGCACTTCCTACGTCAATATTCAGAAAGCACATATATAATATTGGGATGCGCAATCTACAAAATTTGTGAAGAATTGTTCATGTCAACATCAGGGGGAGTTTACGTGACTGCACTCTTTTTCCCTTACTATGGTTTTTATCCCAATGGGTTTTTCCAAGTAAAGTTTTTAACGAGGCAGTACAAAATACGTAATGAAGACATCATCGTATCATGATCATCATCACAAGGAGGAGTGTTGAAAAATAATTTAAAATGTGTGTATTGAATATTTGAATGTTGAAAATAAGAGTTGTAAATATTGAAAATTAGTGTGTGATGATGTAGGTGATGATGAATTTTATTTTTTGATTATGTGTAAAAAAACTTTATAAATAGATCTCTCATTTGTGAAGAAAATCACAATTGAGTAGAGAAAAAAATATTATAAAATGTGTATTTTGGTAAATTTTGAGAGTTTGAAATTTTTACTTTTTACCATAAATTTTTACTTTTTCACAACAATCTTGAATCTTTTGGGGTGCTTTCTTCTGATAAATATATTAATTCATATTTTTATTTAACAACTTTTCACTACCAATTAAGGCAAAATTAAATGAATAAATCTCTTGTAAGACGGTATCACGAATCTTTTATCTATGAAACGGGTCAATTCTATCGATATTCACAAAAAAAATTATACTCTTATCATAAAAAATAATACTTTTTCATTAATGATCCAAATAAGCACAATAAAAAATAATACTCTTATCATAAAAAGTAATACTTTTTCATTAATGATCCAAATAAGAGATCCGTCTCATAAAAGATGATCTGTGAGACCGTCTCACCCAAGTTTTTGTCAAATTAAATATAGGAATTGGGAAACTAGCCACATTTACCAAAAGACAACAAAAAAGTATTACAACAAATGTTCCAAATAAGAACTAAGCATCATATTCACATATGTCGTAAAACCACACATACTCTTTTCCTTCTACCTTCCCAATTATATTTGATATGCCAATCCAACCTGCCAAAAAGAGGAGTAAGGTTTTGTTCAACAACCCTTTCAACATGTGATTGAAATCGCGATTTTCGATAATACTTGCCTAGCGATATTGCGCTCACAAAGATTGTGAAGGCCAAAATGAAGATGATTATTGATGCTCTCCCAAATAGGCTGATCATCTTTCGCACAATATGTTGCCCTACCAATGCAGCAATCGTAGCCACCACAATAAAATAAAGGGCTGCAAGAAAGAGTTGCAAGATATTGAAATGACAGTCACCACCTTTTGCCAAGTTTCCATGAGGTCCTTGCCAGTAAAATCGAAATATGTTGTGAGAAATGGAAAAGCTGGATGAGAATACCACTTGATGTGGGAAATCGCCTCAAGATATAGTATTGTATCACGGACATGGATGAAGAAAATGCCATCGCGAATGAGGCTGTGGCACTCGAGACCTGTGTCACAATAATTTGAACCATGATATGAATCTGTGAACTTTAACTTGGCACAGTACCAAAATTCAGAACGAGATTTTCCCGTTAGACGATGAGCCATCGGAATATACTACATAGTATTTGTAATAACTGGCTTGATCCGATGAAAGATTACAATTTTAGTGAAGAAATTCACCTGGGGTGGAATTCCTAGTTCAAGAAGCAATGGCCCTAGAATAAATCCTCCACCAAGCCCAAGCAGCCCGCCTACTATACCAGCCAAAACCCCACAGAAACAACAAAAAATCAACTGGGATATTGTCCAAGTATTTTGTGCCTCCCCCTTAGATCCCATCACCCTCCAGCCCTTGTATAAGCAAACTGCCTCATATCCAGAGGCTACAACAGTTACCGGAATCTAAGGATGAATTACACAATCAAAACATCATTAGTTAACATTGCATCTTGCCTAAATCTATGCATATGACGCACACAAGGAGCAGTGGCAAATCAGAGTCCAAGAATGGGTAGAGTAGAATAACGAGCAAACGTTTGCTTTCTTTAAAAATGTAACATTTATCAATAGTGCAACTCATATCACGTGTACTCTTCATATATGAATGGATTGAAATACAATAAAGAAAAAATTGGTTTCTCCATCCACACCCCCCCCCACCCCCCCCCCCCTCTCTCTCTCTCTAATTTTCCACATTGTGAGAAGAAAAAAAAAATACCTGCAGGAGGGTGACTATCCAGTATTCTACCGAACATGTGGCCGTTAAATCCTGAAGAAATATGCGACCGAGTTCTCAACAAGAGCTCACAGGAAATAAGAGATCATAAAAGCGGGTCTTGCTGAATAACCTTGGCAATATGGAGTAGGAGAATGATGAGCCACACTAGAAAAAGAATGCTGAACTCCTTCCAGCAAACATTGTTTATGGTTGAGACCTGTAACACTTGTAAATTAAACCTTGAAAACGTCTTTGGACTTTCGGAATTAATGATGCATTACCTCCAGTGGCTCGAATTTAATGACTCGCATTCGAGTTTCATTAGTTGGGCCCCCAGGTAGACGTTCATATGGAACATCATCATCTGATGTTTAAAACATGAGATGAAAAGACCAATACAAGATACTGAATTTTAGTAGCTAGGATTTCTTGACAAGCAACTATGATTAATCTTAAGAAAGTGTCTTCCTGTGAATTTTTTACATAACCGATTCTACTTATTCATCAATGTTGATGAAAGCTTGATAGTTTTTCAAAACCATGTTTCAAATCTTTCATGAAATGGAGTATAGAAATGCTCACAATTAGAAGTACTGTGTCTGGCAGCTTCCTGGAGTCAAAAGCAAGAGAGTAAAACCACAGATCAAATATATTCAATATAATAGTGCACTAGAGGAAGTGAAATTCCAGGCCACAACCTTAATTATGCTCTCCTTTTTCCAGGTTTCAATGCCCTTGAAGAATGCCTTAATTGAAGTACCTGTAAAATTACAAACCAATATACATCCGACCTTGAGATAAAAATACTGCAAAAAGGGAACCATTCCGTTTACCTACAAATAGAATTATCAACATGGTCGTAACAATCCATTCTGCAAAAATCACATTGAAGAAAACTCCAATACTGATCCCAAGAACTAGCATAGGTTGGAAAAGAAGAGCAGCATCATAATCTATCAGTGGAAGGTCGAGTGTAGGATGACGGAGCTTCAGATTGAAATGAACAGTAGAAATCGCCACACCCATTATCATACCTGACCAACAACAGAAGGCTTAAACTTGGTACCTTGACCAAAAGTAAGATTTAGCAAGGAACTTGATATATCGTACAGAGTTGTAAATATAATCCCTTACATTTTGATAGAGCTGTTGATGACTTTGGATCAAATCCAATTATTAAAATGAACATTGGGACAAAAATGCCACCTCCACCAACGCCTCCTACACTCCCAAGAACAGCACCAAAGAATCCAATAACTGTACCTACTACAATTCTCCAGCCAAATTCCATGTTCTGTGAAACATCTCACAGAGAATAGTAATTGCTAAATGGAAATTGACTTGATGATTTGACAAATTATCATGTTTTCAGCAACTAAACAATCTAACAAGATTCAAATGATGGAAAATACAAGAAAAGGCAAATGGAGAAACGTACAGGCCAAACATGTTCAAAAAGTGTTTCATCATTACGCAGCGACAGGCTGATTGTTTTGGTTAAGTAACCATATTCAGAATTTTCCATACTCCCATCATTTCTTGCAATCCCCTGCTTCAAACCCTCGTCTGCAGAAACAACCCCGCAAGCTAAGACAATTGCACCAATCACAATCAAAGCGATTCCTTTCAATGGCTTCTTAAATTCTGCTCCAACCACAGCCATCGAAGTTCTAAAAATCCCACTTCTTATTCACCTTAAAAACACAAATTTACGAGTTAAAATTAAATAAAAGATCAACTTCAAACCACCAAAAAAAAAATCGCCATCGACCAAGCTGTGAAAAGAAAGTCAAAAGATTTTGGAAGAAATTTCTGGAAAAACAGTTGATAAATCCTCTACAGCAAGAGATGCGTTCATTACCTCCAAAACACGCAACGCTATCACTGTGACGTCGGTAGAAGCACTCAAAACCTTAAGCAAGTCTGTATGCCCAGGCCAACCTTAAACCATCAATTTAAAACTATCAACTCTTGTCAAAGAGTATGATTGTATGAAGAACATGCGTAAAGTGGCCTACCACAACTCATAAAAAACAAGTGCAAGTACTGTGGGTCCGAAAGAAAACCTTCGTAATTGAATTTGACAAAAAAAGACAAAGGCCTTCGTGAAATAAAACTTGTAATTAGTAAACAAAGTAATCAACTACATATGCTGTTGTGGTATCGTGGAGAAAAATCAACGACACTTAATTCCACGATCTTTCTTAAGTGAAACTCACAACTTACCCACCATTCCAAATTCATGATCTCATCATCGTGTGAGTCTTAATTATTTCTTCACTGAGAATGGAAGTGTAATATTTATTCTTCAAATCAAAACCTGATAAAATAAATATTCTTTAAGCCTTGATTCACTCTGTACATTACTGCAAAATTTTTGGATCTCTACATTGCGTAAGACACAAATAACCAATTGTGAAAACATTAATGAAAGCCGGTCTTTATATCACCATAAATGATTATTTATTGCAAGGTCCAAACAATCCCCCAAGCTAAAAGACTTGGCAACCAAAACTTTGTTAGTATGGAAACAAAATTGACATGAAATTCAGTCAAATCACGAGATAAATGATGAAAAGATTGGAACTTTAATTTTTTTTTTTATAAAATACAATACAAAATGGTAGTTGAGATTTAACAGAAACTAACAAGCTCAGGTCACTCAAATTACATTAATGGCGATATTTTCACACATAACCTTCCGCTAAAGTCGGTCTATCTCCGCCCTCGTCCTCTTCATCCACGTCAGCTTTCCGATCCACGAGCTTCTTTCCCAAGATGCCCCGGCCATTTCCCCCAATGTCCAAGCCTTGCAATCCATCGACGCAAGCATCCCCACTCGCCGGAAGATCTGGATCCACCACCGTGTCCCCTTTCTCGTTCGGATCCCCACCAAGAACTGCCACCTCATCACCAGGAGCCTCCGTCAATCCACCGCCTTTCTGGACGACGCAGCCTCCAGAAGGAGCTGTTATCCCATCCGCAATCCCTATCACCACGTCCGTTGAATCTTCCCACGGATCATCAACACATTGACCTCCGGATTCACCCTCTTCGTCAGATGTTGTGATGACCGACTTAACGGCGGATGCGGCTTTGCGAAAAGCCTCCTTTATGAGGTCCGGAGGCAACGCGCAATCCTCCAGGCCTGCATCCTCCAGCCGTGGCGGCTTGATTGAGTCGAAAAATCCTTTTGCTTCGTCGGCCGCATCCATGTCATCGACGAGATTTGAGAGAATCGCTGTAGCTTTAGTCGAGGCGGCGATTCATATTCGGTGGTGGGGAGGAGCGGAAGATGAAATCCCGAATTTGACCCTACAGTTTGCTTCGCTTTAGCACGAGGATGAGCTAAAATATACGGGTATATATGTAAATTGCTCCTGAGAGTCGGTTGTAAGAAGAGCTGATGACATCTGATGCCACCACGTTTAAAGCAAATTCAAGTG
Source organism: Primulina eburnea (assembly GCF_022965805.1). Classification (NCBI taxonomy): domain Eukaryota; kingdom Viridiplantae; phylum Streptophyta; class Magnoliopsida; order Lamiales; family Gesneriaceae; genus Primulina; species Primulina eburnea. The sequence goes on from NC_133101.1 coordinate 56,850,785, forward strand.
ATTCATTTTACTTTTATTATTATTTTTATCATTTAGTTTTTTATCAAAAATATTATATGTGCATATATTTTATTATATTTTTATCAATATACTAAATATATTTTAGTTTTATGTATGATTTATTTATTGAGTTTTATTTTTATTGATATATCATCATAATATTATTATAATATAGATAGATAGAAATTTATCATTTTATTATAAATTGATAAATATTTTATAATTGACTATATTATTTATAGTTAATAATTACAATATTTTATACAAATAATATGATACTTACTATATTATTTATAGTTAATAATTACAATATTTTATACAAATAATATGATACTTATTTATTAAATTTATTTTTACAATTTTAATTAATAAAATAATATTTTTTATATTATTTTTACAATTTTAATTAATAAAATAATCTTGAAAAATAAAATGAATTAAAAGAAATTTATATTATGAGTAAAATTTATTTGTGTGTTTAATCATGTACTATTTAAGTTGTTTATAATAATTTATGTATCAGTTTGTGTATTTATCAATAATTTATATACCAAAATTCTATTTACTCAAAAAAACACACGATCAAAAATGATAAAGGAATGAAATATTGTACTAACGAAAATAAAATAGAAGTCGAGCATAAGACATAATCAAGGAACAAAATGAAATGAACCATTGTCGAGTTAAAGCATAAATATCTGAGAATAATATTGAATTGAGTGGTCTTCTCAAAAGTTTTGGTGTGTCAAGCTACTGATATTATGTCACATGATCTGATTGGTTAAGTGAGTTGTAAAATAGTGATGTCAAATCGTAATGGGTAATATAGTTTTTGTTGGAGACATGACCGATTGTATGGAAATGCAAGACTGATCTCCAAGATATATGAGACAATACTTGCAAATAGACATATGTCTCCCCAAACTCATAGACCTAACATTCGACCCATTAACACCCAAGTAGTTGTACTCTGTGCTGCCATGGATTATAAAAAATAAAGTCATGTATTTGATAATAACTATAGTTTTTGACATAATAATGATAAACACTTGATCCTAACATCTCGTCATAATTTTTGTTTGAAAAAAAACTTGAAATTTGTGAATTAATTGTACTCAAAAGATCTCAACCTTGGTCTTGCACACTCCATTTGTTTGTATTTATGGCAAAAATACTTACAAAATTATAATTGTTGACTTATTGCCCCGATATTTGATTTAGCCCTTACACTTGAAAATGGCAAGTGTCGAGCACGTTTATTTATAAATATTTTTTGCGCTCTCGAAATGTTTGATCCATTTTGTTTTAATTTTGATTGACTTAATTGAATTGTGGTGATGATAGTCAAAACCAGTAGATCTCGTTAGTAAAACCAGAAGATAGTATAAAAGCAGAAGTTCTCATGTTGCCTTAACAAAGCAGTACTCTTCGAGTACTTATCAGCTTAGAAAAATAGAAGCAGAACTTGGCTCTTTGCTAAAACAGAACCTATCACTCATATATTAAATGTTACTGTTACTTTATCAAGTACGAGTATTTAATGAATCATTAAATGCTGAACAAAGTCATTTAATACGTTTTACCAAATGTGGTATTAAACAAGACTGATTGTTCTGAAGCATTTTGCAGGAACCTTTTTAGGTAATAAAGCTGATCTTATCAGAAGTCAAAGAAGCCGTTTTGTTTATAGACGTTGGATTCAAGACTTCTATATATACGCAAGATCAACAACGTTTATAGGTTACCAAAAACTACGAGCACAATCTCCAAATTACGAACGTTGATTTGAGCACTCAGAACTTCTTATCATCTTCAAGCTCAAAATACAGTAAAGCATGACACGCTTCATATTAGTTATCTGATATTTTGAGATCATATTGTGCTGACTGTTTCTTACTATCTCTACAAGCATATTCACGTTACTATATCTTTGAGAAAAGTTTGTAATTTGGAAAAGAGTCATTTCTAGAACTTTGTTGTATTCATTTTTATTGTGTTGAGTTACTAAGAGTTTCAGTAGCCAAAGGATAATTCTTACTGAAGTGAGTGTGTACAAGTGTTGTATTGTAAAAACCAAAGTATTTTAATGATACCTTCTGGAAGCAGAAAAAGGGGAGACGTATAAGATTTTATCTTCGAACTTTCATAAACAACCATTGTCTAGTGTCTACTGTTTCATTGTGTTTTATCGTACTCAATCGGATTGTTTCCGCACTTTTTATTGTGATCTGCTGGACTTACTCTTGAACAAGATTATCTATAATCTCTAACAGGATTCCAGCACTCTTTGCAAAAACGACCGTCAAAGGAAAGAGTTTATTCACCCCCCTCTAAACTCTATATTGATCCCTAAAAAAATTCAATTTAGATAAATATTTTTAAATTACAAAAATTAATATGTCTTTTTGTGACAAAATTTCCAAAGTTAATATTGACTCGCTCATTGACATTCAAATGATGCCCCCTATCAAATTTTCACCAAGTCCAATTGGAATTCATGAAACGTCAACTACTCGTTTTTTTTAAAAAGTACTAATTTGTTTTCTAAATCATTCGGCCGAAACACTAAACATTTAAAATATGAATATTTTGGACCATTTAAAAATAAACAAATCAACTATTATTTGAAAATCGAAAAGAAAGTAGTTCAAAGCATAAAGTCGTAAAACGTCAACCAACCTAACCTAACCTAAAATTATTTCAAAATAAACCTAATTCTAATATCCTCTCAAAAACATCATAAATCATAAAATATTTAAGTAATCATAAATCATAAACTTTTTTATTTGTGGAAAACTAGCGATGATCATCGGGTTATGTGCACCTTCAGTCCAGGAAGATCAACCATCAAGACCTCCATTATTATCAAGCTCGCGTGCATTGATCACACCTAGTGAATCCATCGATTCACCAAACTTTCATCATGATAACAAGTAATACACATACATTCACAAGCAACAGTGAAGTAAAATAGCTTTTGTGAGGCCCGGGGCCGAAGAGGGCGGGGGGTGATCGCTGGTGCCATGAGGTGACACGGACAATGAGCGGCTCCTGGCAGGCTTCTAGGTGGAGGGAACATGAATTAACCGTTCTTACACCGGAAGGAGAAGGATTCCGAGACTGTTCAATGTAATGGACTGTACAGTTGAAGAGGGCTTAAAAGATTTGATTGGTACTACTCATATGACGAAGGTGCATCTTCTTTTCGGTAGCTCATCACATAAGAACTCTAAAGTTAAGTGTGCTTGACTTGGGGCAATTTTGGGATGGGTGACCTCCTGGGAAGTTTCCTAGGGTGCGTGTGAGTGAGGACATAAGCACGCTGGAAAGACTCGTCTTGATACAGTGAGGACAGTCATTGAATCTGGGGCGTTACAAGTGGTATCAGAGCCGACCTCTCCGAGTACGGTGTGGTTCGGGGACGAACCGAGTAGAAGCTGGTGGACATGTGAGGCCCGGGGCCGAAGATGGCGGGGGTGATCGCCGGTGCCATGAGGTGGCACGGACAATGAGCGGCTCCTGGCAGGCTTCTAGGTGGAGGGAACATGAATGAACCGTTCTTACACCGGAAGGAGAGGGATTCCGAGACTGTTCAATGTAATGGACTGTACAGTTGAAGAAGGCTTAAAAGATTTGATTGGTACTACTCATACCACTAAGGTGCATCTTATTTTCGGTATCTCATCACATTAGAACTATAAAGTTAAGCGTGCTTGACTTGGGGCAATTTTGGGATGGGTGACCACCTGAGAAGTTTTCACAGGGTGCGTGTGAGTGAGGACATAAGCACGCTGGAAAGACCCGTCTTGATACAGTGAGGACAGTCATCGAATCTGGGACATTACAGCTTTTCATGAACATAAACTTTAACGATTTCCTTTCAACATATCATATAATATTTTTTTTATCATATATATATATATATATATATATATATATATATATATATATATATATATATGTTTCTTTTTTTATTGAATTCAGATCTTTAATTGTGACTTTCGTAATAGTCGTAGGTCGATGGATCCATCTATGTATTACCACGGTAACGGGCGGCGAAAATATCAACGACACTCTCACCAGTCAACCTAGAATTGGCCTTATATATCATCGTATCATCAGATCAGTCACAATCAATTCATTTCCTTCAAATTTTCATATTTCCATAATTTATAAAAATCATGCACATATAAATTATTTTTCTTTTAAATCAAACATGTAACATATCTTTTAGAATTAACGTTTCATCATAAAATTTCATAAACAATTGACATAAAACAACTTTAACATTATTTACAGCATTCAGGACACTGCCAAGGCGTCTAACATTTTTCAGGTGTAAAATGATCATTTTTCTCTTGAAACCCCAACTTTTTCAATTTATCCTTAGACCTTAAGACGATGACCCAAATCATTTCAAACTTAACATATCACCTTAAAATATACTCATAAATATTTCTTAAAGGTAAACTTAAGTTTCTCGACTAATTTTCCCAATTCGTTTTCATAACTTAGACGTACATCCCAGTTTAAACTCGTATGGACTCAAAACTTAACCAATCTGCTTATTAAAACCTAAGTAAACCATAAACAACCCAATTCAAGCCCATTAAATAATTGGACAAGCCTAAACCAGCTACTGAATTTTCCTTGCCCTAACTTGAAAACCCTAGCCATCTACCCATGCAACCCTCGGCCCTAACCCTTATCCACCACGACTAGCCCCTAGTTGACCACCTAAGACCCTTCTGGACCCCTATGAACCCTACTGGACTGAGCTTGAGAAGCCTAAAAACCCACAGACCCTCAAACCAGTCCCAAGGCATGTGTGGCTCCCCCTTGCCTCATGCGATAACTTAGCCCTTCGAACCTAGCATCATGCAGGCCCCCTTGAACCATCCTACATCCCATTTAGGTCTCCTGGACGCACCCTAACAGCAGCTAGAAGCCGTGGCCATCAAGTACTCTTAGCCGAAGAACCCTAGCCGTTAAGAACTCTATTTTCATTCAAACCTTTGTCCCTGCTGGTGCCGCCCTTATTCCACCTTGTCTAGGCCCTTAAACCTTCTACAATTCATAATTTTTTGGTGTCCCTACCAGGGCAGCCCCTCCAAGTATCCTTAGCATGAGTTTTGAATCATAAAAACAAGAGTTTTTGGCATGGCATGACAATAAAACAAAAAAATAATAACAAGGAAACATATTTTTCATGCAAATATATATCAAACATATAATATGGTGTGATAGATGAGAAAAAAGAGATTAAGGCGTGCCTTTGCATTTATTATGAACGAAAACAACTTACGATGCGAGGAACATCTGTGGAGAGGAGGCCCTTGCTGAATTTTCTTCACCAAATCTCACGTGCAGGCTTCGAATTAGTGTGTGTGGACGTGTGGGGTGAGGGGAAAAGAGTCCTAGCTTTTGTGTGTAGTGTGCGTGAGTTGTAGTGTTTAATTCTAAAAGGATCACTCAAACTACAAAAATAAAAACCGTCGCAAATATTAGCGACTGTTTAGTAGATCGCAAATGATATTAGCAACGATTATCAGCTACTTAGCGAATGTTTACTAAATCGTCGCTAAACTCAGCGAAGGTTATTTAATAACCGTCGCTAAATTTAGCGACAGTGTTCATGAGAATCGTGTAAGAGATTTATGTAAAATTAAAAAAAAATTAGGTAAAATTACAAAAATTTAGCGACGGTGTTTAGACATGAATTCCGTCGCTAATATTTTAGGTAAAATTAAAAAAATTTAATAAATCTGTGTTGTGAATTGGTACAATCGTGTAAGAGATAAAATTTTTTAATTGTTTTGAAGTGGTAAAATCGTGTAAGAGATAAAAATTTTAAGTGTTGTGAAGTAGTAAAATCGTGTAAGAGATAAAAATTTTAAGTGTTGTGAAGTTGTAAAATCTTGTAAGTGAGAAAATTTTAAGTGTTGTGAAGTGAAGTGAAAGAAAATAGAGTGAATATGCAGGTATTTATAGAGAGTGGTGGAAGAAAATGGAGGAGAAATATAGGCGGGATCGAATTTTTGAAATTAGCGACGGGTTTCCAAAACCCGTCGCTAATATTAGCGACGGTTTTCCTACAACTGTGGCTAATATTTGCGACGGTTATATCTAAAGCGTCGCTAATTTCAAATTAGCGACGGTGTTACTTGATTCTGTTGCTAACTTTTGCGACGGTTTTAACTACACCGTCGCTAATGTGAAAGTAACGACGATTTAGCTTATAACCGTCGCTAACTTACCGTTGTGTTTTATTCTAAACTCACGCTAATCGACAACAGTTTTCTAAAACCGTTGTCCATTGTCCAAAAAAACACGCTTAATAGACAACGGTTCATTAAACCGTTGTCATAAACGTTCAAAGACAACGCTTTTACAGAACCGTCGTCATTGACCCTAAAAACCGTTGTCTTTGACCCCCAAAAGACAACGGTTTTAGTTAAAACCGTTGTCGTATGTGTGTTGTTGATTCTTAAATTTCTTGTAGTGGAAATTTGATATAAAACATGATGTAAGTTTAGGCCCATTACGTTCATTAGTAAATATTTTATTTAGGAAAGTTTGTGAAAATAATAGTTGAGTTATCAAAAAGTCCCTATTTTTATTGAAAATTGAATACCGGTTTAAAATACGACTAGGCGTATAAAAACACTTCATTTTCGAAAATTGCATTTAAAATACACCACACATTAAACAATTAAAAATAATTATTTAATAAAAATATTTTCCTTTATATGGTCCTCAGTCTCCATTTTTCGATCGCGTCTCGAATAAACTTTAAAAACAGTTTTATGCATTCTAATATAAAACTATCTTTTAAATATGTAAACATGCACATCATATTTAATTCATCCAACTAAAACCATTTAATTAGTCAATTTTCTTTTTCCCTAGATTTACATGTAGTTATGTTACGTTATCGTATTTTTGGACCTTACACACTAAAAAAAATCAGGTGTTAGGGACGGTTTGGGCAGAGCCGTTGCAAATATAAAATGTCGCTGATTAGTGATGATTTAACAAAAACCGTCGCTCATGAACGAAAATTTATATAAATCTTCGCTGAGCGACGATTATAAATCGCCGCTCATGAGCGACATTACAAAGGAACCGTCGAGACCTGTCGCTAATTAGCGACTGGTGTGCTGAACCGTCGCTAGAGTTAATAACTCGGCGACGGTCTATTAGCTATAATTTATTTAAATTGTCGTCAATTGTGACGATTTTCAGATAAAAGCGACGGTTTTTCAAAAAACCATCGCAAATTGTCTATAAATTTGGGCATTTCAGTCCATTTTATCACACCTCTTCATCTATGTAATATTTTTTTTCCTCTTAAGCAATTTTGTTGTTTACTTATCATCGGAAGATTTAATTATTTCATATATTATTTATAAATTTGAAAATCATTAATTTAAATGAGCTGAGTAGATTATTTAAATATTTATATAAATAATTTTAAATTAAATTTTATTTTAAGATATTATAAAACAACAATTTTTTTTATAAATATAAAAGCGACAGTTTTTTAAAACCGTCGCTATGTAGGCGACGGTTTTCTTTAAATAGTCGCTAATTTAGCGACGGTTTTGTTTCTGAAAACTGTTGCTACCTAGCGACAAGTTTTGAGTAATCGTCGTAATAGTTAGCGACGTTGTGGAAAACCATCGCTAATATGATTAGCAACGGTTTATTCAGTCGCAAAAACTGTCGCAAATGTTTTTTATAAAAATAAAAGCGACGGATTTTTTACAAACCGTCGCTACTTAGGCGACGGTTTTTCTCTAAATAGTCGCTAATTTAGCGACAAATTAGTTTCTCACAACCGTCGCTAATTAGCGATTGTTTTGAGAAACTGTCGTAATATTTAGCGACGTTGTTAAAAACCATCGCTAATGTGATTAGCGACGGTCGCGAAAACAGTCGCTAATTTTTTTATAAATTAAAAGCGACGGTTGTTTTCAGAACCGTCGCTAAATAGGCGACGGTAAATAGTCGCTAATTTAGCGACGGTATAGATCTTAAAACCGTCGCTAAGGAGGGACAAGTTTTGAGAAACCGTAGCAATATTTAGCGACGTTGTTAAAACCATCGCTAATGTGATTAGCTACGGTTTATTCAGTCGCAACAACCGTCGCTAATGTTTTTTTTTTTATTTGGTAGTGACAATTCCATTCATCGGAAAAAAAAAAGACTCACTTTAATAGCATTAATTTTATATTAATTAGCATCTCAATGTTTAATGAGTAGGTCTCATGTGAGACCGTCTCACGGATCCTAATATGTGAGGCGGGTTAATCCTACCTATATTCACAATAAAAAGTAATACTCTTAATATAAAAAATAATATTTTTTCATGGATGACCCAAATAAGAGATCCGTCTCACAAATACGACCCGTGAGACCGTCTCACACAAGTTTTTGCCATGTTTAATATTTTTACCTTAAATATAAATAACTATAATAATATAAATCTTTTAGAAGATGCTAAATTTTAAATTTGAATACTACTCCAGAAAAATTGTTATCATCTGCTAAAAAGACATATTCTCCCATTAGTTTTTCTTATAATTTGGGATGATTTACAATGATATCGAACATGACACATTCATCCACTTTTAAGTTTTGAAACCACACATTTACTATTTTTAGTATTACATAAAACATTATGACATCTTATTACCTTTTTTAATCAACCTGTTACATCAATGTAATCATATATAAATATTCTCAAATATCAATACTGAATCGGGTTTTTTTTAAAACTAATTTAAATTTTAAATTTTTTTTCAAAAATAATACAAAAAAAAAAAAGTGTTGCAAAATTACGGCAAACCGTGCTTACAAAGCACGGACGCTTTCGGTATTTCGATATTTTTTCTCAGCCCTAGCCGTGAATAGTAAATGACGACATGCGATTAATGTACGCCGTTAATGTCCACATAATGTTTTTAAAAATATTTTACTATTAACAGCGCACATAAAGATGCACGCCGTTGATAATACTATGAACGGCGTGGCGTGTCTTTATTGTGCGCTGCTAAAATTGCATATGTTATTAACATCACACATAAATGCAAGCTGCAAATATTACTATCCGCGGCGTGCATTTATAGTACTATCTGCAGCTTGTATTTATGTGTGCTGTTAATAACATATGCAATTTTCGCAGCGCACAATAAAGACACGCCACGCCGTTCAATGTATTATCAACGGCGTGCATCTTTATGTGCGCTGTTAATAGTAAAATATTTTTAAAAACATTATGTCTGGACATTAACGGCGTACATTAATCGCACGTCGTCATTTACTATTCACGGCAAGGGTTGGGAAAAAATACCGAAATACCGAAAAATCGTACAGAAAAAAATATCGAACTTACCGAAAAAATCGGTATACCTAAAAGGATACCGTACTGAAAATTTCGGTATCGGTATCAGTATGAAATATTTTTTTTTCGATATTTCGGTATATACCGAAATAACGAAAAATAATTTTTTATTATTATTATTTTTTTAAATTTAAATCGGTCTACCGAAAATATTTCGGTACACCGAACCGGTACCGGTATAAACTTTTTTCCCATTCGGATGCGGTATGGAAAAATTCCATAATATAGCGACGGTTTTACACAACCGTCGCAAAATTTGAGTTGGCAACGGTTTTGTAACCTGTCGCTAGTAGCAACGGTTATTAAACAGTCGCTAGTTGCGACGGATTTGTAAAACCGTCGCTAATAAGCCAACGTGGACTCAATCCGTGCTTACTAAGCACGGTCGCTGCTCCACATGTGCAGCGTCCGTGCTTTGTAAGCACGGTTTGCCGTAATTTTGCAACACTTTTTTTTTTTTGCATTAATTTTGAAAAAAAATTTAAAATTTAAATTAGTTTTAAAAAAACCCGTATACTGAATCACATATTTAAAAGTTTTGAAAATTATCTGCTTTCTCCACTTACTTTTACAATCTGTAATACAAAATTTTCTCCCACTAAACTTCCATTTTTCACTTTTTTATTCTTATTTTTTTGTACTGATTTTTAAAATAGGTAAAAATTTGTGTGAGACAGTTTTATAAGTCGTATTTTGTGAGACGGATCTCTTATTTGGGTCATCCATGAAATAATATTACTTTTTATGCTAAGAATATTACTTTTTATTGTGAATGCGAGAGCGTCTATGTTAAAAATATAAGACTATCTTAGAGAGAATTTAATTAAATAATCATGATTTATTTTTTTTGCAATTTATTCGTAAAATCTTTGTATGTGCATTATTATTAGTTTTTTAATTAATTTTAATTGATTTGACTAATGACACGAGTTTCAATATGAACGACACGCGTTACACAACGAAGCATGGTTTGTGTGAAATGACGAAATTGTCCCACAGGTGGATTTATTCTTACACAAAATCCAAGCTGTTACTCCGACGCCTTTTATCAGATTCTATACAATTCCTACGCACCTCGTCAATGTGTGTGTGTATATATATATATTGTAAATAATTATTACGATAAGAGCCCTAACCCCCACAGTGTATTGGACATTTGTGTATCAACAATGATTATTTCCTTCATTTGATTGATTGTTTTGCACGAATTAGTTATTCAGTTGGTGGATTTGGCTTTCGTATTGCTGAGTTATTCCCCCGTGTTTTGGAGATTGTTGGATGATGGCCTGAAGAGTGTGGTTTGAGGATGTGATTGCTTCGGATTGGATGCTTTGATTTCGGTTTTGTTGGAGCTTTATACTTGAAGTGTGGATGAGGTTTTAGGGTGGGTGTGATCGAGGTAAGCGGTTTCCGGAGGTCGGAAAATGAGCGGCCACATACCAACTGTGAGCGTTAGGGATCTCGTCGATGAAGCTAAGAAGCGAATTGTCATTTTGGTCGTGTGCGTTGTGGGGCTCTCCTATTTCATGTCATGTAGGTGAATTTTTTTCCTAGACAGATGGATAGTCGACGATTGTTTCATTATGATGATTCTCATTGAGCATTTTCCGGTGCATAATTTCTTCTGTCTCGGATTTCTTGTTAAAGTGAAATGATGGTGCATCTTCTTAAAGCTTCGTTCTTTAATGAACCCTTATTCATGTTATTCATTTTCAAGGAGCTAAATATTCAGTTTTTTATTTTCTCATTTTTAAGTTACTTCTCTGTTGTGCTCTTTTCCACTTCTACTCAAGCAGCATTAGCTTGAGTCACTTGAGCTGTGGCTACTCACGAACCAGGTGATGGTTACTTGGTTAGGGCCTCCGTTTGATAATTATCATCTAAGATCCTCTGCAAGAACGTTTAGCGTTTTTACCAAAGTTTATACCTGGTAATTGGAACTCAAATATTTTAAACTATATCGAGGAATTCGGGAAAACAGACATCACATATCAATGTGTATTTCAGTAAGGGCAATTTTTGTGTTCCAACAATCTCTCTTCCAATTATTGGTGATCAAAAACTTGATTTTGGCTTTGATTTCAATCGTGTTGCCATTTTGTTGTCATTTTACACAAAAATATAGCTTATTGTAACTTTGAAACTAAATACTCTCGAACAAATTCTCACTTTGTTTTTTACCTTATTTCATCAACATTTTCTGATAGCTTTTCTTGATCAAACATCTAATTTATTTTCCATGTTTGAATCCGAGATCTAATCCCTCCTCCAGCATGACTTAGGGAATTGAACTCAAACTATCATATCTATCAATGCTTGTTGCCATGTTTTGATACTTCATACCTGTGGTCTCTGCTTATATTGTGGGAGCTGAGGTTCCGACGATGTTTTCAATTAATTGTTTACATAAAACAAATGCTGTTTTGTGTGTTTTTGCCATGAATCAAATGCATTTCCCCTTGAAAATGCCGATAAAAATCAGTCATGCAATCACAGAGTGTGGGCCGATTCTATTTTGCTTCTGGCATCACAGTGTTTTACTTGGTGTTAGAACTTTCTTTAATTCAGGCCAAGAAAATCAGCACTAAAGCTCATTATTCATTATCCAATTTACATTCTCAATATTTGTATCATGTATTAACTTTGTTTTGTTGGACAACCCTTCTATTTCTCTGTGCCCGTTTTCACAAGACCGATGTCTTTCTACTTGCAGTGACAAGTTCATCAGTTTTAGTCAACTTGCCTGCTGCCATGTTCTTAATAATCATTTTTCACTATTTGTCTCTGGATTTTGATATGCGGAGGAAAACTGCTACTTACAAAAGCAAATCAACATCTGAAAACAATTCTTCCAAGAGAGAACTTTTTGAGAGCCCGAGATATATCCGTGAAAGGTCTGACTGGAAGAATAAGGTGAACTCCCCTGTTGTTGAGGAAGCACTTGACCATTTTACTCGTCATATTATCTCAGAGTGGGTGACAGATTTATGGTATTCTCACATAACTACGGATAGACAAGGTCCAGAAGAGCTTGTGCTGATAATGAATGGTGTACTAGCCGAAATTTCAAGTCGCATGAGAAATGTCAATCTCTTGGATCTTTTAACAAGGTTTGTATCCCTGTATATTTATTTCATTGATTTTTATATTTTGCCATACCTTCTGAATTTATGTGAAGGGATGATGCTTGGTTTGGCACAGGGATACTATCAATATTCTATGCAGTCAGCTGGAGCTTTTTCGTGCAACTAAGACAAAGATTGAGGTGCAGCAATCAAGATTTTTGACAATTGAAGAGAGAGACGTTGAACTGAAGTCTGTTCTCGCTGCAGATAACAAACTGCATCCTGCTTTGTTTTCTGCTGAAGCTGAGCATAAGGTTGTCTCTCCTTTGGCTCTGTCTCACAATCCACCCCACTGAGGCACTCTGTTGGCTATACTTATTATTTCTTCCAACACAGCCTTTCCTGTCCTCTACTGGTAACATATTCTTCTATTTTTTATTTTTTATTCTGGCAGGTTCTTCAACATGTCATGAATGGCTTCATTTTGTTTACGTTCAAACCAGAGGATTTGAAGTGTTCCTTGTTTCGCAATATTACCAGGGAACTCCTTGCTTGTGTTGTAATACGACCAGTCATAAATCTTGCTAACCCTAGGTGAGTATACATTTATCATAATTTTCAAAATGTGCTCCTTTTGTTTTTAACACTGCCAAATTTGGTATCAGGTTTATTAATGAGAGGATTGAATCTCTAATTATTTCTGCAAACAAGACTGCTATGGTAGGTAATGCAACTCGTATGGCATCACAATCTAGTGTTAATGGATCCACACAGGTATCATCTGAAGATATTACAGAGTCTACAGATCCTTCTGTTAACGGTGTTGAACTGGTAAAGTTGAAAGATCAGAATACGAAAGGTGATCGGGATCTTGACTTGGAAAATACGAGTGGGACACTTTTCTCTAAGGATCCATTGCTTTCCATGGATACACGGTCTACCCGTTCTTGGAATTCTTTGCCAGATATTCATAACTGCGATTGTAGAGATATCCAACTACCCAGATCTGGGGAAGTGTCGGGTGGTTCTCCTAATGTGTTTTCACGCAAAAAGATAGACTCCTTGGCCCCTGAACATTTAGACAATATCTGGGAAAAGGGAAGGAACTACAGAACAAAGGGAGATGTGGATCAACTGGCTGATCCTGTGCAGAGGAACTCGTCGGGGGTGTTATCTAACACAGTGGAGCTGCCAAAGCAGAAGAAAAATGAATCGGAAGCAATGGGTGGTGGTTCTTTGGATAAAGGTATTCTTGATTCTGGATATTACAAACACCCTGGGGATAATGATACGTTGACAAAAGAGAATCAAGCTTCAGCTTCCTTACATGAAGGGGAATATGAAGATAGAAGTCTGCCTTCTGAAGAAGTTGAATCCTGGAGCAGCAGTTACTCTGAGGGTGAAGACACCAGCAATGTCACTGGTCTCGACTCACCTGCCATTAAAGTCTGGGATGCGAAAAATAAAAGAAATTTCAGTCACATTCATCATCCTCTTGAAACTCTTGACGGTCAAAGTAATATAAAGGGAAAAAAAGGTCACCTCATCACTAAAAGGTTGCACAGAAATAAATCTGCAAAGAAGAGATCTAGACCAAGTGGTTATAATGGACATTTGTGGCAAGAGGGTGAAAGAACAAGTTTCCTATTGGGAGATGGGCAGGATGTACTTAACTCAACTGATGTAGTTGACAAGCCTGGAGATTCAAGTGATGATAGTGAGACAGAGCTGTCAGGTAGAGCTTTTAGTGAAGCAACAACTTCACCATCTTTTCCGGATGCTTCTTTACCTATAAATCATAAGTTGGCCGTGAATTCAGCGACAAATTCAATTATTGCTGATTCTTTTTTCAAGCTAAGATGTGAGGTACACCTTTTGGATCATAAATGAACCCATACCCTTAACTTGCTTGCATGTTTTGAGTTTGAGGATGTGGTCGATGTGAGTGGCAATTTTTTTTGCAGGTATCGGGCGCCAATATTGTCAAGAGTGGATCCAAAACATTCACTGTGTATTCCATATCAGTGACAAATGTAAATAATAACAGTTGGACTATCAAAAGAAGGTACCTAATGAGATATGACTCCGATATATCCGCTGTATGATAAATATTTGTTCGAATGGGTGAATAATACCATTTCTGGGATTGATCATCCTCATTTAAATGGTAAAGTTTTGAGGGAGAGGGAAAGTCAGTGTTTTGACTTTCTATATCTCCTTCAGAATTATTATTGGAGAATATTTATGTAGAATACTATATACCTCAGATATTTTAGAGGAAAATCTATTAAGGGAGAACGGGAAAAATAGTAGCAATATTGAATCCTGAACGGAGGGAGTAGCCTATATACATGAAGAATTGTGTAATGCAGTAAAGCACATGACATAATTCAATTTGATCATCTTGACAGATTCCAACATTTTGAGGAGTTACATAGGCGCCTTAAAGAGTTTCCAGAGTATTATCTCCATTTGCCCCCGAAGCATTTCCTGTCAACTGGTCTAGATGTATTCGTAATTCAAGAACGTTGTACATTACTTGACCAGTATTTGAAGGTCATACTTCTACTACACTCAATATATTTCCCATTCTCTTCATTCTTGAGATTGTTACTTTACATTTTATATTTTCTGTCTCCTTCAGATGTCTAGTTTGATCTGGTTCATATTTTTTTTGGCCCTTGTTTTAGAGAGCCATTGAAGATTTATCCAGTATTCAACCAGAGGATCTTTAATAATGCTTTAAAATAAATTAGAAGGTGATAAATTCTAAGAGGAAGTGAATATTGATAGGATGTTTTGAGATCTTAGAATATGAACTACTTGGCATTGTTTTTTATAGTTAGCCATGAAGATTTATCCAGTATGCAACCAGAGGATCTTTAATTTGTTATGCTTTTAAAGAAATTAGTGATAAATTCTAAGAGGAAGTGAGTAACATCTGATATAAGATATCTTAAGAGCTTAGAAGATGAACCTCTTGGCAAAGTTTCTTAATGCTTATAAGATGGTTTTGATAATTATATTGTTAACAAACCTTGGGATGATGAAGACTATACTGGTTTTTCAGTTTTTGTTTCCAAATTGAAGCTTGAAAACCATTTATATCTTTTCTATAGAACTGTAATCCAGTAGCGTCTTTTTCATGTAATTGATGTTATATTTCTGTACTGGGAAATTCCTTTTTTTTATCCCTGGACTGCAAACGGCCAATGTCAACAATTGCACAAGAATTGTACTAGATATGACATGCATATGTGAACAAGGAAAATGGTGTAGTCTCTGGGAGATGATATTTCTTTGACTTTCCATTGTTGTGCAGAACCTTCTCCAGCTTCCAAAAATTTCCTGCTCCATTGAAGTTTGGGATTTCCTTAGTGTCGATTCTCAGGTTTGATGTCACCTGCATTTTCTGTTTCATGTTACCCTTTTTTATATTTTTGTTAGCTTCTTATTATTATGTCCAAATGCTGTAGACGTACATTTTTTCAGATTCATTATCCATCATCGAAACTTTTCCAGGTGAACCAAGTTTCTAAACAGCAGATTTTTTCTTACATGTTTCCAGTTTTATGTTTTTACATGTTCAAACTGTTTCTGTGTTTCAGTTGACTTGAAAGGCGCGCTATATGAAAAGAACAAGGGGCATAAGAAGTACGCTCAGCCTGTCAGTGATCCAATATCCTCCACGAAAGAAAATTTCAGAAATGAGAACCAACATTCAGAATCACGTATCAAGGACAATCATGGTTGTGAGGATTCAAAACTGAAAGCGGGAGACCAATCTCTTTCAGCAAAAAAGCCTGAAAAAGAAGTAAGAAAGGCTTCTCAAGAGTCAAACGCTGACTTCAAAAGTTCAGAGCCAAAGAACTCTCTTTCAGCAACAAACATTGAGAGAACAGCAAATGGAGACTAGGCGAGCTCCACTCTATGCTGATGACATTTATGTTTCCTCTGATGCAACCCTTCCTAGTGAGGTAATTTACATATGTTCTACGTATTTGCTTTGTGTTGAAGCCATTAAACATTATCCTCTATTTAGTCTTGGTTTATGCAAAATGGCTATCGAATATTATGATTTGTAGAACTAGTTATCCGTCTCCTGTTGATGTTGCTGTGTTATCCCCAGTTTTTGCTTGTTGATCTTGTAGTGATCAGTTCTTTTTCTTCAATCAGTGGGTGCCGCCAAACCTAAGTGTTCCTTTACTGGATTTTGTTGAGGCTATTTTGCAGCTCAAGGATGGTGGATGGATTAGGTATAAATTGTGAAATTTTTATACATGCAGATATGGGGTTTGTTCGTACAACTAAACTCAAACCCACTCTGTCCTTCTTGATTTGCACAATTTTGAGCGGTTTGCAGGAGAAAGGTTTTTTGGGTGGTCAAGCAGGTTTTACAATTGGGAATGGGTGACGCCTTTGATGATTGGTTGATTGGAAAAATCCAGCTTCTGCGACATGGATCAGTTGTTGCTTCCGGAATCCGGCGGTTGGAGACGGTACATGTCATCATTAAAAAAGACTCCGTTATGATTCATCTTTGTAGAGTTGTTTTTATTTCTTTCCTTTTTTGCTTCATGGAATCGGTTGAGAGGTTATTTTGGTAAAAAAAAGTTACTAAATAAGATTTTCCACTTTTGAACTATGAGCGTCCTTGCCTACTTGACCATGAACATTTACATTGTGTATGCTGTTCTACCAATACAAAATATGATTATGACAATAATATTTATTACCTGTATGATATTCATAGTTATTGTGGCCTGATGGGATATTCATAACAAAGCATCCAAGGCGACAGCAGCCACAACTTGCAAGCTCAGTACAAAATTCTCCTAGTGACCAACATTCCACTCCCTGCTCACCTCAACCAGAAAATGTCCAAAACACGGAGGAGATACAACAGAAGAAGCTGAGCGGCGAGCCAAACTTGTGTATGAAGTAATGATTGGTAATAAGTTATGACCTATCTGTATCCTAATTTCAATTGCAGCCACGTGTTTGTGCTGTTGAATTTGATAATCTGCTGCAGATAAGGCACCAGCTGCTGTTGTAGGCCTTGTTGGACGCAAGGAATATGAACAGTGCGCAAAGGATCTCTACTATTTCTTTCAGGTTATTCTGATTTCAGATTTATTTTTTATCATATGGTACACACATCATGAATACATGATTGATTCATCATAATTGAAAATTTACGAATGTGTTCTATGACATTACTTATAGTGTCCTTACTTGAGTCACTACTCAACAGACTAGTAAGCACTCATAATTAAACTTAATATCAATAATTAAACGGTAGAAACCAAGAAATTTAATCATTTTAGAACACAAACGAAAACATAGAGAAAATCTCAGTATTAAACGTTAATTCAATCATATGAAATTTATAATCCTGCACGAGAATACGAGAAACCAAATAAATCTTCCACTGGATCACCACCGATAATCCAACTACTCTGGCCACTGTCCTGACCGTCCGAACCGTCCAACCTAAGACTTGTCCCATGGAATGTGGGGTGTCCAAGATGAATAAAAGGACGTGAGCGACAATCGTCCAATACGAGAATGTATGAGTGTGCAAGTGTACAAATCGATATGATACATGCGAAATGCAATATGCTCGGATATCAAGGATCAAGTCTAGAATCTCATGCTCAGTCTAGAGGTACCTGAGTGCGTAGTCTCTAATCTGCCATGATCTGCCATAGACATGTTTTGGCTCTTACACTCGTCATCGAGACGTGGATCTAAAATGTCCAGGTCATTAGAGTCCGCGAGTCCCTTCGGACAATGTAGCACAATATAGAACAAGGCTGAGCCACCCAAACAAACGATATATATCTCAAGAGATCATGTCCAACGTGATATGTCGTGCATAATATGTCAAAACAGTAAAACAAGTATCACACAACAGATAAATGTGCAACATATAAGTGTGTACACTACACTTGGATATCTCAATCAATACATCACGTACTTTACTGAAACAATCTGACGGAACTTATTCAATATCAACATACTGAAATCGCTATCATGTCAGATCTTGAATTACTAAACATATTTCAAAATTTTTCATAATGATTCTAAATCACTGTTGAAGGCTCTGTATGTGTTGTCAGCTTGCTGATGACGTCTCGATCTGTGTGTCCCGGAACTCTCTCTGAGTGACACTAGCTACAAAATTTGGGTGGTTCATTCTAAATTTGGTGGATCCCAACATGCTGATCCTCAATTAATCACTTACTTAATAATGCATGATTAACATCTGCTTAATCATGTCTTAATTAGTACTTCACTTAGATAAGGTACGTTACTTATGGGCTGTATCTTGCCCCTGTAATTGACGTTTTTTCTAGTTGGTAACCTCTGCTTCAACTACTCATTTTTAAACTTCCATTGGTTCTTTAAGGCCATTTATCTTCATAATCTATCTAGGCCATACTAACTTTATTTTAACCTGAATTTGTTCGCATAGCTGGCTCATATGACGTGAATCTTGCTTTTCGTCTCCTTTTTTCAGTGGCATTTTGAAAGCACATTTTAGTGGTCGATTATGCAAATGTCAAATGTAGATTGTTTTAAAAATTATGACTTGAAAATAATTTACCTCTATCTCCTTTTGCATCTTTCTTGTTTTTATTCCCTTGCTATTTTTAGATTATACGGTTATGTCTCGCCACAAATATACCACACGAAGGTCGATACTTAAGGATGTCGCTGTTGACACAAGTTAATATCTAGTATTTATTTCCGTACCAGTTGGCATGCATTATGAATCGTATGTAGTATTACCTGCATCATGACTAATCAATTACTGTTGATCTTTATGTACAGTCATCTGTTTTCATGAAGCAGCTGGCGTTTGAACTTCTTCAGTTGCTACTCTTGTCCGCATTTCCCGAGCTTGACTCTGTTTTCCGGAAATTGTACGACGAAAAAGAGAGTTTTGGTGAACTAAAAAAGAATTAGCACGTATGCATGCATAGAACATTTTCTTCGGTACATACCACTAAAGAACAAGATGACAGTGTGGGGTGCTGTAAGAATTGTGCCAGGAGATGAATCATTTCCACTAGGTACAGTTGATTTTTTTGTTTTAGTGTTGT
Source organism: Primulina eburnea (assembly GCF_022965805.1). Classification (NCBI taxonomy): domain Eukaryota; kingdom Viridiplantae; phylum Streptophyta; class Magnoliopsida; order Lamiales; family Gesneriaceae; genus Primulina; species Primulina eburnea. Next base: position 56,870,365 of record NC_133101.1, read on the forward strand.
GATTTTGGTTCTTGAATTCATTTGTTTGTATAGAAAATAGGAGATTAATTTTCTTTTTCTTTTTTTTTTTTTTTGAGAAAATGGAATTCAATTTTGAAATAAAGGATTGTGTACAATACCCACAGCTGAGTAGAAAACAGATTGTATGAGTAGGTGAGTTGACACGGAATTGCAGATTTACAACCATGAATTCATCTAGTTCACGATGAAGATTTATTTTACTTGAAGATCTGATGATGGTTTTCTTTTTCTTTTTTTCTTGAAGTTTTTACGAAGATATTTTTCCTGAAATGATGTTATGAAACATTATGTATTAAAAACGTGATGAATAATTTGTATAGCAAATAAGGCTATTTTTAAAAAAATTCAATTTAAAATAGACTTATCGTTAATACATATTTCCTACGTTACACGATCAATTTTGATGGAGGGATGCTGTGCTGCATGCATGAACTGAGTCTTTGTAGCCAGAGTGCTGGCTAGTGTAATAAAGCTATTCCGACAAATTGAGAAGTAAGATATGAAAATGTGTAGAATAAATAATAATCATAAAATTATGAATTACAATTTTGTCAAACAAATACACAAAATTACAAGCAAACATTAAATTGGATATATTATCAAACAACAGCTTTACTATTTTGTCTACCGGACGCTCATGTCCACCAATTATATAATGCTCAGTATAATGGACACAGTGAATAGACCGCATATCAAAAATATATTAAACAACAGCTTTGATATATTGTGCATTTAATGTGTATAACTCCTTACCCACCAATGAAGTCATTCTAAGATACAATTTCGTGACGTTTAATCACATCCAATAAATGAATGTTACCTCATTAACAATACGATATAGCAATATATCAAAAGTGTATAAAACAATACAACCTCGACAACCAAATCTAACCTAACCTTAAAACAAGCTTTTTGATAGATTATAAAACAATCACATGATATATGAACTTACACATCAACCTAGCTCGTGGAGACAGTAGTGTTGGGGACGTGAGGACAATAGATCCTTCCTTGCCCCCTGATAACCAATTTTACGGGGTCGATTTTGCATTCGACAAATTGATATACATATATGTCAAAATCTAGAAAACAATAGCAGCAGCAAATGGATATGGTAGCAACACAGATTGGTTAGGCTAGAGATGAAGCTATTTCAGTTGGCCAAACGAGTCAACTTAATTGCTTGACAGCCTCGAGCCACCAACTGTTTGTTTATTTGGATGTCAAAACAATTTATAAAACATTATATGAATCTTTAATTTTTTTTATTAAAATGAAAATAAAGGTTATATAATCTAAATAGTTCAATTATTTAATTATAGACAAAAACTTGTGTGAGACAGTCTCACGGATCGTATTTGTGAGACAGATCTCTTATTTGGGTCACCCATGAAAAATTATTACTTTTTATGCTGAAAGTATTACTTTTTATTGTGAATATGGGTAAGGTTGACCCGTCTCACAGATTAAGTTCCATGAGACGATCTCACATGAGACTCACTCTTAATTATATTATCTATCTATGGCATAAATTTGCGGTTTAATATCATTTCGATTCTGGTTTCTTTTTGTCAACAACTTTTTTTTTTGGAAACTTTTGTTAGGATTCAAGATTGATTTAGAGGGGTGAATAAATAATCTCAATAAATTCTGAAAATATTTCGGTTGAGTTAACAATACTGAATGTAATTTTCGTCGGTATGATATCAAGAAGCCAATAGTTGATTACTGCACGAAAAAAGATTCACTGATAAGGTTGAATAAAATATCTTCTTTATTACAGATGAATTTCATTACTTTGACAATTTCAATACTTTGCAACTACCCAATTCAGCAGGACTTACGTGTGTTTAACTGAAAATCTTAGTATTTCAGAAACTTAAACATGATGAGTAGGAAGACTTATTATTCTCAATTACAATGATTACTCGATGAAATTATAAGTACAAATTGTTCCTTAACGATCAGATTACAAAGTATAAGTGTATGCTTGATATAGTCAATTGTGCTCTAAAAAATTTATTTGAACTTGAAGACCTTTGCTCAGATAGATAAAAATGTTGAAGTTCGGATGATATTTCTTAAGTAAGCCCCATTGATCATCTGCAATGATCGTCTTTTTGAATTTGGAAATTCATTACACATGCAGACGCCTTCGTGCATATCATCGTGCTTTCTGACAAATAGTACACTTTGAGTAGTAGTAAACTCAGACATTCTACGGACTGAAAATACTTTTCCTCGAGATCTTATCCAATCATTATATGTGCTTTGCTTTTCAGGAATGATCAGGAGATGTTCATGGAATGTCCGTTGATTAGACTAACTAGTAGCGATTATCAAGAATCCATAAAACCACGCCGAGTTCCTTCTTGTAAAGCAAGAGCCACCCCCGAAATTCAATGACCCTGAGTACTATTCTTATCCAGATTCTGACTTCTGGGACTTGCCTGTTGTGCAATTAAAACTAAATCTTGACAAACAACCGAATACTTCTCACAGTTTAAGGTTGAACTCGAGGGATCTTCACGAAACCTCAGTCTCTTCAATCCCATTTCAATGGTGTTTCTTTGTGGGTTCCTATATTTTCAATCGGACAGGAAGAACAATTCGGTTTCTATTTATTTTATGTGAGTATACTGAGCTCTGAAGATATCATATTTTGGAAAACTAGCAAAAACTTGTGTGAGACGCTCTCACGGTCGTATTTTATGAGACGAATTTCTTATTGAGGTCATCCATGAAAAATAATTAATTTTTATGCGAAGAGTATTACTTTTTATTGTGAATATCGGTAGGGTTGACCGTCTCACAGATAAAGATTCGTGAGACCGTCTAGACCTACTTTTGAAACTATTGTATTTTTAACCATTTGATTGATAGATTGCTTTTAATATCAGTAAGGTGATGGAATTACAAGATATCATCGATCTCGTGATTTAGATGTGATTAACCTCTCATATAAATGATATGTTGTAAATCGTCTATAATTCACGATGATCCCTGAACGCTTCTGGCCTTTTCGATTTACAAGTTAGAATTGGTTCTTGATTCATTAAAGCATTTATTTACTTTTAAATTGTTTTATATTAAATTATAAAAATGATATTTTTTATGTCAAAATTTTTTTTTCATAGCAAAAATATTACATTTTTATGTTTAAAAATATATTTTGTAATATATGTTTATTTGAAATAAAAATATTAGTTTTGCAGTTAAATTATTATTTTCAAAAATTTATAATAAGTGAGCAAAATTTTGTGTTGGTTATGTTACGAAGAAAAATATTACTTCTTATGTAAAAAAATTAATATTTTTACTGTAAAAATATTACATTATATGTTCTTAAAAATTGGATTGGGATTATGTCGAGAATCAAAGGCAAATAAAAATTATTTTGTTCGTGTAGAGTAAATGAATAATTTTGTTCGTGTAGAGTAACTGGCCGCCAGAATCAAAGAAGAAGCCCATTTTTTTGTAATTTTGATAGATCCAAATTTTATTTATATTAAGGAATGGATTAGGTATTTTGTCTATGTTCGGTCGGTCCGTCTAACAGATATAGATCCATGAACTATGTCACAATAAATCTACATCATAACAATAAACTCACAAAATCAAATACAAGCATGAAGGTGAGCATCTCCAACCCAACATCAAAATAGCGTGAAAATCACGCTATTTTGATACTGGGGTTTCCTCCAACGGAGCTGTGCTATTTTGCAATAGCGCAATAGCGCAACTCCATTTCCCTCTGCTTCGAATTTGGCGCAAAAGAGTTTTCTTTTTTTTTTTGTTTTGAAAAAAAAGCTCGGCCCACTCTTCTTAAAATAAAAAATGAGTGGGTCGAGCTCTTAATTTAAAAAAAAAAAGAGTAGGTCGAGCTCTTGACCCACTTTTCTTAAAATAGAAAATGAGTCACTTAAAAAAAAAGAGTGGTCGAGCTCTTTACATCTCGACCTACACGGGTCGCAATTATTAATAAAATATAATATTAATTATATCAAATATAATTATAATTATATCACTAAATTTAAAAAATACATATTTGATAATTATAAATCAAATAAAAAAATATTTACAATTAATAATAATATAGAACACAACCATGTGCATGCGATTCCTTGAAGATACGCAATAAAAAAATTTACATTGAATGATGATCATGTTGTAATTTATAAGGGCTCACCAAAGATCTTGGAAAGTGTTGTTTATATTGGATAGAGGAAAACAATAATTGAAAATCGGAAAACTGTCATTTCGGTTGTATGTCTTTGTTTCTTTCTGTTTTGGTTCTTTATGTTATCAAATTTCAGTATTAATATTGCATTATCCAATATTTAGTACAAATTTGGAGAACCAACTAAAATTGAAAAAAAAAAAGAAAAAAAGCGACAATAACAAATATGATAGACTGGTACTGGAATTCGAACACATCAAAGATCAAAATTATAAAAAGGCAAATATACATGATTAAAAACACAATTTTTCCCTTAAAACAATAAGAATTCAGAGTAAATCATAAAACTAATATAAATATATAGAAGCGTGAATTCATAATAATCGATGGCCTTTTAGATTTGATGATCGGTCTCCCAATTCTACATGTAATTTCGAAGAGCCCCTACATTATCTTAAATTAAACATGATTACTTCATCGCCAATACACTTGTTTTCATTTAAAATTTACTTATGGCAAGAGTCTTTTATAATATTATCTCCTAAGTTTTTAGCTAGATAATGTATCAAATTATTTAAATTAATATATTTGAGTTGTATTCAATTTTAAAGATTTGAATCATACTATTAACATCAATTATAATTTTTAATAAACAACGATCATCCGATCTCATGTTCTATTTTCACAAGTCAAAGTTAGCATAATCATCAAGAGTGTTAGGAATTAACTATATAAATTTTATTGTTTAGATCTAAAAAATTTAATAAAGGTATGAGCAAAAATTTGTGTGAGACGGTCTGACGGGTCGTATTTTGTGAGACGGATATCTTATTCGGGTCATCCATGGAAAAATATTATTTTTTATGCTACTAGTATTATTTTTTATTGTGAATATCGATAGGATTGACTCCGTCTCACAGATAAAGATTCGTGAGACCGTCTCACAAGAGATCTACTCTAAAATATGAATTCACCCAAAAGAAGAGGTATCATTGGCCCAATAGTTAATGAGTACATAATTTATATACAAATCCACATTTCCTTATCGATATAACTAAACTTCACCAAAATAAAAATAATATTATATCCTTCACCAACGTAAATTTCACACCTATATCCATATTTTATAATATAAATTAAAAAAAAAACTACGAAAAAATTGATTAAAATCTAAATATTTTTTTTAAAAAAAAGATATTATTAATATTATAATATATAAATGCCCGTCATTTTAGCAGAAGAGTGTGATTTAGTTCAATATTATGTAAATGTTGTAAAAATATTGAAATTTACTTTCAGACTATATATATAATAAAAAATTGTTACGAGTTCGTCTCACAAGTTATTTTTGTGAGACAAATTTCTAACCCGACTAAATCGTGAAAAAAAATTCTTTTAATTTTGAAAATATCATTTTTTGTAGCGGATATCGATTGATTTGATTTGTCACGTATATAGATCTGTAAGACTGTATCATGAAATATCTGCTCGTATATACTTAATTAATGTATGTATATTCTATGGATATCGATTTAGTTTGGCTATACGGATCTTTAAGAAGCTAAAATATATATATATAATAATGAAAAAGAAAATTCTCGGCGGGTTTTGTGGTTGTGACAGTTAAAACCATGTGAGGTTTTTAGTTTTTCCCACTTTAATTAGTTCATTCGTCAACTTTTTATTTTATGTTACTGAAATAAAATATGAAACTCAATAAAAAATAAATTAAAAATTTTCAAATCAAATAAAAAAATAAATTGAAATTGCACCAAACACCTCCAAGCAATCTTCCGAGTCTACTCAAGATCTACTGCTCCTACAATAAGATCGATTATGTCCTATATAAACATCTTCGAGCAAATGCGATAAAAATGGAAACGTGGTCTATTTTCAAACATATATTCGATCGCATGATAAAACTAATATTTTTCTAAAACAAAAAAAGAAAAAACAAAAACTCACGTCTAATTTGAATCGAGGAAGAACGACGACCATCTTTACTCGAATCAATTGATTTCTTACATGAGATATGGAATGATCTTTCACAAGTTCCTTGTGTGCAAAGAGAATAATCATAAATAGTTGTAAATGTTGGCACATGCCTACTTACATTAAAAGATCATCAAGTTGAACTATTGCATGTGAATTCTTGGCAAATTTCAATCTTATTTTTATATAATAGATTAATTTTGGTACATATATTTATGAAGACTAGTAAATTATAATAACAATTGAATGAAATAAATTAAAGAAAATTAAGATAAGTTGACTAAGATCTAATCATTGCTGCATATATAGTTTTACTCATTCAAGATTTGACTTGTTTCCCAGTCCAATTATTATTTTTAATTAATATTTATCGATTCCAATATTAAGCATAAAACATATTCAAATTAATTTATTTGAATTTGAAATATGCAAAAAACTTGTGTGAGACGGTCTCACGTGTTGTATTTTATGAGACATATTTCTTATTTGAATCATTCATGAAAAAGTATTACTTTTTATGTTAAGAGTATTACTTTTTATTGTGAATATCGGTAGGATTGACTCGTCTCACAGATAACGATTCGTAAGACCGTGTCACAAAGGACCTACTCTTTGAAATACTACAACACAATTACAAGCCACTATTTTAATCAAAATTCAAAAATATATACAAAATCAAGTGTGAATGAAAGTGTTATTCTTTAATATTTTCTTGTTATTTTCAGATTTTTTAAATAGTGATCACATGGAAAGATGCAAAATTTCAGAATGGTGGAGAAAAGATGGGCTAATTAATGCCTATTTCATTCCTATATAAATACAAAGTCATTCACTTGAAAACCAAACCAGAAATAACAGATAACTAACAACCCCAACCCCACCCCCACCCTCCCAATTCCTCTGTCTTTTTTTCTACAAAAACAAAACACAAGGAAAAAAACATGGGAATCCCACTTTTCACTCTAATGTTACCTCTTCTTTTGGTTCCACTTCTCACATTATCTTCGCCGATTCCAGACCCTGAACTAGTAGTGCAAGAATTTAACGAGTAAGCTAACGTGACGCGACGTTTTATTTAATAATTTTCGTTCTACTTAACATAGTCTAACAATGTGCTATAAATTCTTGCAGAAAAGTTAATGCATCAAGAAGGAATTTGGGAGTTCTATCCTGTGGAGCAAGCAACCCCATTGACGAATGCTGGAGTTGTGACCCTAATTGGAAAAACAATAGGAAGCAGTTGGCAGATTGCGCGATTGGGTTCGGAAGACAGGCCATTGGTGGAAGAGATGGAAAGATTTATGTAGTGACAGATGCTGGAGATGATGCGGTGAATCCGAAACCAGGGACTCTGAGATACGGTTGCATCCAAAGCGAGCCTTTGTGGGTCGTTTTTTCGCGCGACATGGTTATCAAACTCAAGCAAGAACTCATGATAACCTCGTTCAAAACAATTGACGGCAGAGGTGTGAGTGTGCACATAGCTAACGGGCCATGCATAACCCTTCAATATGTTACAAATGTCATCATACATGGCATCAACATACATGACTGCAAGCAAGGGGGGAATGCTTATGTGAGGGATTCTACTAAACATTTTGGATGGAGAGGCTTATCAGATGGTGACGGAGTGTCTATATTCAGTTCCAGCAATATTTGGATCGATCATTGCTCGTTGTCGAATTGCCAAGATGGCCTCATCGACGCCATACGTGGCTCGACAGCCATCACCATTTCGAACAATTACATGACGCATCATGATAAGGTCATGCTCTTGGGGCATAGTGATAGTTACACACGTGACAAATCTATGCAAATCACCATTGCCTTCAACCATTTCGGAGAAGGGCTCATTCAGAGGATGCCAAGGTAAATTAATTAAAAACAGGCACCATAGCCCCTCTCTTTCAAATTCCTTGATCCGCGCGCCCTTGCGTAATTCGAGCCTAATGTAGCTATTTAACATGTTACAAATTTCAACTCTGTTATTATTTTGTTGAGATAAACGATGCATATGGTCGACGTGATGCGTCACACCAGAACGATGGCTGAAAAGTCTCTGTTCTTAATATATTTTGCAGATGCAGGCATGGCTATTTCCACATTGTGAACAATGACTACACACATTGGCTAATGTATGCTATTGGTGGCAGTGCATCCCCTACTATCAACAGCCAAGGCAATAGATTTCTTGCTCCTGAAAATAGGGACCATAAGGAGGTGAGAATATATACTGATATACTATGATGCTTGCTAAATGTTTATCATAAAGAATCTAATTATTTGCTTGAAATAGTAACATAAATCAATGAAATAAATCATGATTTAACTATTGGGGGTGGCTAATAAGTGAAGTTATTGCATTTCAAGGTGACCAAACACGAGACCGCTCCACAAAGCCAGTGGAAGAAATGGAACTGGAGATCAGAAGGCGACTTGATGCTAAATGGCGCGTTCTTCACGCTGTCTGGTGCTGGAGCGTCATCTAATTTCGCCAAAGCATCAAGCTTGAGCGCGAGACCATCGTCCCTCGTGAGCTCGATGACAGCAAGAGCAGGTGTACTCAACTGTAGAGAAGGCAACGCATGTTGATTGTGTGTTCCGATCGCGATAGGATCAACCAAACAACAGAAGGGCTTCAAGTGTTTTCGTCAATTTCACTTCTTCAGCAATTTGTTTCCACAACCTCGGCCTTTTTCTTTCTTTGTAGTAAGACATTAAACCGTGTAGCTAGGAAGTAAGCAAGAAAACTTTCATACACCATATGTCAAAAGGAAGGATAGGTTGGTGAGTTGACAATTGTAATTTTCATTTATTTATGCACACTTCTCAATCCTTTGCATTCAAATGTTCAACTGATGACTTGTAACTCATCTGCCACCGAATTCCGAATTTGGGACGAAATCCTATTGTAAAAATCCTTTCTCCCAACTAAAAAAACATGTTCTAAATTACATTTTTTTCACAAAAATACTTGGCTATTGATTAGTTTATGTAGAATCAAGAATGAATTAGAAGTAACCCTCCGTCAGAAAAAGATTAAACAATGTTGCACATATCTGTAAAAAATTATTTTACCACGAAATTTGCAAGCAATCTTATAAATTTTATACAATCAAAAGTAGTTTTAAAACTTGTTTTTTTACTTGTTAAAATAAAATTTCTGCCCAAGGCCATGGTTACACACAATGAAGAAATGGATTTCGCACGTAAGACAGAAGGAAAAAGGATCATCAACAATTACTCAATAACTTCAGCAAATATTCTTGAAACAAATTCCAGTAGCATTTTAATTTCAATTTCTGTTCTAGTTGTCTTTTTGTAAATTTATACAGTATTTAAGAAAGATCCTTCAGCTTTATTTTTGTCCTTTCCATGTTTATTTCTATTCTTAGTGACTTAGGGCATCCGCATCCGTCGGAATTAATCCATGTTAATAACTCTCCATCTCATCAAAAATGATGGGGTCCACGAGCCACATATTCATTACATTAACACTTCCCCATTATTAACACACACCCACATTCATTTAATTTCAACTTTCATTATTTATGGGTCCCACTATCCACTTACTCACTTATTTTTTATTTTTAATTATTTCAATATCTTTCTAATATTTTTAAAATTTTACAACAACTATTACTAAAAATAAGTACTATTATTATTTTACAAATAACTTCATTCCAATATTCATTAAAATATTATTAAGAAACGAAAAAAAAATTGGAATCTTTTTTTTTTTGAAATATTATTCAACACAATCTCTTTAAAAATACCACAAAATACAATGAAAACGAATTACGATAATTGAAAAGAGAATTACATCAAAAAAAAATTACATATTCCATTTCTCTCTAATCTGGTCACACAGATGTTCATGAACTATAACTGCTCCGGCGTCATTTGTGATGTGTCTTTCGAAAGGATTTCGTATTCCTTAAGCAAATATTTGCTCTTTTTAGCTTCAGATTTGTTCAAAGCCGCTTTTGCTTTCATCTCCTCTATTGCAAGTTCTTTTTGTTTCCATTCAGATTCGTTCTTCTTTATGTCTGTATACTGCGCAAAACTTTCGAATATACTGTCGTATCTTGTTGTCAAATCCTCCATCGATGATTTTGCTTTGTTTTTACCTTTTCTTTTTGCGGCTTTTTGACCAATTGGGCGAATCTCTTCTTCATTTATATCTAAATCAATACTCGCATCTTTGTTCGATGAGGTGTTGCTAGCCCCCGACTCTGAGATTCTCGCTTTCTTTGTACCAACCAAGTGCTCATCGGACTGTGGAGTGAACAGTGGACGTGTTTTCATGATTCTCCACACATGCTCCAGATTAAATGCAACTCCATTATTTTCATCACGGTATTTTTCATATGCAAACCGCAATATGTCTTCGTCACTATGGCCGCTTCGGTAAGTATTGTAAACACTATTATAATTTGCGTTGAAGCGATGTACCTTTTTTTGGACGGTATTGTGCCAATGAGATCGAATCACGTTTAAAGCTCTCCGAGATGAACCAGCGGGACGATTGTTATTGTAGTAGTCCGCAACACGTCTCCAGAAATCATTCCCCTTCTGATCATTGCCGATGACTGGGTCATCACTCATTGTGACATACGATCTCGCTAGTAGCTCGTCTTCCTCCTTTTTCCATATTATTCGCTTCTTCGTACCCTCAACATCTACATCAGCATTTTGCACATTTTCGAGATCAACTCGTGTTTCACGGTCGGAGAACTGAGTCTCTGGGACAAACGTAGGAGTTGGCGGCTCGTTCTCGATTGGCATATTGGTGGATTGTGGATTATGTAATCCATAAAAATAAGGCGGCATGAAATCTGGGTTGCCTATACTTTGCCAATATTCAGGTGTAGGCGGTGGATACGGAGCTCGGGAGGTGTAATTTGGATGATTCGAAGGATTTTCATAACCTTGGAAATTTGAAACAAACGGCCAATTTGGATATTGTGGTGGAGAAACAAATCGATGTCGATTTTGTGAGTTTTGACTATTGTCACCCATTTGGCTTAAAAATATGACAAGATAAATGTTGTGGGATGCATTTGTAGAAATTGGTTAGTATATATAGTGAATAAATTTTAGTAGATAGTATATGTAGTATTTAATTTCGAATATAGCCGTTGGTGCATTATTCTGCCGTTTGAAAATAGCCGTTGGTGATAATTAGCGACGGTTTTTGAAAAACCGTCGCTTTTTGCGACGATTTTTGAAAAACCGTCGCCGATTGCAATTTTTTTTTAAAGAAATTCGAAAGATGCGACGCTTTTGAATTTGCGACGGGTTTTGAAAAACCGTCGCAAATTTTATTATAATAAATTTTTCTGCTGACTTGACACAAAAAATTAATAACACCTCCACCCACATTGGTGCTTTAATGTTAATGGGTGTTAATAACACCCATTAACATACCAATGTGGGTGCCCTTAGTCGAGTATTCTGTTATTTGAAGAATTTGTTTTTACAAGTTTTCTTATTTTCATCCTTAATTCTTACTTGAGTTTATGTTTTCAGCATTAAATAGAGCAAGGCCGATCCTAGCAATTTTTGGGCCCGAGTCTAACTTTTTAAAAAAATTCTCTCATCATGTGTTCATATTTTTTAGTTTCATAACAAATTTTTCGAATTAAATCAATATATTAAATTAATAAAAAAAATAAACGAATAAAAAGATCAAACATGTCCAAAATGATAACTAAAAAATCACTTATAGAGCAGATTTATACATTTCGCCAAACAGATTGTAGACAACAGATGGAATTGTCGGATACTATAGCAATACTACTGGTCTAGTGCTAAAATTTTTGTGCTCGATGAAGCAAAACAATATTATACGAGAAAATAAAAAACGAAAACCAACCTCCAAAAATAATCAGATACAGTAAAGAATATAGCGGAAGATTCGTGATTATCTAGAAAGATCGAGAAACTTCATGGTTTAGATTAATGAATCTCGATTCTAGGAGCGTCTGTGCCGCTTGCTGGCGACAAGAAGCGGTAGCGAACGTTTTTTTTCAATAGGTTCTCTATAGTCAAATATTTCATACGAACTAGTAGTGTTTGGGCATAAGAATTGCGCGAGCTAAAAGATAGAGTCAAAAATATTTTTGTCCACTAATTAAACATTGAGTAGGCAGAGCAATTTTTTTCTTTTATGCGGGTTAAGAGTTAAGAAATACTAGTTACTCTGCACACGCGATGTGTGTGTACAGTCTTTTTTATCATTATCGATGGACTAAAGTGAAATTTGACAAATTATGGAGGGATTAAATTGATATTCGAATTGTTGAAATAAAAAAAATAAAAATAAAAGTGTGTGTTGAAATTTTTTTTTTAAAAGAAAACTAAAATGTAATATTATTATCATATAAAAGCAAAGTTGGAAGAAAAAGTTGGTGTCCTTCCTAAGTGACTATCATGTCCTCAACTTTAATAAAATAGAATAGATACATGAAATATTAAATTGAAATTAACAAAAAGAATAATTGTTATTTTTATAATAAAAATATGGAGATATCAACCTACCAAAAATAGTTATTATAATATTCATATTTTTAATAATATAATTGCAAGAAATATTGAATATTTGACAGGAAGACGATGACTTTGTTATGAAAAAACCCAAAATAATATATTTATGTTGGAAAAACATATACTAATATATAATAAAATTTTCAAAAAATTATAGGCCCCATAAAATAAATGGGCCTGAGTCAATGGACTCTTATGCCTCTACATAGGCACGGCCTTGAAATAGAGGAGGCTATCAACTAACAGCCAAATCGAGGACCCGAATAAAGTTTTAGAACTTAGATTTTTTAAAATATTTCGATCATTTGGTATATTTCATACTTGCAAGTTTGCACAAAATTCGTGATAAACAAATTGACACGCCTAATGGGACAGAAAGACGCTACAAATAACGCCAATCCATGAAATTATGGATCGGTTTGAGCATAACACACTTAGAGATGAGAAAATGCATCATATCAACAAGAAGGTCTAGCAAATCTCTAGTCTAAGTTGGGCAGATCATCAACAAAAAGTTTGATGAGATGAGTGAAAATTTGGTTGCAACTATTGAAGATATTGATAAAGGAGTTAATAAAAGTGTAACCATATGTTCAAGATATCCAAACCAAATCTCCAGGGCCAAACAAGTAGGTTGTGGAATGAGGACAATCTTTGGGGAGTGTTCAAGCAGGCGAAACTCATCGCTTAATCGCTTTCCTTTCAAACCAAAATTGAGGAAGATCGGTACCCACCACCTCACAAAATGTTGGAAGTAATACTCAGGAGCACTATATTCTTTAATTCCTCTGTACAGGACCGAGTGTTTACCGTTTTAACAAAAGCTATAGTTAGTGGTAATGGTGCAACTCAAATCTTTTAAACCCCACAACATCTCAAGCACCACGATTCGACCGCTATACAAAGCAAGGATAATTATTGCACCCAACAATCTCCCTCCCAATAATTGCACTCCTTGCAATCAATAGGAATCGAACCCGTGACCTTGGCTCTGATACCAATTGTAGGACCGAGAGCATACCGCTTTGCCAAAAGCTATACCTAGTGGTGATGGTTCAAATCTTTTAAACCGCACAACAGCTCAAGCACCACGTTTCGATCACTCTACCAAGTAAAGACAATTATTACACCCAATACTCTCAAATGTAAACATGATAAGTTTAGTAGTTCAAAAGGAGGAATAAAAAACTGTAGGGTACCAAAAATAAGATGTTTCATATCAAGGATGATGGTAAAAAGAAAGTGCTCAAGGAGAATTCAACATATGACAGGGGATTCCTGGCTTCAAGGCCAAGGTAGCAAGAATATCTTTGGTGATCCTCAGCCACAAAGCCAAGGAATCAAGAATATCTTCGAGCATCGTCAACCACAAAGTCAAGGAATCGAGAATATCCTCTGAGAATTAATGCTTGGAAGATCATGGATTGTAGGTTATGATGGGGGATCATTGGCCTCAAGCCTGAGGAAACAACAATGTTCAAGAGATCATCTTACAAAGGTCCAGGGAATCAGATTTACTCTTGGGTATCAATGTCTGGAAGCTCAAGGATTGAAGATCCACAATATAGGTTGGGTAATCAGAAGTTACCTCAAGTAAATATAAATGTAATGAAGTAGGAGACTCCATGTTTATAGCCTTCACATTCGTTGGACCAAACATATCTGAATGAATTAACTTCAATGGAAATTCTGCTCTAATCTCTTTTCAAATGGTTTTCATGTCATTTTACCAGCGAGACAGTGCTCTCAATTCGACAAATCAACTTTAGAAAGAAAACCTAATAGTTGTACTTTTATCAGTCGATTCATCTTGTCTTACCTAATGTGACTTAATCTAGCATGCCGACTATAAGCTCATATTTGCATTACTAGATGAACAAACATTTAATGAAACACGACGGTCAACATAATAGTTAAATATTTGTATGTATAAATCCAACACAATAAAGCAATTCTTAAGATGTCCGCAAGTATAGTACATATTTAATAGTAGATATGAACCAGATTAGTATTAAAGTTAAAACTAATCCTAATACTAGAAGAATAGCAACATATGCTAAATTTCGTCGAACTTATTGTGCGTAGAGGATATCATGTAAGATAAGAGTTCGGCCACCATGAAACTCTAGTTTGCAAGTATTGATGCCTTTGACTTCAACTTTAGCATTATTTCCTTCATATCCATCTCGTACCACAAGGAACTCAACGAAACTCTAAAAAATCTTCACGATCTCTGGCTACATGGTTTGTTGCTCCTGAGTCTATAACACACACATGATAAGATTAAGTTAATAAAATAGTCAGAGACATATAGTACTCCCAAAAACATTAGTAAGTGCTATTTTTTTAGGCTTGGTGTAATCACGAAAGAAATAACCAAATGCTTGGCTATTATAGCACTTCATTCTTCCCAAACTACTTAAGCTTAGTCTTATGGTTTGTACCCTTCAGCAACATTCTTTCCCTTATTTTTGTTCTTCCAGTTCCTAAAGTGTTTAAACCCTGAAGCCTTCTTAGAATTAGATCCAGCCACAAAAGCACTTGTTATGGATTTAACCGCACCAAGCCACTCATCCTCAAGTTCAACATGGCAAGCAACATCAAAGAAAGTCTTAATACTATCATTGTGATTCAGATTGAATTTCATGCCCTCCCACTTGTCAGGTAGAGATCGGATCAAAGCTTGAATTTTTTACTCAATTCACATATCATGTTTGATATGGTTTTCATATGTGGTTTGATCAGCTTGTTTCTTATAACTATCAAATTTGATAGTTTGCTTCATACAAGTGATAGTAGTACCTCCATATTTCTCCTTAAGGTACACCCAAATGTCATGAACAGTAGGACGATGATCATATTCATGAATGAGATCATCAATCATAAGTTGACTACAATAGCACGAGCATTGAAATCTTTCTTTTCCATGCTTGTTAAACTGCTTGATCTTTCATCTATCGAGCAGTGTTACCAACTTCGGTTCGGGATCCTGCATTATTTGGTTGATATACTCTAAGACATCTTGCTCATCAAGAACAAAAAAAATCTTATGGCACCAAGTATCATGTTGTCACCATTCAATTATCACATTTGTTAAGATTAGTAATAATAGATTTTGATGTCATGATATGTGTATTTTAAAGGTGACGACACATGATAATGATCATTATATTTACACATTATTTTCTACTTACAATTAACATCTATGATAATTCAACATAAGTAGTAGACTCAAAAGTTCATCAAGTTCTCAATCATCATCTATGATATATTGAATTTAAGTGAGAATCACTCAAATTCTTCAAGCTTAAAAGCTCCCACTTAAATTAGAATATTTCAATAAATTTCATGTACATACATGTAGACAAGCTTGTATTGTTAGAAAAAATTCTAACACAAAATTTTACAATGCACGCTTCGACAAACATATATATAAACACGAATTACATCATCCCCATGGGGGAACTCTCAATAAATAGTTTGTTATATTTTCAACTGGGCTAGAAAAATCTTTCAAAATCCCTGATTTATCTCGAATCTCATCTCATTCTCTTCCCGTAAATATCCCGACCCACCGTTTTCCTAACTCGAGTTGTCGGCATTTTTTCCTTTCCGATCAACGTCGGGAGAGGGATCATGCATATAATCTCCACTTGATGGGATTCTCATCTCATCTCGTAAAACCCTAACAGGACATTTTTCTGCTTAGCAATATCTTTCAACCAATTTGATTTGATTACCATAATTCGGTTTCTTGAATCTTTCCACTTAGTACTCATTTGCGTGTTTTAATCAATTTTGATTTTATGGTATTCACTGAAATCTGTTTCGAACCCTTGAAATTTTGTTCTTCTTCATAGTTTTATTTTGGTCGTTGTCCATGTTAGGGACATCCGACAGGTGGAGTTAGAGCAAAAAATCTTGATTTGTCAAAATCCCAAAAAAAATTATTAAAAGAAAAAAGTAGTGGAAGTCAGAGGAATTTTCCACCCGTTTCAATGAAAAATAAAATATGTTAAGAAGAAATTTCACCATCTTACTCCAACTCTTCAACTTCTTTACAAAATTTCTTAATTGCTCTTGGTTTGTCCAAAAACAATAAGCCCTACTTCCATTCGGCAAAATTTAGAGTCCTCGTGAATTAGAAATAAAAAAAAATTAGTGATATCCTCTCCCTATTCGACGGAATCTGAATATTTGCATAGCAAGGATCGGGAAAAAATGTTTAATTTTTATCGGGACGGAGATTGGATAAGAAGGTTAAGGGACACTACAAAAAAACGGTATGATTAGCGACGCTTTCATAAAAAACCGTCGCTCAAATAGCGACGGTTTTCATTTTCCGTTGCTATATAGCGACGGTTCTTATATACACCGTCGCTTTTTAAATTATAGCAACGGTTTTATAAAACCGGTCGTTAAAATAGCCACGTTTTTAAAAAATCGTCGCTATAATAGCCACGGTTTTAAAACACCGTCGCTATAATAGCCACGGTTTTATAAAACCGGTCGCTATTATTGCGACTGTTCCACACACCCGTCGCTATTTTGTGCAACAGGTTAAACAAAAGCGGCGGTCTTGTGTCCTACCGTCGCTACTATAGCGACAAATTTTCATAAATTGTCGCTAAACTAAACAGACGACGGTTTTATTAAACACCGTCGCTTGTGTGAAGCGACGGTTTAATATTAAATAGTCGCTATATTAGCGACGAAAAAAAAAACCGTAGCTATATTTAACGTCGGTTTAATTAAACCGTCGTTATCTTCAAAAATAGCAACGTTTTTAAAAAAACCGTCGTCACTTTTGGCGACGTTCAAAGTTAACCGTCGCCGATTTAGATCGGCGACGGTTTCTAAAATCTGTCGCTATTAGCGACGGATTTTGAAAATCCGTCGCTATTAGCAATCTGTCTATAAATCGTCGCGTCTTCAACTGATTTTCTTCACACCTCTCCTCTCCCTTCGCTCACATTTGCGAGCGATAAACAAGTCTTCTCTCGTGGACGATTTTTGCTTCTACTCAAGTAAGTTTTTTTGCAATTCAACTGTTAGTATGTATATAATAATTTTTTGGAAAACTTGTTATAAATCCTGGGAGGATGTTAAGACGACATCCCACACTCCCGGTAAGGGATACGAAAAGTATAAAAGTCTATAAAGTTTTTAAACAAAATAAATTATGACACGTCATTATAATAATGTGATATGATATACATATTTGTTTAAAAATGACTAATATTACATACAAGATTTAATTTGAAAAGTAAAATACATCGTACTTTTTATTTTGTAGGATAAAATGGATAACGATAGAAATTGGATGTATCTTCGGTTGGAGAATGGATTTGTAACGGCTGAATATTGTGTTGGTGTAGAGTCGTTTGTAGCATTTGCACTTAGTCATCCTGAGTGTTTATTAGATGGAAATATCCGTTGTCCTTGCAATCGAAAAAAATGTCAGAACCAAACATATTTAGATGAAGATACTGTGAAGGTACATCTCGGTCGTTATGGATTTGTACCGGATTATTACAACTGGTATTTTCATGGAGAGGAGTATATTCCCCCGGTCTTTCCTAATTTTAATATGGAAGTTCCTTCGTCATCTAGGTCTCGTGTAGCACCACCAACTGCTCAAACTACAGCTCCGGAATTTTTGAATTTTCTTCAACAAAATGTTAACTTTGAAGAGAACCCAGAAAATGAGAATGTGAATTTTGGTGAAGAAAATCAAACAATAAATAATGTTCCTGAAGATTCTGAAAGTCCAAACAGTTATATTAAATCATTGTATGAATGCATTAAATCAGCCGAAAAAGAAATTTGGGATGGAAATCCACACGGTCATACTGTGTTGTCTGTGCTCGCTCGGTTACTAAAGATGAAACATGAACACAACATGTCCGAGCGCAATTACAATGACATGTGTCAACTTATGTCAGAGTTGTGTCCGTCTGATAACTTCGTCCCTGAGAGTTTTTACGCGACCAAAAAAATTATCAAAGATCTAGGGCTTCCAGTTGAAAAAATTGATGCATGCAACAATAATTGTATGATATACTGGGGTGTTGACGAGGGTTTAACAGAGTGTAAAATATGTGAACATCCTCGATACAAACGTAGTAGAAGTCGATCTCGAAATCCTCAGAAGAAGGGAACTCCGTACAAGATGATGTATTATTTTCCGATCACTCCACGTTTGCAAAGACTGTATGCTTCGAAAGCTACAGCGTCACATATGCGTTGGCATAATGACCATCATTTCGACGGTGACACTATGACACACCCTTCTGATTGTGCAGCGTGGCGTCATTTTGACGCTTTGCATCCATCTTTTTCAGCAGAAATCCGAAATGTGAGATTAGGATTGTCAACAGATGGATTTCAACCTTTTGGACAAAGTGGGCAGCAGTATTTAGCGACGTTTATAAGCATAATCGTCGCTAAATATAGCGACGTTGTTGAAATTACCGTCGCTACAATTAGCGTCGGTGTTATTTTGATCGTCGCTATACTGGAGACGGACTTCATCCTACAGACGGTCGCCAAATTGTCACGGTTATTGTGTCGCGTCGCTTGGGTGAGGCGACGACCCAAAAGGTCACGGGTCAACGGCACGTCGCTAGAACCGTCGCTTTGACGAAGTCGCGACGGTTTTAGCGACGGATAAACCCGTCGCAAATCGCTTTGGTTTTTTGTAGTGGGAGGTCCCCACTCAATCCCACCTCTAATTTTTTAAAGTTAATTAGTTACAAAACATCAAATTAAATAAGTGAATGTTAGTAAATGAATAGAAAAAAATTGCTAAATATTGTACATGCATATATATTTGGAACAAACAAAAAGGAAACATGACATATATAATTGAGACGAAAAGAGTATAATTGAAATAACTAGACAAATTAAAAGGGAAATACAACCAATGTATTTGATAAGGCAGTGTAAATTTTTACAGAGTAGGTTTCTTGTGAGACGATCTCACGAATCTTTATCTGATGGGTCAATCCTGCCGATATTCACAATAAAAAGTAATATTCTTAACATAAAAGTAAAGCAAAAACTTGTGTGAGACGGTCTCACGGGTCGTATTTTTTGAGACGGATCTCTTATTTGGATAATCCATTAAAAAAATTACTTTTTATGCTAAGAATATTACTTTTTATTGTGAATATCGGTAAGGTTGACCCGTCTCACAGATAAAGATTCGTGAGATCATCTCACAAGAGACATACTCTAAAAGTAATATTTTTTCATGGATGACTCAAATAGAAGATATGTCTCACAAAATACGACCGTCTCACACAAGTTTTTGACATTTTTATAATCCCTTATTCATTAATAAAAACTCAACAAGCATCAATATTAATTACTTGAAATTTAAAGTACAGATGCATAAGGCCATCCACAATAGTAAATGTATTTCCTCCAAATATTTGTGGGTCTTATAGTCCACATCATCAATCAAATATTTCACTACTCAAATATCTCACATTTCACAATCAAATATCTCACCAATGGGGATTATCAGGAACCATGAGGGACAACCGATTCTTGTCTTTGGTCAGAAGATTGAGAAGCCTTCCTCGATTACTTTTGCTGAACTACTAGCTATTCTAGTTGGTGTTAATATTTCAAGGGATCATAACATCGGGATTCATCTGATTACCTCTGATTCTCTCCTCGCTGTGCAAGCAGTCATTGGTGGAGAAGAGAATCGTAGTTATACTGGGGCCCTAGCATCTGAAATTCGTGGTCTACTATCTCTTCTAGGGAGCCCTTCTCTTAGGCATGTTCGTCGGACTGTAAATCATGTTGCACATTCTATTGCTTTTTTTGCATGTTCCTCCCCTTCCCCATTTGTTTGGAAGTGTGGAGATTTTCCTTTTTGGCTGATTAATCTTGTAATCAAGGACCTGACTCTTATTCAATAAATTACAAAAATTTTCACCGTCAAAAAAAAAAATCTCACCAATGAAATATTTATAGATCTCGTTGTAACTTTAATTGATAGTTTATTTTCATTTAAATAAAATAACATACAATTTTATTAAAAAATATTAAAAATATTTTTGAATATTAAAAAAATTTAAAAAATATTTTTGAATATTAAAATGATTATTAAAATTAGAAAGTTTAATTAAAAGATATTAAAAATATGAATAACCGGTTAGAATTTGTAACTGGTTATTCACTTTGCACACAAATCAAGAGGACACAATTGTGAATATTTGGTGGTGAAAAATATTTGGATGACATGACACCCTCAATACCCACTACTGTGGCTGCCCTAAGCATTAAAATATGAAATGAAGATGCTAAACAATAATTAACAATCCCGGTCCCAAGATGGAAAATAATAAACCAAACTCTATTTAAAAAAAACAAAGAGTAAATAATTTAATCATGTTGTCCCCTAAAATATTCCATTAATCAATCATAGGGCCCTATTGGCCTAAAATGGCAGCATTCTCCCCTAAGTTCTATCATTCATTAATTTTGGGGCCCCATTGGTAAAGAATGACAAAGAATCTTGAGTAGGTCTCTTGTGAGACGGTCTCACGGATCTTTATCTGTGAGACGGCTCAACCCTACCCATATTCACAATAAAAAGTAATACTTGTAGCATAAAATGTAATACTTTTTCATTAATGACCCAAATAGATATCCGTCTCACGAAATAAGACCCGTGAGACCGTCTCACACAAGTTTTTGTCAAGAATCTTGGGTTGCATGATCCACGCGACATGTTTTTTATAATTAAAACGAGATACCAAAATCTCGATTCAGTTTATGCCATTTTTAAATAACATTATTTATACTATAATAGCCCGCATATTATTTTAAATTATTGAATATATCTATATCTATATAAATATACAGATTGAATTGTGATTTTACTCTATTATCTTTGTTAATTAGTTGTCATCATTAAATTTGTACATGACACGTTCTCTTCCTCATCTTTAATTGGTTATCTTTGTATTTATTTAATTGACTCATTTTCATGCATGTACACTTTCTCTTTCACTCACTTTTATATATACATATTTCTTTCACTCACTTTTATATATACATATTTGATATTTGTATTAATTGTGATTTTACTCTATTGTTCTCATTAATTAGTTGTCGTTATTAAATTTGTACATGACACTTTCTCTTTCTCATCTTTAATTTGTTATCCTTTTATTTATTTAATTGACTCTTTCACTCATTTTCATGCATGTTCACTTTCTCTTACACTCACTTTTATATATACATATTTCTTTCACTCACTTTTATATATACATATTTGATATTTGTATTCTGAAATTTACAAGCACGATCATACTTACATATAAATTAATTTATATATGAAGCACAAAAAGTGATAAAAAAAATTTTAATTTTGAGTTAGCAAAAAAATTTCTATGTGAAAAATATTTTAGGTGCAAAATATTTATTTTTTGTTTTCGTTATAAAAACCAGATACGACATAGTTCAAAATATATCAGCAAGTCACTGATTTTTATATAGGTATTTTAACTTTAATGTGACTCAAAAAAATCATAAATCCAAACTGAAAAAGTTGAAAAGAAATTGAACCAAAATGAGATACAAATCATTTTTTTATTCGCGTATAAATATTAAAAATAAAGTTTATATTGTTCAGGTAGTGATATATTTGTCAAAAATAAACCTAACAAAATAATAAAATTTAATTAGATAATAAATAATTTCATTTTATTTTTGTAATATTATATATTTCATATGAAAATAATTAGCCTTTATATTTCTTTTTTGTTTTTGATAATTATTAGCTTTTATATTTCTATGTTTTACAATAACTAATATATATATATATATATATATATATATATATATATATATATATATATATACGCAAAACGATGTAAAAACATAATTCCACCATCAGAGTAATAAAAAAAATATTATTTCTCAGCATAAGCTCATTTCTTTTAACTTTGAAAAAAATTAAACAGACATATATAAATTTACTTTTGCTTCAAATTTAATATTCAAGCATAAGCTCATTTCTTTTAACTTTGAAAAAAATTAAACAGACATATATAAATTTACTTTTGCCTCAAATTTAATATTCATACTCACGTATTTTACTATCAAATTAATCTTTCTTATTTTTTATTTTTTTTCAAAAAACAAGTTACAATGATTCATGGATTGATTTTCTCAATTGTCAATGAATATTTTCGCAAGTTATTGGAAACCAATAAGTGATATACAATATACAACACTCTTATCAAATGCATAGAGTCCATATATTCAAATCAAATGTCAACCCCAAATTTGAGCTGAATTTACAAAAAAATAAATACCATAGTTTCAGAGCTACCTCGGATGCTAAAGATGCCACATCTAACATTTAAATTCAAAGAATTTGACGAACTCGCCAATATCATGAATGCAAAAGAAGTTCTGCGTAAGTTCCCTTATCTTGAATAAATAATTTTTCCAGCTGAAAGTAGAAGTCATATTTATATTCATAACACCAATGAAATGTGTACAGATACAGATGTGATCGGTATACCAAATAAAGTCATGCCATTAAGAAATTTCACAAGACCAGATAAAACAGAAGGTCAAAGGGACAAGTTATGCTTCTCAACATGAGGTAAATTTAAATAAAAAAATGCCACATATAAACATGCATATCTTAAAATTTGTAACAATAAATATTCTATTTAGAATGGAAACTATTTATGTCACTATGTGGGACGACTTGGCAATATACGAAGGGCAATTGATGAAGCGCATTGAGTCTGAACATCCTATTGTTGAATTTTTCAATCTGACCATGCAAATCTTTCTCAGTATGTTATAAAACAAACCTTCTTTCTTCATTTCCTAAATGTTTTTTTTAATAGCTAAAATGACTAATGTTTGGTGTAAATCGAAAAAATGAAATAGATGCACAACATTTACAAACTACGCCGACAACTATAATGATTCTTAACCCACTATGTGACACTGCCAAAAAAATACAAACATTGTACATATTTCTGAATTTCTAACTCTTCGTATATGTGAGTTATACATTTCATTGTATAAATTGTATG
Organism: Primulina eburnea; assembly: GCF_022965805.1. NCBI lineage: Eukaryota > Viridiplantae > Streptophyta > Magnoliopsida > Lamiales > Gesneriaceae > Primulina > Primulina eburnea. The sequence continues at coordinate 56,894,188 of NC_133101.1, forward strand.
AACTTATTTATTATTCACAAAAATTATTCTAGCATGACAACTTTCTTTTTAAATATATAAAATGATGCTAGAAACTAGATAAAAACAGTGGACATTTTGTTTATTATAGTATATGAATACTTAAAGACTATTATTAATAATAAATTTGTAGGTTGTATGCAGATAAAAAACAAGATAAGTTAAAAGAACTTTGGGTTACGAAGACACTCACAGATGCCAAACAAGTGACATTAGATTATGTAACAAAAAATCGAGCTATGTTGACATAGGTAATGCATTTACTATTTATGAATCTTAAGAGTTTTAATTACTAAAATGATACAAAACAAAAACCAGATAATTTGCTCATGCTAAATATTAAAAATTTTAACAACTAACATTCAAACTAAACCAAGATTCGAAATGCTTCTTATTTTTACATACAACAACTACTATTTGATACGGAGCAAGATAAAGGAAATCGAAACAAAGCTGCTCCATTGTATGAAGCATGTGATCATTGTTTCCAATCTGCTACAAAAACAAACAAAGCAAGTTGTGCCAATTGCATCAACTATCCAATTAAATCATTCCAAGGTAATAAAAAATACGAATACCCAACCCAAGGATTAGATCACGGTAAAAAAAAAAAAGAGATGATCACTACTTTGCTTCTTTATGTTGCAGGTATAGAATAACAATCACAATTGAATATGAGAATGAGACGCTAAGAATAATATTATTTGGAAAAGTCGTAGCATCTTTTGTTGGATGTTCTATTGAAGATTTCATTCAAATTCATGAACAGGTATAAGATAAAACAAACAAACGATTTTATATCTACATAAATAGAATATTTAGATTTTCAATCTAACAATGAAAGTTGCTATGCAAAATTTACCAAATAACCCATATAAAGATTTGCTAAGTCAACCAAGCTCCACACATTCTTGTTCAAGTTGGATAATTCAGTAGAAATACATGATGGAGTGTTAAAGATTGTGGCAAAAGCTATTGAGATACATCACAATTATCCAACAACAAATGTCAATATCAGGAAACGGAGATCTCGAAAGATTATCAAGCAAACTAAACAAAGCAATGTACCGTCAAAGGTAGAAAAATCAAATAAATTAAGTCAACAGAAACATAAATATCCATGAAGATAAAATAGAGATTCAAGACGACGAACCAATTGACGCCTACAAAAAAAGAGCTAAGAAGATAAAAATCGATGGGTACAAAAATATTTCAGGGGGTCTTCAAATCAAAGACTAGAAATTGTGATGATTTTAACCAAATAATTATTTATTAATCTATTAATAATTATTCTTATTGCAAAAATAATTCCAACATATTTAAATAAGATTATCATATACAAATTATCTCTATTTCTCTATGTGCAACGCACATGCATTTATCTAGTTGTATTAAAATATATAAAGAACCATTATCAAAATAAGATAAATTAAGGATTTATAATGGAAACCATTATCAAAATAAGATAAATTATACGGCATAAGTATGCCAGTAAAAATTCGTGAAGGTTCACGATGAATACTAAGTTCACTTTCCAAGTACTAAACAAAATCGAGTCAAGCTAAACGAAACATGAATGTCTAGCTATTTTCATAAGCTCTCTTTTCTGTATAGTGCCGAGAGTAACTCGTTGCTGCAATTCTCACTTCAGTAGTTCGGCTCAGGTCTGATTACGGCCGGGTTAGATTGAGCTCAACCTACGAACAGTTGGCCTGAAGTAAGTTCTAGGCCAGACCAAACAGTCAATGAATCGTTGGATTGGCAATGAATCATAATCTTACTAAGCTCATCATTTTGAATTTACAAATTGTAAAACCAAAAATAAGACATTATAGCAAAGAACTAGCGCAAACAACAAGAATACAGCTTATATTTGTTAAACTTGAAACAATCAAAACACCACATTTTCATCAACCATATTACAAATACAACTGCACAAAACGGAGTGGGTAGTGATCGGTCCCAACATATGACTAAATTTAAGATAATTTAATATTTTGTAAATCAACCAAACAAGATACAAAAGGAAGAGTTTCATTATCAGAAATCACAAAGCTGATGAGCTTTACAATATCATATCATCTGGTCTCCTATAATTCGCTGGAATATAAGTGAATAACAAACATGAGAGAAGCAATCAAAAGGTAAAAGAGAAAAAAACTGGACTGGATATCCAGATAATCATCAAATGACTTAGCTGGAGGTCCATATTTCAACTCAGAAGCTTAGTATCACATAGGCTCGCAGTTTACATGCAAAGTTGGGCCAATCAAACACAATGGATGGTACTGGCGTCCTACTCAAGCTGCACCACAACCGACTCTCAACATGCATCATCATGCCAGACTACGGTTAATAGCCAGATGACACAAGAACATTGTGTTCCTTCAAGCGTTTTTGGAATAGAGCCAAGCGATTCTGTAACTGTAAGATACCAGCAGCTTTCTGGGATAGGATTGTGTTTAATTTGGAGATATAGTCATCCAGTTGATTTCCTGGTTGATCTGCCTCAACCAATAGATTCATCTCCTGAAAACATCGGACATGAGAACCATAACTGCGACGAAGGGAAAATATAGGAATTTGTCTCTAGGTCATTGACCAAATAGAATAGTCCAATTCCTGTTAAATATATCACCAACAATGTCCCTAGCAAGGAAGGGTTGAAAACCGAAAAGAGAAACAGTAAATACATCTAGTGACTATAACAGACCTCTCTAACAAGATCCATTGTTTCCTCCACTTGTCTCCTGTGAGCATTGACAAGATCTTCCTCTTCCTAAAAGAATTTCACAGCATGTCTTACTATCAACATTTAAATTGGATAATATTTAGTTGCTCAAAGCAAATTATGTTTTTGTAACCTTCAATAGAGCATCTAGATCGTCATCTGAATTTGAATAAGTCATTTCTGATTTAGGTGGCTCCTTCCACTTCGCCTGGCCATTAGCTCTCTTTGTTTTATCATCCGAAGTTGCGAAGTTAAGTGACTCAGCTTTCGAGTTCTTCAATGACGGCTTCTCTTGCTCATATAAATCTTCTTCATATTCATCCTTCTCAGTTTGTTCAAGCCATGAATCACCTGCTTCATCTTCAAACGTTGATGTTGGTGGCATGATTGAAGATAAAGGCTGTGTTGTTGACTCCTTCAGATTTGCAGTTGAAGATAAAACATCTCTTTTGGAGTTTCCTTTTGAAAGGCTCTTCACCCTAAACCAAAACAAAAGGCATGGTAAAGCCCTAAAAAGGAAGAAATGTTAAAATGTTAGCACATAAAAGATTTCAACCTATCTGCATATCGTAATGTATTCAATGTATGTTCACAAGATCCTGCATTTGGTGAGACACAGGAGATCATTACAGTGCGAGAATTTCCAACAAATGAATCCCTTAAAACTTCTGTCAATTTACTGCCTCGAAATGGAATGTGGCCTTGATCATTGTCAAGTGCTCTAATACACTCCTTCAATGCTAGCAAACTTTTATTTATCTCAGCCCCTTCCATTCTGCACAATTAGAATTCAGAAAGAAGATAGGATGAGAATTAGGAGAGACAATAAACAAAGGGCATGTTTGGGTTCATTTTCCCCACTTCCCTCAGCTCCAGAAAAAGAGCCGAAATATTTTTCAGTTTTCAAAGTATCACAAAAAAATAAAAAAAATAAAAATATATATATATATATATATATATATATCTCCTATGTCACATCACTCACCCGACATTTTTTAATGTAAGATAACATCTACACTAAAAAATAAATACTTCAGAAAATAAAAACAAACATACACACACACACACATATATATATCACTTTGTCCAGAATATTTTTCAAAAAAATTCTGAGACAACATAAAAAAACCATAGCTTAATCTTTTGCTTCAGAAAACATAAAAAACCACAGCTTAATCTTTTGCTTCATAATAAACAACACATGAGGGTGGGATGATCCACATGTTCATTATATTTCTTGAGCAGCAAAATTCTCATGTATGCCAAGTGCAATCATAATAAATTTAATCACTTTTAATACTGTTAAATTTTATGCATTTGGCAGAACTTATTTGACTGATTAAGAAGCTCTTAATATATACCTGGTCTGCTTATCATTATCAGTTGTATCTGCACCCCGTTCGCTTCCAGCAAGGTCAATGAAGGAGAGTTTGCCAACAACCCGAGCAGGTTTGGTTTCACTGACATCAGCTGACCTCTTAACAGAAAGCTGAAGAATGGCATGTGATCGAGATGATTCTTCATTTGCACCTGTGGTGCCAGTACTTCTTGTTGCATTTCCTCGCTCAATAAGTTCCTTGACTGTCTCCACATCTGAAACTCGATACTCTTGCAAGCCAACAATACACACTTGTTGCTTCCCATCCTCTCTCATGCAAAGTTTTCTGCCATGACAGATGTTGGAAGCATTATTGCAATGAAGTGATGTATGGCAAAAGCTACTGACTTAAATAAGATCAAGTGAGACAGTTTACTTTCTATCACTGAGCAGATCAAAGAGTTTTCCTCCATATATCTCAAAGAAACTGACAAATAGTTGAAAGCCTTGGTTCTTGTAAGTGTGATGCATGAGCCTCAAGATATCCCTAACTGCTTTGAGCGGCAGTGGTTTCATTGTATATGTTTTGCCACTTCCTGATTGGTTTCCAGATGGTAGTAAAATAGAATAATTGAGATGGGAGGAAGATAGAAGGGGAAAGAAACGGTGTCAGCCAAAGCTTAGTGATGAATAAAAATGAAAAAAAACGAACAAGTTCACGATGAGTTAGTGAGAGGTATAGAATTGAAAAGATATGCAAACACGATATCTCTATTAAAAAATAAAAGCTTAATCATGCTACAGACATTTCCAAATCTTAATGTCTTACATAGATACAAGTTCCCACAAGTAAATTCATCAATTAATATAAAATAACGGCAAAATAAGTCAAATACATGCTATCAATGACCGGAGATAGCAGGAACTTTTGTAGTAGAATATTAAAATCACACAAACACTAGTCTCATAAAACAGAGAGTTTAGCTCAAAAAAGTCCAAAAAAAGTCTCTAAATAGTCTCCAACCCGATCTCTTGTTCCAGGTTAGCAAACATAGAAACCATGAACTTGTTTTTTAGATAAATCAAGTAATTGAGTGTGTTTCTCCCTGCATCTTTAAATGCTTCCATTGAAGGAAATTCACAGTCATTTGATGAAACTTCAAGAAAGTTGAAGCAAGAGACTTATCAATATTTACAAAGCTGCTCTCCCATAATCTGCATCTTCCAGTATATGGTGAGAAACGAAACTAGCCTAACTACAGGTATCATGTTTACAAACCCTGATTTCATCTGGTGATTTCATGCAATACCTGTTTGCCCATAAGCAAAGCAAGTTGCTTTTGTACGTTGGAAAATGATGGGGACAATAGGCTCCACTGTTTCACGGTACACCTACACAAATTAGATACATGGCACAATTAGAAACACAAAAGTTTAAAAGAGAAACATGATGAGAAACAAATTAAAGCCATCTTGGTATCAGATCCAGCTCATGCCCTGGAGTCACCTCATCATTTGAAACTTCTTCATCCAGCACAGCATCAAAGACAAATTCATGTTTCTCCAAATACTCAGTCAAATCAACCTGTAGCACATTTAAATTCAGAATATTGATTGTTTTAACCAAAGGACTGATACATTAATTGTTTTAACGAAAGGACTGATTCTATTCAGCTGAATAAACTCAGAACCAGGTCATTTGATTTTTCCATAGAATCCTTATCTGGATGAATCTTGTCAAATAACACTAGTTAGTACTCTAGAAATTCTTGGAAAAGCAAAAGAGAAAATTAATCTAATAACGATTCTACAACCAAAAAACAGTGTTTTTCCTACCAAAGTGATTAAAGATAATTAACTGAAAAGTGAAAACTAATTGGGCATATGTAGAAAGAAAAGAATTTATCGAATAATTTTAATCTAGTTAACTCAATCTTTGAGCATACCTTCAAATTCTAGAGAGATTACTCTAAACCACATGGACAAAAGTTCTGTGGAAAATAGTATAGCCTAACAGAAATTTTAAAAAACTATTATTGAGGGATACAGAGATACCGACCTTAAGTTTTGTCTCATGGACCACAAGAGAATTTGAAAAGGTTTCTATAATGTCCTCCTCATTCTTAGCCAATTCCTTTTTGTTAATTGGTCTTTTGCGGACCTGATCATTTATGAGCAATTGTAAGGGCAGATAAGTCGAAAGTTGTATTCAGGCTTTGGTAACCAAAAAATTGAACTATTGAGATATGGAAATTTTGAATAGAGTTGAAAATACTTACCACCACTTTAATCTTTGCAACATTGCTTGCCTTCATATTATCAGATGACAGGCTTTTCAGAACATTGCCCTCTTCCAAGCCCCGAGTTTTGCCAGCTTGTTTGATGTTTCCAAAATATGCATCTGCATCATCAAAGCTTCTTCCCCGTGAAATATGATTCATTGAGGGCACATCATAAAGACCAGGAACTGGAATCTTTCCACAGCAACACACCCAAAACAGAAAAAATAAGAAGAGAATCAGGCAATGTCTAAACAAAGTAACATATTCAGACAAAAAAAAATATCAGGATCAAAACCAAATTCAAGAGACCAACACCAATTATATATCAAACTATTCATGTCAATTAATACTCAAACGGTTAGAAGTTAGTTTTAAAGTAACTGAGTGAATATGCATGGATCCCCAACTGGAAATTGAGGGGTCCCTCCGCCAGCCCCAAAGAGTAAAACTAAGATCAGAGAGCACAAAAGTTGGCCATCATATGAAATGCAACGGTGCATATGACTGGAAAATGAAGCGAAGCATGAGCACAAGGTTCAAGCTACAGAAAGCCAAGCTAATAAACATTGTATTAAAAGGGTAATAAATCATTTTACAGAAAAACATTTAGCTAGAACGCTAAAATATTAAGTTAAATCACCACATTAGACCAATATAAGCAGGATAAAATCAAAAATCAGAGTTCAATACCCAATCACATAATCCACAAATGCACACAGCAAGATTGAAGTCGGGAGTTGTAGCACCCAAAAGAAAATATAAATGTCGCCCATACCATACTAAAAAGCAACAGCTGGAAAACAAATTTGACTCCAAATCAGAAGTTTACCTCCGAAAGCAACTCAGTGTCGAACGAATTCAGATCCAAGAGCCCCGGGCTATACTCATTCAACGGAACTGGCTCCTCCCCATTCTTCCTCTGCCTCGGATACCCCGGAGGCGTCAACGGCTCCGAAAGAAAATCACTTCCCCCTCCGAACATTCTCTGCCCCTGCACACTCCTATACATTCTCGAATCCTGACCCCCTCCATTGAAATACCCAAAATCCTAATTTCCGGGTAAACGAAATGATCAAACAAAATTAGCTGAATAATAATCATGGGTTTTAGATTTTAGTATCATCAGATCTAAATATAATTACAAGTTAGAAAATTCCGAGCATTCACCTGAATTGGAGGAACTGCATTGTTCGCGGACTGCTGGTGTTGCAGACCAGCTGATTGCAGCCAACGGCCATTCGAGGAAGTCTCGAGAAAGTTTTCGGAGTACTGCCGCTGATGGTGAGCCCCCGATGCACCCGATCTTTGCCTTCCCACAGCATTCATTTTCTCTCAAGAACAAAAATGGAGGAAAAACAAAACCCAACAATCTCTCCTCAGCTTCGATCGATTGCGAAAAACTTCAGCCTCGCCAAAAAATAAAAAATCGATATTTTTCTTCCTAGAGTACAGTATGGTATGATTACAGACAAATGTGGGATAATTTTTTGGGAACGAATGAATTATTAAGACGGGTCGACAGGAAAAAAAAAAAAAGGCTTTGAAATTTAACGGTTCAGATCCAATTCACTGTTTCACTCACTGTAAAAAAAAGATGGAAACTCACGCAAATTCACCGCAGAAAACAGAGAAAACGAAAGGATGGGTTCCAGTAGAAATTTTGAATTTTGAAGAGCGGCACGTGTGGAGGGACTGGCGCGTGCGAGAATGAGTTTGAGGGTGGGCCCCACCTGTGTTTTGAATTAAAGGGGGCTGTTTTTGTGCATTCCATGGCTCCACATGGTGGGGGTTGTGCCGTTTACGGACAGCCTCTATTATTATTTTTTTAAAAAATACTTTTTAATTATTAAATTTAAATAATTATACAGACTAGTATTTTAATTTTAATTATATTTGAATAATATAAGGGTGTGTTTAGTTGAGTGTATTAAACAAAGATAGATTAATAGTTAAATACTTATCTAATGTTAGTTAAAATTTTAAGATCTTTTAGTAATCATTTTGACCTGATTTAATATACGATTTTGTGGATAACTATTTGATTATTAATCTAACAAATCAAAGGACATTATCAAAACTCAATAAATTACATTTTTCCTCTCTTATTTCTTAGAGTGTTAAATTATTTATTGAATAAAAAGTTTATTTTATATTATTGTACGTTAGCTGTCGATCCTGATAATTATTATTTTATTTGATTTAAACTTTAAAAAATATAAAGATATATTTTTATTTTGAAAAATAATTTATTTGTATATATTTTAATAAAATAATAAAAACTAAATTTTAATGTTGATTATGATTATCAATAATATTTATATTTTTATTATGTTTAATTTTATGATATTTACACTTATTAATTCAAAGATTAATAATATCTTTATTATTAACATTATTATTATTATCTAGTATTATGTATTGCTTCCATATGTATATGATAAATAAGTAAACTTGCAAGGACATAATAGTAAATTTATTAATATTTAAAAGCTAATAACATATTCAAATTATTGAACCAAACAATCTTAATAGTATCATATGATGTTTAATTAATAATATACCAATCTTACTATCTATAGCATAATCAATCATTTATTTATCTCATCATTCATACGAAACACACCATAAGGCATAGTTTGGTACATGAGATAAGTGAATGATTGATAAATAATCTTCATTATCTAATGTCTGGTATCTTTTTAAAAAGCTCATGATATTGATAAATAATTTTTGAGAAGGATAAAATGTTCCTTCTATTACGTGTGATAATTTTAATTTAAGAATAAAATACACTATAAATGACTTAAGTACCCTCGATTTATATATGATTTTTATAAATCTATGCTAGTAGATAGAAATTAAAATCAAATAAATGTTTTTATTTATTTTTTTATATTATATAATATGATAAGTATATAAATGAATTCGAGATAATTATATAAATAATTTTTATAAATGTCAATAAAATTATTAATTTCACCCGATTAACCTTAAAAATTGATATTTTACTTGACTCGCAAAATCAAGGGCTCAATTATCATATTATATAATATATATAATTAGGAAAAAAATAAATAAATCATGCAAGCATTATCGGCGCATTAACAGATAAAAATATGAACTCAAGCAACAACTTTGAAATTATAAAATTTATTATGATAAAGTTAATTTTGTCATTACAATCTAATATATAAATTTAATCACTCTTATTAAAATAATATCAAACATTAAATATAATATCCTACATCTTATTTATCCTTAATTTATCTTTATATTATATATCACATCCTATCATGTGTACCAAACTATGCCTAAGAGTATTATATTTAAATAAGACATATTTTAGGTTGTACATTTGAATAATTTCAAACCATATTACATAATTTATATAATATTTGCCACAAATTTTATGCATGACTATAATTCTAAAAATATTACAAAATAAAAAAATAATATTGTGAATCTATTTAGACTCATCATTGTGGTAATTTTTACAAAATAAAAAAAATCATATTGTGAATCTATTTAGACTCATCATTGTGGTAATTTTTGTAGCAGGGGAATGAGTTTAGAATTCTAAATTTCGTATTGTAATTCAATAATTTTTGTAATTTAGAATTCAAAATATTACAAAATTAAAAAAATCGTATTGTGATTTTGTAATTGAGTTTAGAATTCAAAATTTCGTATTGTAATTCAATAATTTTTGTAACATAGAATTCAAATATTACAAAATAAAAAAATTCGTGTTGTAATTTTTGTAATTGAGTTTAGAATTCAAAATTTCGTTTCGATCTTCAGATCTTGATTCGTTGACATTCTAACATAATAATTTTGAACACTAAACATTTTTAAAAAAATGTCGAAAGATTGGATTTAAGTCATTAATTTTAACACATAAACTCATGTGGCACGATCTCACACGTCAATTTTGTGATAAAAATATCATGTTTGGGTCACTTATGAAAAAATATTACTTTTGATCGTAAATATGAACAAAATTAACTTATCTCACGAATAAAAATATGTAGATCGTCTGACAAAATGCATACTTTAATTTTAATGACAAAATCAAGTGCTACGAGAAAAAAATATATATATATAAATTAAAAACGCTATTTTGTCCCCTCCTCCCGGGGTTTCATCTCCCTTTGTCTGATCAAAGATGGTTCGAATTGTCACTTCAACTATACCGTCTACCACTACCTTCCAAATTCTAAGTATTTACCACCCAATAATTGATATAAGGGCTTCTGAATCCATCACTGTTTATTCCTCTGGGTATTGATCCAATTATGGTAAAGATCCATATATGTGCATTGTGACAAGTATTCATCCAATTATTCTGAAGGATCTATATTTGTTTTTCACATATATGGATGATTGAATTACGCTATCTTGACGTAAAATCTCGGGTTAGGGCTGTTGAACTAACGCTTTAGGCGTCTACGTACCACTCCAAACACAACAAAAACAACACAAGATTCAGATCTATTTAGCAAGTTTTTGATCTTACAGTGTAGAAATCAAATCATACTTCAATGAATGTTTTTAAATCATAGTTTGGAGAGATTTTCATAATCATGAACAATAAATCCCATGCTCACAATGTCGAATGTATGTAAAGACTGGAGATCAAGAAATGTATCAGTCTCTTCCCTTCAAGTGTTTGCTTACTTCCCTTTACTTGAATGGCAAATCTTGCAGCAATTCATGCCATTTTAGCTTGCAGGAGTCGGCATAAACTCCCCGGTTTCTCTGCATGCGAGTTTCATGCCTATACCACGTTATCTGTTCAAGTACCATTGTCGTGAAACAAGCACCTGAGAGCTACCTCATATGCGGTAAAAATGGCCCCATTCACGATAAATGCTCTAGTAACAGCGGTACCTAAACCTCTCCAGAGCACATTATACCCTTCATCTCTCACAATTCGCGTAAAGCAATCGACGATCCCGGAATATCTCAAAGGCAACGACTGTGATTGGATTCTCGTTTTGATCACATCTAAAGGATAGGAACCGATCCAACTAGCCACTCCCGCAAGACCACCTGCCAGAAGCATGGTTCCAAATGGTTCTTGACCGTTCTTCCGGCATCCTGGATGGAGTTGTTCTCTCATATACTCGTATGTCAAAAAGTACACACCGTGAGCCGGTGCATCTCTCAGAACAGTGATGGTTAAACCGCGGTATAGCCCTCTCCAACCTTCCGTTTTGAATATGAATTTGACGACGTCTATTGGACCCTTTTGGATACTCGATTGGCTGGTTGTTTGGTTGGTTTGCTGCTGCAGCTGTAGACGTATTTTTATCAACTCGACAGGGCTGAGAAGCAGGCTTTGTACAGCTCCTGTGCTGATTCCTCCGAGAGCAACTCCTCTGTATGAGGGTGGATCATCTGCAGCGATGTTTGAGTCTAGTACTCTAGATAGTATGGCATATGTCTGGAAAGCGATGGCATTCTGCATTTGCAAAGGAAGTGACATCAGTGAAGATCGAGTGTAAATTAGCCCCAAAAGCAAAATAATTATCACCATTATACTGCATATAATTCTATGAATTGCAAGTTTTGAACAAATATTTATTCAGTTGTGAAAAAAATGTGACATTTGAAAACTTGGTCAAAAATTGACATGACCCAAAGCTCAAAACTGAAAAGTAGCACGCCGCGTAGAGATCCCACCATTGGAGATCTTCTCCCAGCATAAAAGGGAGCCTAAAGTACGCACATATAGCACAGTAAAAAGTGAACAGTAGGTGACCAAAATTCCATGATCCACGTTAACAAATCCGACACGGATATTCACGATTATTCAATCCCAAATCCCAATAACACAACGAGAAAAGGAACCTGGAAAGTGACAGAAGCAAACGGAGCCGCCATTCCCCGGTACAGAGCGGAGGGGCCATCAGTCGCAACCACGCGGCGGAGAATGCTGAAAGCAGACCCAGTTTTGCCCGATTGCTGCTGCAGAATTCTCAGCGTATCTAGAGGATAGCCCGTGATAACACCGGCGGTGCCGCCGAACCCGCCTGCCACAAATTCTCTGCCCCAACTGCTCGCTAGATACTCCGGCCAAAAATCCATTATTTCACCACCCACGCAACAATTCCAAATGCAATCAGTTTACAGCCAATTTTCTGTGCTTTTATTCATTGAAAATCAAAGAGATTTGGCGACACAAGTGAATGTACCAACTTTGAACTGAAGAAAACCGATTCGCTTTCGTTTCGGTTTCTCGTGATTCGCGTGGACAGTAGTACACGAATGATGTAGGGGATGGGACGCTCACACTGCCGCCTTCTGTGTCCTTCTATATGTTTTTTTTTAATAAAAAATTTGTACCCAAATATAATTTTTTTAAAAATAATGAATATAACTCGCAAACCGCCCTCTTGTGAGACGATTTCACAAATCTTTGTCTGTGAGATCAGTCAATCATATCGAAATTCACAATAAAAAGTAATACTCTTAGCATAAAAAGTAATATTTTTCATTAACGACTCAAATAAGAGATATGTCCTCACAAAATACGACCCGTGAGACCGTCTCACACAAGTTTTGACATTTTTTTATTATAAAAACATTTTAAAAACAGTTGTCCAAACAAGATTTATACTTACAACAAATTTTAAAATTTTTTATAAACTTTTTTTTAAAAATATATACTTTTATTAAAGTGTTTTATAATTATTTGTCTTACCCCACCTCGTCAAATAAGTGAATCGGGTCCTCTCAAATGAATGGTTGCGTGGCCAACAAGTATAAATAAAAATAATATTTATTTAATATGATATTTCAAATATAATTATTAGTATAAAATTGTATGGGAAATTTGGGTTTCATCCCCAGCCGTCATTTTTTTTTTGTGGTTCCGTCCCCTAGGTACTTTTTTAGTACCACATTTTCCACCTGAAGTGTACCACATTTCCACATGAGGTGTACCACATTTGTATGACCCTAGTACCACATTTTGTGGGTAGGGAGTGAAGCCAAAGAAATTTTTTGATTGGGGATTTTTCAAAAACTTCCCCTAAAATTGTATTAAAATAGGGTTTTAAGATATTTTTAAGAAATGATCGTTATCTAAATACCATATTTAACTTTATAACACAATACTTAAAATATTTATCCCCTTCAAATAATTGTGTGGTTAAGTTTAAAACCTACAATATTTTATATAAGAGTGATTTATAAAATAAAATATCAATAAAAATTATATAAAAATAATTTTTTAATCATTTAATACACTGCAAATATTTCATGATATATCTTTATTTTTCAAGATTGATGGAAACTTTTTTTTAATTTTAGATAAAAACACAAGAAATAGATATAGATATAGATAGATATATAGATAATATATAATACAGTAATATTATTTTTTTAATTCTAAAGATCTTTAACGTGTATATAAATTTAATAAAAAAAGTATTTATCAAAGTTTAAATCTAAAAAATACATATATAATCAATATATATAGATAAAATTAGATCAAGACATGCTCTCATATTATTAAAATGATATTTTTAACAAAATTCAAAATCTAAATAATCATATATATATATAATTAAAATAAATTTAAGATATGATAAATACGTTTTTTGCTATATAAGAAAATAATCAAAATTTCAAAAAAATTAAAAAGTAGTTAATCGATCGGACCGATTTTTAAACTGTTCACTAATACACGATCAGACTGACCAATTTGATCGTAAAAACGATTATTAAGATTGGTTCGGTCTGATTCTAGGTTTATTCCATGCTATCTTTGTGAGCACTGCCCTGATTCTATCGGATCCGACTGCATCAACACCATACTACTGTGAAAAAAAGAATAAGATTCTAAAAATTAATATAATAAACTAAAATAAAATTTAAGGATATAAAAAATAAAAATCGTCTGAACGTACCAAAATTATGATTTTCCTTTTTATTTAAATTTAAAAAAAGGCCTGGGTCAAATCTGGGTGCTGGGCCTGGCGGTTTGCGAGTGGATATTTGTAGGTGGAGAAGCTCACAGCAACACCGCATAAGCTTTCGCACGACGCCATACATGGCGTTTCTCCAATTATCCCTCTCTTTATCAAGCAAAATCCCGGCTATGACGCCGGTGTCGTCTCCATGTCTTACTTCAACCTCATGCGAAATGGGGACAAAGACAATGGCGTCTGTTTCTCTTCCTCCGCCTTTGATTGGTTTCAGGAGAATTCGCTTTCCGGTATTGAGGCGAGGAATTCGAAGGTCATTGGTTGTGGGTATGGCTCCGAAAGAAGAGAAGATGACTCGACGCTCCCCTCTCGATTTTCCTATCGTGAGTTCCTCTTTGTTTATTTGCCTTCTTTTTTTTTCTCGTTTATGCTTCTCGTGGGGTGGGGGCTGTGGAGAAATTAGTTATGAAATCCCCTCGTCGTGTCCCCGTCTTGGATTTGTTTTTGATTGATCAGTGGCAGAAAAGTTCTGCTAGGGTGACTTTTGAGTGTGGATATGAACGAAATTGATTCATGGGGATGGCACAAAAGCAGAAGAAAACAGGCATTGTCGAGTCGAGAGTATTTGCACTTGTATTTAGAACTTATTCATGCTCGTGAAGAAGGGTTCAAGAATACTACTCTGTTTGCATGTTCATGTTTTCAGTGGTTCATAGTTTTGCTTCATTCGTTATTTTGGATTCACAAAACATATCTTCTAAGCTTCGTTTTCACCATCCGAAATGGTTGAGGTGTAACTTTCAAGTCTTTGTATCTTCTTTGTGAATCTTTCTTGGCATATTTAGAAGAATAGAACAGAACTAACCGACCATTTTTTTATGAGACTAGAACAACATCCATGTGAAAGAGAAGTTAGATGAATCTTCCTTACATTTCTTGTATTGCTGCTTCGATAAATTATTTAATATATGCAATTGTTAACGGTAATCTTATGCATTGCATTCAAATATCAGTGAGGGAGATAATACTAGTTCATTGACACGATGTGCGTTTGATTTATGGCTCTTTTCTACTTTGGCACTCCTGTAAACGATGTCTATGCAGCGGTCCTTGATTGATATCTGACTCAATTCAACATGTTTAAGCAGTTGGATGTTTCCTCCATGGGACCAGGATTCATAGAAGTGGCCTTTTTTTTTTACCTGGGGTATTTTATTTTTTAACCTCGGTCAACTATTTTTTTAAGAAAATGATCCTTAAGTATAATTAAATACACTTAATGATGTCATTTTCTTAAAAAAAGAGTTGACCGAGGTTGTTTAGCCAATTACCAGTGCTTTGTTTTCTAATCTTGTCGGATTCCTTCTAATTTGAAGCTTGACTTTCATAATTGAGATCATATTGTGTTTTCAGGAGTGGGATAGGCCAAAGCCTGGAAGGAGACCCGACATATTCCCCCAGTTCAGCCCAATGAAAACTCCATTGCCGTCACCAATGCCGGCCGATCCGCCTGAAGAAGACGATGAAGAGGAAGAAGAAAAGGAAGAGGAAGAGGAGGAAGATCCTGATAAAGAGAATCCAGAAGAGCCCGAACAGCTGTAACATAAATCACAGGGCCAGATCATACACGAATTTTGATTGCTTTAGCGACACACTATGCATTTTGAGCATAACCTGTAGGGTCTTGAGTTCTATTGTAAAGCATGTTTTTGCAAGATTGACAGGTCAAGTAGGCGGTGGATCGTAATTGATTTAAACAATGTTGTCAAACAATCCGAGTTACATTTTCACTCCTTTGTATCTTTTCAATCTGGTAATCTCATTTGTGTCTATTCCGCTCGAAATGATCATCAACACACAAAATCCATTGTCCAAGTTAATCATGGTTGATACATGTGATCATTAAAATGTAGTAGACTCCTAATGAACAACTCCTGTCGAGTTTTATCACAAGCAACCATCATTTCTTCCCACTTTTATTCAGACCAGAGCTACCAAATGGACCCTTTCGTTGCGCCTTCGCCTTGACCTCCTTCAGAGCCTGCCAACGGGAGAAAAACACGACAAATATAGGTTAGAGGCCATGGAAAAGAACAGGCATCCAAGAAAAACCAGTGTTTTACCTTTTCTTCATCCTTTTTCTTTTGAAGATTAGCCTAATCAACCTGCAATATACCAAAACCAAAGATATATGTACAAGAAAGTAATTTACCGAAGGCCACTTGACAAACAACATAAACGAATTACGTTTTGTTAGTGTTTCAATTCCCTCATTTTCTTTCTTAAGGTTCGAATGCTCAAACAGTTTGCATTGATACAAGCACTCGAGGTTAAAACAATCGGAAAGAAAACTAGCACTATCTCATGATATCATACACCAAAAATCTGGTCCTAGCATCGAGCACGTGGCGCAGCCCTTTGAAGATGATGGTATCGATCTTGGCAAGAAATCCATATCGAACAGCCCACATAAAATCTATACAGCATTTGGCAGATGACAGCTTTCATCCATTACTTTTCATACTTCATAGGGTGACATTGAGTTTGTGTCTTCCTCAAGCATTTTGAAAAGTTTGAGCGAAAGAAAGGCGCTACCTCTCCATGCACAAAAGGCAAAAAACTAAGAATCCGGAAGACTGATTGATAGGTATGGTTCAAATTTCTCTGCATGCACCATTGAAACAAATAATTCCATCTTTCACAAGCATATATCCATTCACACGCTTGGTTAAATCTACCTCCCTCAATTTCCAATAATGGGAAATTAGTTGCAGAAGATCAATACCTCGTCGTTAACTTTCTTTTCGACCTTTGGTTGCTTCAATGGCTTAGCTTTTCCTCCTGTTTGAAAAGAAAATAAAGGATTCGACAAAATTTCATGTCTTTTTCGTTTAAAATTGGAACAAGATATTGATCAGACAAAAACAAATTAATCAAACGTTAAAAACATATAAATAATTGATCGATCTCAACTTCCATGTTGCACGATAACCCAGCTGCTCGACATGGTTGAATCCTACAATGGGGCTTCGCAATGATCACAAAATGAAGCTCTGAAGAGTGGGAAAATAATCATTTTCAAATAACAATTATGTCAAAAAATGTATACTCTTATAAAAAATAATATACACAAAAACTTGTGTGAAACGGTCTCACAGATAGTATTTTGTGAGACGGATCTCTTATTTGGGTCATCCATTAAAAATTATTACTTTTTATGCTAAGAGTATTACTTTTAATTGTGAACATCGGTAGGATTGACCCGTCTCACAGATAAAGATTCGTGAGATAATCTCACAAGAGACCTACTCAAAAATATATATACTTATATCCTTTTTGATTTTGAATCTTGATTCATCCCTTATTTGTTTAAATATACCCAAAAATGAATACTATTTCAACATTACAAAGAGCAAGCTGCAAACGTTTTAACAACACTGCCCAATAAATTTGGAGCATTTTGAGTTTTTGATCAAATGCTCACCATTAGCTAAAAACAAATTCACGAGGGATCAAACGTTTATCCTATGCGATTGGCCAACGATGAGCATTGGATCGGGATTATTGTGCTGTTTTAATGTCTAATTTTTCCATTAAAGGACCGAACCATGAATTCTATCACTTTGTTTATCCTTTTATTGCTCTTTACCACTGTAGCAGAAATAATGGCTTTTACAAACAATACTGATATTTATTTTAGATTATTAAACAATATAAAATAAAGTCAATTTTAACTCGAGAGGGCTATATTTCATGAAAAACTAAATGAAGCTGGAACTTGAGCTCAAAATGGTCTAACCACCCTGCTTTCTGCTGAATTTTGAAAGTCTACGACAGTGTCTGCAGTGGGGAGTGAAAAGTAATGCAAGATCATCCTCAGCCTTCAGTGAAACAAAAAGGAATGAAAGTTGGTTTAAAATAAAACGCTCCAGATTTCATATTCCAATACCGTAGATCCATTAATTGTGGCTTCTTGTAAAATAATGCGTCAACGGTTCTTTCCATCCTGGTAACAGCCAAATCAACGAAAGGAAGGATAAAATGCAACTCCTGAATTGAAGCTTCAGCAAACAAAGATTATAGAAGTTCATATATTATTCACCAAAATGCGGGACTGACTCCGGATCACTCTACCTGACTTTAGTCAATCTGCGATGATCAATCTATCTAACGGTCATTCAAGCTTATACTATCATGCTAATGTAATAGTCGATACACTCTTTTGTCATTATTAAGTAATCTCTAACTAATATTTCAACCTTTTATTGTCTTGCAGATCAACAATGTTATGATACATCTATAAGCAGTAGATTTTTCAAACACGGCAAAAAAATTGAACCATATACACTAGATCAACCGCTGCCATTCTCATTTCCTTCATCTTCTCCATGGTGTATCTTCGCAATCTCAGCTTGAGTTTTCTCAAGAATCTGCCTCCTCTGCAATTCCAAATCTCTATGGAACTCCATCCTCATATTCTCCAGCTCTACCAATTGCTGCCTCTTACTATTCTCGATCCTTTCATAAATCTCACTGAACTTCAGAATAGAATCAGCAAGCAGTTTTACAGAAGCTCCACTTCGCCTGTATTTTGCAGTCTTCATTTTCTTGGGCGGAAGAAGGTTGTCCGATTCATGTTCCTCACCCTTGGAGGATTCTGAATTTCCAGGGCTATCCCTCATCTCATCCAACCCATTTGAGCGATTCAGATAAACTTTAGGGTTCATGAAAACATATTCTCCCGAGTCAACACCACAAGAAAGACCAGCTTGTTGTGCATGTGATGATAATAGCATATCCATCTTCTTGAAGTACACCCAATCACAAGTTGAGCCTTCACCCTCTCCCGACTTTATCTTCTCCTTTTTGTACTTCTTCTTCAACGTATCCAAACGATTCCGACACTGAGCATTGGTTCTTTCAATTTTTGACTCATGAGAAACCATGTCGGCAACTTCTTGCCACTCTTCAGAGCGTAGACTTTTTTTCCCCTGTTTGATAAACCTATCACCCCAAACATTAAGCAAGATAAAAGTCTCCTTTTCCGTCCATTCTGTAGGTGAATTACGTCCACCATGAGTTGGTTTTGGTACTCTAGGCGCAAATTCATAACTCGACAAGGTCTTTATCTTCCTTTTCTTTGGGTAATTCTGTAAGTTGTTATAATCATCGTCTTCGTGATCATCTTCGTCATTTTCATAATCATCTGGGTCGATCCTTTGAACACCATTCCCTCCATCAACATCATCCTCATTATCATTGTCATCTTCTTCTCCTTCACTATCTCTATTCTCCTCCTCATTATCATCATCGTCATTCTCAACAAACGGACGACCAGGAGAAGTGTTGACATTTTTGGTAGAAAATTTCTTATTTATTGCACCAAAAGCATTGGGATGATAGCTTGCTTCATCCTCATCATCCATCGTACTCCACAACCAAAGAAGCAACTATATAGTGCTGTAACAATAACTATTTTCTTGTTTTACAAAAAAAATAGTTCTTAGAGAACAAAACCCATACACGGGGCCAAGACAAATATTGTGTCTTCTACTTCAAGAAACACGATATTGCTTCTCTATGGAACACCTAAATATTCAGATCATTATCGTTAAAAGATATGACAAAATTTATTTTGATAGGTCTAACCGTACCTAAAAAGGATCCGAATCAGTGAGGGCAAAGCGAAAAAACCATAAAAAAATGTATGTGTAATTTTTCCATGTCCCATCAAAATTCTTGGATACGCCCGAGCTACCATTTAAGTATTTTTTGACAATAGGAACACCATAATATTTGTATCTTAAATGAAAAGTAAGTTTCTTTAGGATCTCAAACCACAAATCAGAGTGTTAATTTCAATGAAAAAATACTGTTTCATATTTATTTTCAATACAATAAAATAACTCATTAATGAAGTAGAACGTCATCCAAAACGCCTAGATCAGACTCAATAACCAATCACGCAAAATTTCCACAAATTGAAAACAAAAACATTTAAATTCTTACCTCATACAGCTCGATCATCCATCACGTGGTGTGATCACACACTCCAGATTATATTTTCTTATTACCACAGATAAGATTCCGACGCAGTCGAAAAGGCAATTATAAATTCAAAGAAATGGTTTTCGAAGAAATAGGATTGAGAATTCTCGTGGAATCCTACAAATTTCGGTGGAATCAAAGAGAAAATGAAAGAAAAATGTTTCCCTTGGCATCGGTTAACGGGGAATGTGAAGGGGCGGTCACTAACATGCGCTTGGGTAGCGCATACCGAGAAGCGCATCTCACCGGATTCGGGTCCACTCCAGCTGCAAGCATTAAGCATTACCGGCTTAGAGGTAGAACCGGCGTCGCATCAAATGTTTAATTTAAAAGCGGTTTTTTCCTTCTTAAAAATATATATTTAATCAAGTATTTAAATGGATTAATTAAGATATAATCTATTTAATTTATTTTAATTCTCGATTAAATATTTTAATTCTCGAAATTTCTATCAAGTAATAAAGGATAATGAACAGCAATAGCCACGACCCACAAGATCCGGAAATATTATCCATGAAAAATTGGCATAATTAAAAAAAGATTAAGTCTCTGATGAGATAATCTCACGAATCTTTACTGTGAGACGGATCAATTTTATCGATATTCACAATAAAAAATAATACTCTTAGTATAAAAAGTAATATTTTTTAATGGATAACCAAAATAAGATATTTGTCTCACTAAATACGACTCGTGAGACCGTCTCCCACAAGTTTTTATCTTGAAAAATTATTGAGTTCTTAAAATAAAATAATTATTGTTAGGATCGAATTAAAGTCTAGAGAAGGTACGAATAAATTCTTTTAATTTTTATTTCAAATTTGGACTACAACAGAACACATTGAGAAATATTATTAAGTTCAGTTCTATATAGAACGAAAAAAACTTAACATAATCTTCTAAAAAAATTGATTAAAAAATTTGTTAAACATTTCAAAAGATATACAAGTTCACATAATAAAAGCAGTTCGTTTGAAACATGTTATGAGACACTTTGTATGCAATATTTTAGTATTTGAAATAATAAATAAAATGCTTCAACAATACATCTCAAAACAACAACAATAAGTAAATTAAATTCAGTAAAATAATGATGCACGAATTTGTTTATGTATAAATGATTAAATTTGCAGAATGTATAATGTCTCTTTTTCTGATGCTATAATACAATATTTTAATATCTTTATGTGAAGACTATCACTCATCGATTATTTGAATCTTAACTCTCATATATGTGTGCATGTGTGTGTGTGTGAGTGACTTTGTGGGTAAAGATTTAGTCATTTACAATAAATATCTCAAATTTATTTTTATATATTGTGTTTGCTCTGATTTTAGCTAGTTTTCTTCAATTCATTTACACATGCTTTGGATCGCCATCAAAGCTTGTTATTTGAACTAAAAACATTGTATTTATGACCTCCGAGAATGATTTTGATGTTAATTATAAGAATATGATCGTTTTGAAAATTTAAGCAATGTTTTACATCAAATCAAAGTCTAGAGAAGGTACGAATAAATTCTTTTAATTTTTATTTCAAATTTGGGCTACAACAGAACGCATTGAGAAATTATATTAAGTTCAGTTATATGTAGAACGAAAAAAACTTAACATAATCTTCTAAAAAAATTGATTAAAAAATTTGTAAAACATTTCAAATACAAGTTGACATAACAAAAGCAGTTCGTTAGAAACATGTTATGAAACACTTTGTATGTAATATTTCAGTATTTGAAATAATAAATAAAATGCTTCAACAATACATCTCAAAACAATAACAATAAGTAAATTCAGTAAAATAATGATGCATGAATTTGAAATAAAAATATCTTAATGGTAAAACATAGAGAAAAAATATGTACTCAACAATATTTATACTTAACTAATTTTCATTTATTGAATTAACTAATTTTTTCAATCGAATTAGTTCGACGTACAACACACGTATATTTTTCTAGTTAACTTAAATTCCCACTTAAATCAACATATGAGGTGAAACTTATACAAAATATATGCAAAATCTAATTGAGAGACAATGATTTAAAAATATGTTATGCGAGAAAGGAGAAAATTTGCAATATTTCAATGAAAAATGGAGAATTAAATAATTTACAATTATAAGCTTTTGTTATGCGTTTTTTTTTAATTTAAATGTATATTTTCATCCGTACGCCTAGGAAAGAATTTGTTTTTTTAAAAAAAAACATTAAATGGTGTTGTGTAAACCAATTAAATTAAGCAAAAACTTGTGTGAGACGGTTTTACGGGTTATATTTGTGAGACGAATCTCTTATTTAGGTCACCCATGAAAAAGTATTATTTTTTATGATAAGAGTATTACTTTTTATTGTGAATATGGGTAGGGTTGACTCGTCTCACAGATTATGATCCGTGAGATGATCTCACATGAGACTCAATCATTAAATTAAGTTGCTTTGATTTGGTAGGCATGAAAATCATAAATCTCAATTTAAATCATTATTTAAAAGAACTTTTTTTTTGGCAAATTCGCTTTAAATCCTCAAACTCAAGTCTGAAACTTAAGTTTGTATTCATTTTGTGTCATAAAAATTAGTTTGCACTCCATGATCCATAAAAAATATTTATGCACTGTATGGATCTACATGCATTTTTTAGATGAAAATCAATATAAAATATTGAAAATATGATATTTGAGTACAAAACTTTCACATTTGCGTATAAAATACGACTTTATTAAAATAAGCATTTGCTACACAATTTTCGATATTTAAATATCATGTATTAATTGTTGGAATTTTGGTGCTTAATGAATGAAAATTAAGCAAATAAATCAATGTGTGTGATTTGGAAAAAATCGAAACGGAGAACGAAGCTTAATGAACGAATATTAAGTTCGGTGGTTCTGAATTAAACTCGAAACGAATTCATCAAATATTGAAAGAGTTTAAATCGAGTAGTCGGAATGTGTAAGGGACGGAAAAGAAAAAAAAATTGCTCGGTGAACAGTGCCTTGCGCGCGGCCGCGCGGGCATGCGCGCCGCGGCGCGCGCGCCTGTCGAGGCAGTGGCAGGCGCGCGGCCGCACGGGTCTGCGCGCAGCCGCGCACGCGCGCCTGCCGAGACAGTGGCAGGCGCGCGGCCGCGCGGCCGCAGCGTGCGAGCGGGCGTGCGCCCCTGCGCACACAGACGCGTCCCTTCGGATTTTTTTTCGAATTTTCTGATGTTTTTTTCATCTCCTTGGTATTGTTTGATGATTGTGATCAGTTACAATGGCCAAGGGACACTCCCTATAAATGAAAAATCATGTCTTTTCGTTTGAAAATAATGAAATGCATGATTATTCAAAATCAAAAACACTTTTACACATATACAAGCATAAGCATATTCTCCTTCTTCCTTTCTTCAACAAGAGAGAGTTCATCCATTTCTTTGTGAAAGAACTTAAATATTTGAGTGCTCATTATTCAAGTGTTGTAGTTGTATCTTGGAGAAGATTGCCACAAACTCTAGCACATTATGAGGGCAAATTCTTCTTAAGGACAAAGTGTTCAACACTTGCCTCTACAAAGTTCTATTCTTTGATTTTCTTCTTGCTTTTCCCTCATATTTGAATACCCCATACAACAATCTTAAGAAGAATTTTGATTTTTGATTATTTGCAAGAATATTTTCAATTGGCATCATCATCTACAACTCAACATACAACCATTACACAAGGAGAGAAACCGGAGAAATTTTCTGGTGCGGACTTCAAAAGATGGCAACAAAATATGCTATTCTATCTCACAACCTTGAGTTTGTCAAGGTTCTTGAAGGAGGATCCTCCCACCGTTGCTGAAAACGAGACAGACACCAACATGAGGGACCGCTTTGGATGCTTGGAACCAAAGTGATTTCTTGTGCAAGAACTACATCCTCAATGGGCTTGACAATGCATTGTACAATGTGTATTGTCAAGTCAAGACCGCCAAGGAACTTTGGGATATGCTTGATAAGAAATATAGGGCGGAGGATGCGGGCTTAAAGAAGTTTATTGTTGGGAAATTTTTGGACTTCAAGATGGTGGACTCAAAATTTGTTATGAGTCAAGTGCAAGAACTACAACTTATCTTGCACGAGATTCATGCGGAAGGAATGAGTCTAAGCGAGTCTTTCCAAGTCTACATGCATTTTTTAGATGAAAATCGATATAAAATATTGAAAATATGATATTTGAGTACAAAACTTTCACATTTGCGTATAAAATACGACTTTATTAAAATAAGCATTTGCTACACAATTTTCGATATTTAAATATCATGTATTAATTGTTGGAATTTTGGTGCTTAATGAATGAAAATTAAGCAAATAAATCAATGTGTGTGATTTGGAAAAAATCGAAACGGAGAACGAAGCTTAATGAACGAATATTAAGTTCGGTGGTTCTGAATTAAACTCGAAACGAATTCATCAAATATTGAAAGAGTTTAAATCGAGTAGTCGGAATGTGTAAGGGACGGAAAAGAAAAAAAAAATTGCTCGGTGAACAGTGCCTTGCGCGCGGCCGCGCGGGCATGCGCGCCGCGGCGCGCGCGCCTGTCGAGGCAGTGGCAGGCGCGCGGCCGCACGGGTCTGCGCGCAGCCGCGCACGCGCGCCTGCCGAGACAGTGGCAGGCGCGGCGCGCGGCCGCAGCGTGCGAGCGGGCGTGCGCCCCTGCGCACACAGACGCGTCCCTTCGGATTTTTTTTCGAATTTTCTGATGTTTTTTTCATCTACTTGGTATTGTTTGATGATTGTGATCAGTTACAATGGCCAAGGGACACTCCCTATAAATGAAAGATCATGTCTTTTCGTTTGAAAATAATGAAATGCATGATTATTCAAAATCAAAAACACTTTTACACATATACAAGCATAAGCATATTCTCCTTCTTCCTTTCTTCAACAAGAGAGAGTTCATCCATTTCTTTGTGAAAGAACTTAAATATTTGAGTGCTCATTATTCAAGTGTTGTAGTTGTATCTTGGAGAAGATTGCCACAAACTCTAGCACATTATGAGGGCAAATTCTTCTTAAGGACAAAGTGTTCAACACTTGCCTCTACAAAGTTCTATTCTTTGATTTTCTTCTTGCTTTTCCCTCATATTTGAATACCCCATACAACAATCTTAAGAAGAATTTTGATTTTTGATTATTTGCAAGAATATTTTCAATGGCATCATCATCTACAACTCAACATACAACCATTGCACAAGGAGAGAAACCGGAGAAATTTTCTGGTGCGGACTTCAAAAGATGGCAACAAAATATGCTATTCTATCTCACAACCTTGAGTTTGTCAAGGTTCTTGAAGGAGGATCCTCCCACCGTTGCTGAAAACGAGACAGACACCAACATGAGGACCGCTTTGGATGCTTGGAACCAAAGTGATTTCTTGTGCAAGAACTACATCCTCAATGGGCTTGACAATGCATTGTACAATGTGTATTGTCAAGTCAAGACCGCCAAGGAACTTTGGGATATGCTTGATAAGAAATATAGGGCGGAGGATGCGGGCTTAAAGAAGTTTATTGTTGGGAAATTTTTGGACTTCAAGATGGTGGACTCAAAATCTGTTATGAGTCAAGTGCAAGAACTACAACTTATCTTGCACGAGATTCATGCGGAAGGAATGAGTCTAAGCGAGTCTTTCCAAGTCGCTGCCATGATCGAGAAACTCCCTCCGTTTTGGAAGGATTTCAAGAATACTTAAAGTACAAAAGAAAGGAGATGGGATTGGAGGATCTCATTGTGAGATTGAGAATAGAAGAGGACAACAAGAGCACCGAAGCCAAGGCAAGTAAGATGGCACCAAAGGTGAACATTGTTGAAGCGAGTTTCAAGGGGAAGAAAATGAAGTTTGAGAAGCAACCACAGCAAGGCCAACAAACACCAAACAAGAAGAAGTTCAAAGGCACTTGTTACAACTGCAGAAAACCGAATCACATGGCTAAGGATTGTAGGAAGCCAAAGAAGGGAAATCCTCAAGCCAACGTAGCTCAAGAAAGGTCGGTACCATTTGATTTTTTTGAACTTAATTTATCTGCAGTTATTTTGGAAGCAAATTTGGTGGAAAACTCCAATGAGTGGTGGGTTGATACGGGAGCAACTCGACACATATGCTCCAACAAGGGGATGTTCTCCACATACACTCCATCGACCGGGAGAAAACTATACATGGGGAACTCCGCTACATCTGAGGTGGTGGGCACCGGAAATGTCGTACTGAAGATGACATCGGGTTTGCAAGTAACCCTTGTTGATGTACTTCATGTACCGGACATAAGAAAGAACCTCGTGTCGGGGTCTCTGTTGGTCAAACATTGGTTTAGACTAGTATTTGAGTCTAACAAGGTTGTATTGACAAAGAATTGTCATTTTATTGGAAAAGGATATCTCGATGAGAACCTTTTCAAGTTGAATGTAATGGCTTTAAGCCAAAATGTTGTTGAAAGTAATAAAGGAAAAAGTTCTATTTACTTGCTTGAGTGTTCACATTTATGGCATGTTCGTTTAGGACACGTAAATTTTAATACCTTGCAACGTTTAATGAAACTTGAATTATTGCCTAAATACAACGTCGATCCAACACAAAAATGCGAGATATGTGTTGAAGCAAAAATGACCAAAGCGCCTTACCACTCGATTGAAAGATGTACAACTCCTCTAGAACTAATACACACCGATCTTGGTGATTTAAAGTTTGTGCAAACTAGAGGAGGAAAAAGATACTACGTGACATTCATTGATGATAATACAATGTACTGTTACGTATATCTTTTGAGGTCAAAAGATGAAGCTCTTGAAGCATTCAAATGTTATAAGACCGAAGTTGAGAATCAACTAGGCAAACAAATAAAGAGAGTTCGAAGCGATAGAGGGGGCGAATACGGAGCACCGTTTGATGAATTCTGCACATCTGTGGGTATAATTCATGAAACGACTGCTCCTTATTCACCACAATCGAATGGCATGGCCGAAAGAAAGAATCGAACTCTAAAAGATATGATGAATGCTATGTTAATAAGTTCAGGACTACCCCAAAACTTGTGGGGGGAAGCAATACTATCGACTAATCACATCCTGAACAAGATACCCCACAAGAAAAATGACAAGTCACCTTATGAATTGTGGAAAGGTCACAAACCTTCCTACAAGTACCTTAAAGTGTGGGGGTGTCTAGTTAAGGTTGAAATACCAAAGCCTAAACAAGAGCGGATTAGACCAAAGACGGTCGACTGCATATTCATTGGGTATGCACATAATAGTAGTGCCTATAGATTTATAGTGCACAAACCTGAAAATGCAGAAATGAATACGAACATGACAATTGAGTCACGAAATGCAGTATTTTTTGAAAATATATTTCCTTGTAAAGAGAGGAAAGAAAATGGTTCTAGCAAGAGAAAACTTGATACGGAGAATGAAGGTCAAGTACCTACACATGGTCCAACTCTAAATGAAAATGCTATATCATTGGAAAGCTCTTCAAAGGAGCAAGAGCCAAGAAGAAGCAAAAGGGTTAGAATCTCAAAGTCCTTTGGTCCAGACTTCCATACTTTTATGTTGGAGAATGAACCAGAGAACATACAAGATGTTATGGCTAGCCCTGAAGCTCCTTATTGGAAAGAAGCCATCAACTCTGAAATGGATTCTATTTTGCAAACCCATACTTGGGAACTAGTGGATCTTCCACCAGGTACCAAGCCATTGGGATGCAAATGGATATTGAAAAAGAAAATGAGAGTTGATGGAAGTATTGAAAAATACAAAGCCAGGCTTGTGGCCAAAGGCTATAGACAAAGAGAAGGTCATGATTTCTTCGACACGTATTCACCAGTTTCAAGAATAACATCCATTCGCTGTGCTCATTGTTATTGCAGCTTTGCATAACCTTGAGATACATCAAATGGATGTCAAAACGGCATTCTTAAATGGTGAACTTGAAGAAGAAATATATATGGAGCAACCTGAAGGCTTCATAGTTAAAGGACAAGAAAGAAAGGTCTGTCGTTTAATTAAGTCGCTATACGGACTTAAACAAGCGCCCAAGCAGTGGCACGAAAAATTTGACAAAGTAGTATTGTCAAATGAATTTAAGATTAATGAGTGTGACAAATGTGTTTACATTAAAGGCACTCGAGAATCTTATGTGATGATATGTCTATATGTGGATGACATGCTAATAATGGGGAATAGCCAAGAGTTGATTAAGGGCACAAAGAAAATGTTGACAAAACATTTTGATATGAAAGATATGGGTATTGCTGATGTAATTCTAGGGATTAAAATCTTTAGAACTCCAGAAGCAATAGTCTTATATCAGTCTCATTATGTAGAAACAGTGTTGAAGAAGTTCAACGCTTATGACTATACCCCAGTAAAAACGCCTTTAGACGTGAATGTCCATTTGGCGAAGAATCGTGGAGAACCAGTTTCCCAACTGGAATACTCCAGAATAATTGGAAGCCTTATGTACATCACAAATTGTACTAGACCAGACATTGCTTGTGCGGTTAACAAGTTAAGTCGGTTTACAAGTAATCCTAGTGATGCACATTGGAAGGCATTGACAAGGGTGCTTAGATATTTAAAGCACACCTCAGAATATGGACTACATTTCACAAGGTATCCAGAAGTACTTGAAGGATACTGTGATGCAAATTGGATTTCTGATACCAATGACTCTAAATCCACCAGTGGCTATGTATTTAGCATTGGTGGAGGAGCAGTCTCTTGGAAGTCATCGAAACAAACTTGCATTGCGAGGTCTACTATGGAATCAGAGTTCATAGCGCTAGATAAAGCTGCAGAAGAAGCTGAATGGCTTCGCAACTTTCTAGAGGACATTCCATATTGGACAAGTCCAGTGCCAGCAATCATGATACATTGCGACAGTCAGTCGGCAATTGCAAGGGCACACAACAGTATGTATAATGGCAATTCTCGACACATTCGTCGAAAACATAATACTGTGCGACAGTTGATCTCTAATGGAGTTATATCTGTTGATTATATTAAATCAAAGGATAACTTAGCGGATCCGCTTACAAAAGCATTAAATAGAGATCAAATGTACTGTCTATCAAGAGGAATGGGTTTAAAACCTACCAAATAAAGTTTTCATAGTGGCAACCCAACCTTGTAGATTGGAGATCCCAAGATCTTGGTTCAACGGGACTACTAAATTATGAAAACTTGTGGAATCACTCCTCATTCCTAAGACGATGAGTGAAGTTGCCTACAAAGGTAGTGAGGTTAAGTATTGTACTTTTAATGATTATGTGGCTTGCAAAAGCGGGGTAAGTAGGATACCCTTTTACAAGGAGATCACCTATGTACGTGTGAGGACGGACCGCCTCGATGAAACACGTATGAAGCCAAGAAGTGTTCCATGGCCAAAACTGAAACGTCTCATGTTCTTGTGTTTAAAATGTACTAATTTTTTTTTTTTTTCGGTCCTTGAAAAATATTTTAATAAAAATATTTTTGTCCATGATCTAGAACATTCGCTAGCTAGCATTTAAAAATCAATTGCAATCGTCATAAAATAAAATAATCGCATGAGTTACCAAACCTAAATAGCAATAATCGTGAAACGCATTTTCCTCTCCAAAACCACTCTAAAGCATAAATAAATGGTTTTAAAAATCTTTTAACGTGAAATCATAATCCATAATCATGAGTGTGGAAAAATAGTAGAAGCGTTGGTCCTCGGGTTGTGTGCACCTTCAGTCCAGTCATCCCATGCGTCAAGCCCTCCCTCAACCTCACCATGCATCCATCACACCTAGTGAGTCTAAAGACTCAACACACCAAATCTTTGTAACGAGTAATAGATATAAAATCACATGCAACAGTGAAAATACTTGTACTTAAAATATCATTTCATGAAAATGCATAAACTTGAGCATGAACATTTTCGTAAATATTTTCATGAAATGCATAATCATGAACCTGAACCTTTACCTTTTTCCTTGATCATAACATGACATGATAACATGATATAATAACATGACGTGATTCTTTTCATGATCGTAACATTATCTTTTTCTTGATTGAATCCAGATCGTTAATTGTGACTTTCCTGACGTGACATGACATGACATGACATGACGATGGTACCATCTACATGAAACCACAGTACTGGGCGGCGGGGACATCAGCGACACAAGATCGTCAACTGAGCATTGGCCTATTCTTGATCATAACCTCAAATCCTGAATTCCTCATAGTCACAATTACTTCACTTTCATCAATGTTTCCATGTTTTCATCACCGTATAAAATCATGCATGAATATATTTTCTTTTGAAACCAAGCATGCACCATGTATTTTAAATGTCAACTTTAATCATAAAATTTCATGGACATTTAAAATAAATCATAAATAAATCATGAACATCTCGTAAACATTTAAACATGAACATAATATCATAAAAACAACATTTAGGGCACTGCCATGACCTTTACTAATTTTTAGGTGTAAAATGACTGTTTTACCCCTAGTCGTGACATTTTACGTTTCTGACTTTTTCCTTGATTTCTTGACTTCAACATGTCTTGAATAATTATTTAAGCTTACATATAATTTTCTCATATTTTTATTTGGCTTAAATCGAGGACTTTTTAATTTAATCTTGAAACGTGACGCATTAATGCGTTTAAATCCCGAATTAACCCAAACCTTAGCATAAAATTCCCAAATTAGAAATTTGGACTTATAATAATTATTTAAGCTTAAATATAATTTTTCATGATTTTATGAAGCATAAAACTAGACTTTTCGCTTAATTCGTTCGTTAGCGTTTCATGCGGCGATTAAATCCCGAATAAATCCAAAACTCGTTATTTTGACCCCAAATTTTAAACAAAGCATTTTTAAGATTTATTCTACCTTTCCAAGTCATGAACCGCACCCGTGAACCCATGGAATCAAATTTAGCTTTTTTAATTTTCGTTTTGACACCTTATCGAACGCACCGAGCCATCTCCTAATTTACTCGAGCCACGCCCGAGCCACCTCGAACCAAAAGTTAGCCAACCCGTCTAGGGACCCTACTGTGTAAGCCCAGCCCGAGAAACAAGCCCTGGCACAACTTAAAGCTTGCTGGAAATCGGCCCAAAGTTCTGGACTTGTGTGAACCTCCCATGAACCGTATATACTCCTACCTAGTCTAGGACTTCTACCAGCCCTTAACCAACGACCACCCATGACCCTAACCTTCCCTGGACCACGCCCAGACCAAGCCCAGACCTAGCCCAGCCCCTGAACCCTCGCGTGAGCCACCTGGATCAGAAGGCAGCACCGCGCGTAACTTGCTTCTCTCACGTTTTACCTGCTTGCTTGTGCCAGCAGTGATTACAGTCACTCCAGCTCCTGCCCCAACCATGGACCACCCTCCTTAGACCCTAAAGGACCCACCTGGCTCGCCCCCAGGCCAGCCGCGAGCCCCCTTATCTCAGCCATATCAGAACCTGCGCTATTTCCCTTCCACTACTCGGGTGGGAGTCCTAGCTTGCTAGGACTCAACCCAGCCCTCTTGGCTCGAGTCCTAGCGTGGCTAGGACTCTACCCTGACCCAATACATCCCCTGGCCGAGCCCTGGCTCAAGCCAAGACCATGCCAGCCTCTCCCTCATGAAACCCGATCACCCCAAACTCCTTGACAGAAATTCTCGGTTTCTGCTTGTTCTTATTTCCTGTTGTCTTAGCCGTGAGTTATGTGGGTGTGTGGGACTTCAATTCCTATAAAAGCTTTACTGAAACATGCTTAGACATCATGGCAGCCCCCTAAAACATGCAAGACATGAATCGACACAAGAAAACGTTAGTTCGTAGCATGTATACGTAAAAACCGAATTTTCCGAAATAAAGTTTCATGTTCCTCGTGCATCCATAATTTAAATAAATACTATGATGTAATGGATGAGAAAAGGAAGATATTGGCGTGCCTTTGCGTCGTAAACGCACGAAATACCGACGACGACGAAGAACGGAAAGATCCGAGGCTAGTTTCCCTCAAAACTTTGAAAGAAAAGTTGTTGCTTCTCACGGCCGAAGCCTGCTGTTACCGCCGAGGAAAGCTCTTGTTTTAGTAAATTTGAGCGGCGTGACAATTGTGTGCTTAGCTTAGGGTTTTTAATTCCTTTTTGTATACTAAACAAGTTTAATTAATAGGCTTGGGGCCTATTAACTCATAATTAAGCCCACTAGTGCAAGCTAGGCATTAATTAAACTCATAAATTTTAGAAAAGACGTTTTCATAAAGATATTTAGTGAATTAAATAGCCGGACTGCTTAAAAGATCGAATTTTAGTTGAAAATCCATTTCTTTGATTTCAAAAATATGAGAAAATTATCACCCTTAAATTAAATAATTAAAATTAATTATTTAATAAAACATTTTTCAGCCTTTGGTCTCCGCTCCTCGGTCGTCACTTGAATACCCTTTTGCAAATACAGTTTAATGCAACTATGCAGAAAATATATTTTAAATATGTCAAAATGCACCACATAAATAATTCGTGCGATAAAAACATTTAATTAAAATACAAGAGAATTTAATAATTGCATGCACATGGTTTACGTGAACTTTAAATTTTCGGGGCGTTACAAAAACGGACACAACCGATAACACAAAATGGAAATGGAAGAAAGGTATTCATGTGGGTACAGTTGTCAGGGTTTACATGAACCGCCAAGAAGTTCAAGACATCACGTTCACTTCGTGGCCTAGTAAATCCGATTGTATTCCACTAGGGCAGGTTCAAAGCCAAAAGCTACCTCTCCTGATGTGATAATTTTTCGTATATACTCTCTCTTATGCATCACGAGCATTCATGCATTAATTTCATTCATGTGGGGGATTGTTGGAATTTTGCTGCTTAATGAATGAAAATTAAGCAAATAAATCAATGTGTTTGATTTGGAAAAATTCGAAACGGAGAACGAAGCTTAATGAACGAATATTAAGTTCGGTGGTTCTGAATTAAACTCGAAACGAATTCATCAAATGTTGAAAGAGTTTAAATCGAGTAGTCGGAACGTGTAAGGGACGGAAAAGAAAAAAAAATTGCTCGGTGAACAGTGCCTTGCGCGCGGCCGCGCGGGCATGCATGCAGCCGCGCGCACGCCTGCCGAGATTGTGGCAGGCGCGCGGCCGCGCGTGTCTGCGCGCAGCCGCCCGCGCCTGCCGAGAGCGCTCGGCAGCGTGCGAGCGGGCGTGCGCCCCTGCGCACACAGACGCGTCCCTTTGGATTTTTTTTCGAATTTTCTGATGTTTTTTATATCTCCTTGGCATTGTTTGATGATTGTGATCAGTTACAATGGCCAAGGGACACTCCCTATGAATGAAAGATCATGTCTTTTCGTTTGAAAATAATTAAATGCATGATTATTCAAAATCAAAAACACTTTTACACATATACAAGCATAAGCATATTCTCCTTCTTCCTTTCTTCAACAAGAGAGAGTTCATCCATTTCTTTGTGAAAGAACTTGAATATTTGAGTGCTCATTATTCAAGTGTTGTAGTTGTATCTTGGAGAAGATTGCCACAAACTCTAGCACATTGTGATGGCAAATATTTCTTAAGGACAAAGTGTTCAACACTTGCCTCTACAAAGTTCTATTCTTTGATTTTCTTCTTACTTTTCCCTCTTATTTGAATACCTCATAAAACATTAATGTCAATGTGAAATATTTGAAACTCAAATATAATATATTAGTATCATATTTTCAATTTTTGTACAGATCTTCCTCTATGAAAAGAAAATGTTTCATTAATATCAATACATGTACTCAAAAATCATATATTCGTACTAAATCTGAAATAAATTGTAGTCAAATATCATATATTAATATCATATTTTGTATTGATTTTCATCTGAAACGTATTTTAGTACTCAAAAATCATACATTAGTATCCGACCTGAAAAAGTA
Organism: Primulina eburnea; assembly: GCF_022965805.1. NCBI lineage: Eukaryota > Viridiplantae > Streptophyta > Magnoliopsida > Lamiales > Gesneriaceae > Primulina > Primulina eburnea. The sequence continues at coordinate 56,928,463 of NC_133101.1, forward strand.
GATGCTCATATGTCATATATGAATATTATATTTTCAATATTTGCTACTGATTTTCATTTCAGAAAAGACACGTGGACTCAAAAAATATAACATTTTTTTGTGGATCAGATAATATAAAATATATATTTATTCTGATTAAGACTGAATGCAAACTTAAATTTAGATATTTAATACAAACTTACCATTTGTTCACCTCTTTTTCTTGACATGACTTATCCATTTTAAGTCAAAAACCGCACAACATAGGAAAAATCTAGCACGTATTCTTCACACATAAGCCACGAGACAGAAAAAAAATCATTAATATATGGAACTCATTGAGTACAGTTCTTATCTTTTCTATTGCCAATGTTTTTAAATTTAGGCCGGAAGAACGATCAGACCGGTTTACCCATTTCTTTTAAAAAATTTATAAAAATTTCGATTTTTTTTTAAAAAAGTTTATTTATTATATATAAATTTATTTTTTTTTTTTGTTAAATATACGTGAATTTTGAACTTTATTAAAAATATTGTTTTTAACATTAATAATATTAAACATTATTTCGATTTTTTTTTTTTAAATTTATATATATAATCATATTTTATAAATATGTTGTTTAGATTTTTAAACTTGGATAAATATAATTTTTTATTATTATATGCATATTTAAAATCTTTACTAATAATTTAAATACATTATATTATTATTTTATATAATATAACGATTTTCCGGTCCGACCAATGACCTGTTGAACCGTTTTTAATGTAAACCACTTCGATCATCGATTCAATTATAAAAACATTGTACAAACTACCTAGAGTTTGAGTTGAGTCAAATAATCTACTATATTTTGAATGGCAGGTCATGAGAGCAATTTCAATAGACAGAAAAGGAAAAAAAATGTTTCAGAAATCCATATCCTCTGTCAGATGACCGCAACAGCGAAAAGGCAGTCCGTGACAAGATTGTAGTTCCATTTGTCAAACATCTGCATCAAATTTAACGAAAAAAACTCAGTTAAACATGCAGGATTGGTTAGAATGGCATTTGACAAGTGCATAGATACAGGAGTGCATGGATCAGTAGAAGGTAACTGAATTATTCAACACTCTTCATCAATGTTCCCAAGCTGATTTGATATTAGATGTAGCTACATCTTTTTACATAAACTCATTGGCAAAAAGAAAGTACATGTTAGCTCATGACATTGTAATAGTCGAAGCTACAAACTGTAGAGTTACATGTGTATGGACTTCAATTGCAGGTCCAATTGATCTTTTATTAACTCGGCAGTACACACAATCCCTTAAAACACCATGGACACTCAGAGTTACTACCTTATGTGCAAATATGGGTTTCTCGAAGGAGGACAGTCAAAATTATGCTAGAAACTCGAATCAGTCAGAACAGTAGTCAACTATTTTTTCCTTGAATAATTATGTAAATTTCATTATTAAAAAAAACCATTTCTCAAATCCACGGAGCCTTTCGTATCATCATGGAGAAACTACAGAACTGAATTTAGCTAGGAGTTCCTCTAGCACATTAGAATTAGCATTCCTTTAAGTATTCATGATCTTCATCCAGATAATTAGGAGAATTGCTTTAGTTTTCGAAGTAACTAAACCGGTGATTGGAAAAGACAAACCTCGTCAGATGTTCCTTCCCCAAAACGTGTCATTAAAAAAAATAACTCAAGATCATCAAAACCAGTTCTCAACAAAATAAATAAAAATCAGTTTATTCATTAGCAATTGTTGGTAATAGTGAACTTTTATTCTTCTTTTGGCTGTGATCCCGCACACAAAGAATGTAACAGGAAAATAAGAAAAGAGAACCCGGATAATTAAACTAAGTCTATATAATGTAAGAAGTTCAAACATTTGACTATTTGAGGTCCTATTTTTAAGGCATGATAAAGTTCGAAGAAAAAAATACAAAAAGACAAGTGTTGTGTGGACTAAAGAACCTACATGAGGGAGAAAGTGGTCGTAACAATAGAAGCTGTTTTGACCAAAAATTGATCATCATAAGATAGTAACGAGTCAAAATAGAAAAGGGCTCACCTGAACGATATCTTGAAATAGGAATTTCCCGCAATTCTCGTCTCATGCACAAATATTCACTTAACAATGCCATTATTGCCAGGCTGGTGATGTTCACGACCCACCATGTCATTGATGACGGCCACCCACCATATAAAATGCATATGAAGAGGTGTGTGATATAAAGGGTAGCAGAAAAATCCAGGCATTTCTTAGCTCTCTCCACTAATAGAGCGAAAACCCAGCACTGCTTAAATAAAAAGCAGTTTGTCAGTGATGAAAATTTCAAAAATCCATCACAAGTCTAAACTATAGAAAAGTTCGGCACATAACATAAACATATCCAATAAACAATTGTGTTTTAAAGTGAATGTCAAAATCACGAACCTGACACAATGATACGATTGCAGAGCACCCGAAGAAGTTAAGTTAGGTAGTTAGAGTTTGAGTTAGTTGACAGTAGTAGTTACAATAGTTGAATATAAATAAGAGGAAGTAAAAAAGAAATAACTGTATATTCTTGTAATTCAAACTCTATTCTTGTTAATAAGATTCTCTCATTTTTACCCCAATCCTGTCTCTTCTTAATCTATTTCTTAGAGATTAGCGATCTAGAATTCGCTCATGCATCAGATAATCTCCGCAGAAAGTTACACACTCACACACACACACAAAATGCAGGCTTTCCAGGTGTGCAACACACAAAAATGTGCGACTAAACGCAACTCTTGGACTTCTAGAAAACTAGGGGATTGAATGAATCAAAAGGAAGCAAAATTTGAATGTTCTCGGTTTGCTTGAAGCAATAATCTACCTAAACTCTAATGGACGACAAATATTTAATAGAAACCAGAATATTTGAGGAATGAAATTGAATCAACATGACTTCATTACAGTAACATAAAGCAGCACAGCTACAAATGCTGAACAAATTGGCAAAAACACTATAGAATGTTCTGAAATTGCTACAGAATTATGCTCATGAATTTATAATTTATTTCCCATATCAAGATTCATACTACAACTCCAGACTGATCTATTAGGTGGCAAATCTGAACATGATGGATAACAAGGATAAAATTTAGGCTGAAATTTAGGCACAACACCACGAACCATAAACTAAATCCAACCTAAATGACTATAGATTAATGCAAAAAACAAAAAACATCCCACAATCATATCAAAGAAGTGTTAAAACAAACTCACCCAGCAATAGAGCTGAGAAGAATCGAAGAAATTATGCACCAACCAGTCACTGTAGAAGCATCAACCGTTGCATAATCAAAGAAATACACCAGACTCATCCTCGAAACCCGAGTACCAACAAGAATTGACAAAAATATTCCAAGTGTCAGATAGTGCAGGCTCTGAAGGCACACGATTTGGGCAACAATCAGCCATGGATCCCAAGCCACCGCACCATAGAACATGACTTTCAATTCAATTCACTTCCCCCTTTCTGTGATTTCTCAGATTAACAAACAAGATTCAACTATTCTTGATTTTTTTATCGGAACTCTGATTTTTTGTGGGTTTGGCGCTGAATCGAGGAGCAAAAAGAGAATCGCGTGGAGATCTTCCGTCACCAAGTTGAACTTAAATCAATTTAGTTTAAATTAATAATTAAAAAACTTAAATTCGGTAAAGCCCCAATCACCAGGCCCAATTCGCACATCTAAATTGTACACCGGCCCATGTTTTATTTTACTCAATTTTATTCAAAATATTCATAAATACTAGTAACCGTTGCACACACGTTGCGTGTGTCCTAAATACATGTGGCTAATATATTAAATATTCATGATATTACAACATAATGACGTCACAACATAAAGAAGAGAGTTTATTTTTCACGGTCGCTAGTTTGGAGAAGAAATAATATTATTTTTCACGTGAACAGTTTCCATATGACGGTGAATATAATATTATTTTTTTAAAAAAAATATAATATAAAAAATGAGAAAAGGTAAAATAGAAAAGAAAGTTAGTGTCCTCATAGAGCGGTTATTATCAGGGGCTCAAATATAATAAAATAGTAAATAATAAATATAAAAAATTAAAAATGGTAAAACAGGAAAGAAAGTTGGTGTTCTCGTAGAGCGGTTATTATTATGGCCTCATACTTAATATGATAGTATAGATTATTATATTTTTTAATATGTGTCTAAATAATTTTTTTTTTTATTCTCTCCTTATATTTTCTTTGGCTCATAATTATTTTTATTATATTTATACCATGTTTATTTATATCTCTACTATTTTATAAAAATTGAGCATTACAAACAAACTTAATTAATCCGATCTCGTTACACCAACATCATTTTGCAGAATTTATCTTTAGAGAATAATCTTTACATCCTAAAATTAATGGGTAAAATCGAAAAAATCGTACCCACCATCTCCACCAAATTCATGCTCACGTCTTTTCATCCACTATTCAACAATCTCATTGCTTCCACTTCACAGATATATTTATCTTTACATGACAATTACTCAACTTCGAATTTGTTTGCCTAATTTATACGTAAAATCTTTGTACACACATCCATGTATTTGGCGATTTTGAACGATTCGTTTTGCAGTTAAATTTTGATTTATCCTTCATAAAGCAGTTGGATCTAGTATCCATTTTGATGAGAAATATCGTGTTTGCTATGATGGACAGTTATTAGGTTTAGTCTTGGGTGAATTTTTTTTGTTAAAGTGATAGTTCCCCAAAATACTTGTTGTAACCCATGCTTGAAACACTATTCATCCACTCGAGCTTCTTAGCTATATGTCGAACTCGGAAAATTATTGACATGATTATTTTTTGAAACTACCTAAATTTTTTTATACAGAGTTTGTCCTTATTGACATGGTTATTTTTCGATTTTAAAAATTAAAATATTTTAGATTTTAAAATCCAAACCCATATTACAAATATCTGCTTTTGTTGTGCAGTACTACGAGTATCCCAAAACAATAAAAAAAATATAGGAAATAAATGTATCTTTGGGATTGAAATCCAAATTGTAATCACAGATATCTCACGTGATCCGTCTCGCAGATTCGTGAAATTGTCTCACAAGAGACTTACTATTCTTTATATTAACTCACGACCCACCGACGGTGAACATACAAAAAATAATCAATTTAATTTCGGATTTGCGTAAACAATCTCGAGTAGGCATTTTGTAGGAACATTCTTTTTTCATATCCAAATCGAAGCAATTAGAAAATGTGAAGAATTTTCAGAAATTGACAAATGACGCACCAATCGAAATCAAGACCGTTGATTATAGCAGGTCAAATCCATCGACGGCCAATACTGCATCAGATTACACATCCTGTCTCAGGACGCCTTCAGTTATGCTTTACTACAAAGCATATTTATAAATTTCATCCGCCTTCCTAATTTTTTCAGTAGTATTTCCTCAATCACTCTCTCTACATTTCTACACTCTCGAGTTCGTGTTTTCTCCACACACCGAGCCACTCGTCGATCTTGTTACGCTCGGATCTCAGGGTTTCCCAGTTGCATCACTCAATCCGCAGCAATGGCGAGTCATTTTTTTATGTTTTATGTCTGAAGTTGATTTTGTGTTTTGTTTATTAGATCTGGTATCGGAAATTTTTGCTTATTTAGATCACAGTTTATGGGGGAGGTGGGGATTGTGATGTGTTTTTTTTCCTTCTCAATTCACGCGGAAGATGCGTAATCTGTTTGGATTTTTAGACTGATTTGTTTTCTGAGATCTGACCTAATCTGCGATTGTTGTTCTATGTTATGAACTTTGATGTTGGTGCCGCTGCAGCCGCTCAGACTCGAAATCAAGGTACTGAGAAACATTTAAATCGAGGGCTACTGTTTTAAATAGCGTTGTTGTAATATGTGCGTGCTTGTGACTGGAGAATTTGTTTTGATGCTGACTTGAAATCTTTCCACCAGAGGAAACTTGCTCAAAGATCAGAAAGAGTGAAATGTGTGGATCTGCACCCATCGGAGCCATGGTACGCATCTTGTGCGATCAATCTATATTTCTTTTACATTCCTTAGTTGCTGCTCCTGGCGTTTTATGTTAGGAATGGATAAATGATTCTTGTTATTTCCCCATTTATTTAATTGTCTCTTATTTTTTTAAACGTTTAAGCATCCTACTACTTCATTGACATCCCACTACAGCATCTTTTTGAGGTTTCCTGTGCTTTCTGGTTGAGATGTTTGAACATAAAAAGCTTCACTATTCTCTATTGGTCAAATTTCGATGGGGTTTACTTATTCATAATGTTTGTTCCTCACAGGATGTTGGCAAGTTTGTATTCAGGGACTGTTTGCATTTGGAACTATCAGACCCAGGTGTGTAAATTGTAGCTGACATTATTATTTATACGCTGTGACTCATGAATACTAGTTTCTGATGAGTGTTTGCTATTGAATCTCGCTTGGATGTTGTGTATTTTCCATTTACTTTCTAAACTTAGTATGGATTAGATTATTGTTTGAAATCTTCGAGAATTTGGCCGAATCATGACTCTGATCCTACACACTGATGACAGTAATTTGTTAGCTTGATATTAGCTTTTCAGTTTACGTAATATACAAGTTTTCTGCTTTAGGAGGAAAGTTTTGAAAGGAGATAAATGGACAAAGAATATTATTTCTCTTTAGTGTGTATCTGTATGAGAACAGTGTGAATTATGTAAGGAATTACAAAAGAAATTCTTTCAACAAAGATGTGAATTGGGTAGGATTGGTCGACGAAATATAAGTCTAAGACTGAACTTGGATATACCTCAGAACAACACATTTTTGTTACCATGAGACATATTGACAGCCGCTGATAATTTGATTGGACTGAAGTTGGAATGGGTGCACTTGAAGATATGAATGATTTAAAAAATAAATGTAACCCATAATTACCAATTTTGTTGTGCTCTTGAAGCTTTCTCCAAGTTGCTGTTGTCTATCTTTTGAGGGGGTTTAAAGCCTAAATGACTTTTTAAAATGTTATTTTTTGTGTTGCAGACAATGGTGAAGTCTTTTGAGGTTACGGAACTACCAGGTGCATGATTAGAATTGAATGTTATTTATCTTTTACAGTTGAATAACATTTTCTATTGTAACAAGGAGCATTTTCTCATGCTCTATCCTACCGTTTAATCTCACAGTTAGGTCTGCGAAATTCATAGCACGCAAGCAATGGGTTGTTGCTGGTGCTGATGACATGTTCATTCGTGTGTACAATTACAATACGATGGATAAAGTCAAAGTGTTTGAAGCTCATACTGATTATATTAGATGTGTGGCTGTTCATCCCACTCTTCCATATGTTCTGTCATCCTCTGATGACATGCTCATAAAGCTTTGGGACTGGGAAAAGGGGTGGGTATGCACTCAAATATTCGAGGGTCATTCCCATTATGTGATGCAAGTAACATTCAATCCAAAAGATACCAACACTTTTGCAAGTGCATCGCTTGATCGGACAATTAAGGTACAATCTGAATGCTTTTTCGATGATCCTTCTCCAGATTTTTCTTACCTTGACCTCAATATTTTAGCCAATAATATTTATTTTTGTAGATTTGGAATCTTGGAGCCCCAGACCCAAATTTTACGCTTGATGCCCATCTGAAAGGAGTCAATTGTGTAGATTATTTTACTGGTGGGGATAAACCTTATCTAATCACGGGTTCTGATGATCACACTGCTAAGGTTTGTACATATGTTTCCTTTCATCTTCTGTTATATTCAGGGTTTTAGAACAACATATGAAATCATGTGCAATTTATGCCGAACAGGTTTGGGATTATCAGACAAAAAGCTGTGTCCAGACGCTAGAGGGTCACACACACAATGTTTCTGCAGTTTGTTTCCACCCTGAACTTCCGATTATAATAACAGGCTCTGAGGATGGTACTGTCCGTATATGGCACGCTACCACATATAGGTAATTCTTTGCTATAAGATGGCTCTATACTTGATAGTTGGAATATGCCTACGTCTATTTCTTTTACCTTTTCTGCTGTAGAAAGTCATCTTCAAATGTTGCCAAAGTATTCTCATGATGTTTGTCATCTTGCAGACTTGAAAACACATTGAATTATGGTCTCGAGAGAGTTTGGGCAATTGGTTACATGAAAGGTTCAAGACGGTAAGCTTTTGTGCTGTTAATCTAATGTGCTTCTGAGGCTTTTTTGATGAATCTGAAAGTCGGGTATTGATACTGGCAGTATTCGCCCTTGTTGATTCACTAGTTATATTTGGCTAAAATTCCTTTACACACACCTTGTTCAAACATGTTAGTACAATTTTAAAGCTTGTTTCTGAAAGAAGCAGTTGTGAATTGTGATAAGCCTTCAACTCATTTTCCAACCTGAACAGTAAAGACTCCCATTCCAAAATCATAGTTTTTTTGTCATAGCATATTAGCTGGTGAAGATAAATCCTTTTGGTGAATTATGTCTTGATTTTTATTTTACTTGTGGATATATATCTTACTGATGAATGCAGGGTTGTAATTGGCTATGATGAAGGATCCATCATGGTAAAGCTCGGTCGAGAAGTACCAGTCGCTAGTATGGACAATAGTGGAAAAGTCATTTGGGCTAAGCATAATGAGATTCAGACGGTTAATATTAAGAGTGTTGGAGCTGATTATGAGGTAACACTTTTGCTGGAATTTAACATATCGGTTTTCAATCAAATTGATGTTCTCAAATTACTTGGCGTTTTTCCCAGGTAGCTGATGGAGAAAGATTGCCGTTGGCTGTTAAAGAATTGGGTACATGTGACCTCTACCCGCAGGTGATTGATTATTCCTTGATTTGTGAAAGCTGTATTTTGTAGTGATATTTTTAAGTGTGATTACATATTATGGTATTCAGATCTTGATACATTCTCAATAGAGCCACTTTTTTGTCTTTATGAATGTTATTGTAAAGAAAAGTTGATGTTTCATCCATTTACTTTTAAAATTTTATTTGGTTATTTTAGTTCTATGTTGTTTTGTGTGGTCTAAAAGTGAAACCATACGGCCATTCTATCTAGCAAGGAAGCTAAATGATCTTCCTATTGCCTTTTTAGAAGAATTTTTCAGAGAAAATTTCTGAAGTTAATTTCTTTTAATGATTGGGGCGGAAGAGGAGTTCTAAAAAGCTGTTCGTTATCTTCTTGGTGCCAATGTTTCAAATATCGAATTCCATTCAGCTATAACAATTACTCACGACTCTGTGTTTTGGAATATTTACTCGAAATTTTCTTGTACGCAGAGCTTAAAGCATAACCCCAATGGGAGGTTTGTTGTTGTTTGTGGAGATGGCGAATACATTATTTACACAGCTTTGGCTTGGAGAAACAGATCATTCGGCTCTGCGTTGGAAATTGTGTGGTCAACTGAAGGAGAATATGCCGTTAGAGAAAGTACATCAAAAATTAAAATCTTCAGTAAAAATTTCCAGGTTTTTCTTCTTCTTCCTTCCTTTTCATTATTCCTGAGCGAAATGGAAAAGTCACTGAAGCGAAATGGAAAAATAAACTGCGATGGCTTTTTGTCTCCCCCTTCTCTTATTTCAAGTTTAAAATTCTAAACATTAGTCTGGTTGGAAATCATATGGTTTGTCCACTATCATAACAGTAATATCACATTTTTCAGGAGAAGAAAAACATCCGTCCCACATTCTCCGCGGAGCACATATTTGGAGGAACTTTATTGGCAATGTGTTCAAATGATTTTATTTGTTTCTACGATTGGGCTGAATGCAGGTTGATACGACGAATTGACGTGAATGTCAAAGTAAGAAAGTTATAGCTTGAGTTATAGTATGCTTATGTCTCTAAGGTGGCAATATTGATTACGAAAGTTAATTTATCTGTCTCTTGGTTACGTAATCCAGAATCTTTACTGGGCAGACAGCGGGGATATGGTGGCTATTGCGAGTGACACATCATTCTACATACTCAAGTTTAACGTAATTTTTTTTTGTTTTTCTTCTGATTCTTATGAATTTACATGGTGGTTCTTTCTAGTGAAGTTTAAGCAATCCGATTTGCTTTTTGTTTTGCAGCGTGATGTGGTTTCTGCCCATCTGGATAGTGGAAGATCCTCAGATGAACAAGGCGTGGAAGATGCTTTTGAGCTTCTTTATGAAATTAATGAACGAGTAAGGACTGGACTTTGGGTTGGGGATTGTTTTATTTACAACAACTCTTCCTGGAGACTCAATTACTGCGTAGGTGGTGAGGTATGTTGTGATTTTTCAAATAATCTTATTATCATTATATTCCGTTTCTTTCTTCCTTGAGTAAGAAAGCAACGATTATCTTTGTGACTTTGTAGGTGACAACAATGTTTCATTTAGACCGGCCAATGTACTTACTTGGATACCTTGCTAACCAGAGCCGTGTTTTCCTCATAGACAAAGAATTCAAGTTAGTTGTTCATTCAAAATTTTATAATTAGCGTGTGTTGATTACATTTGTTATTCGCGTGTTTTGATCACATTTCACATTGGGAGTGGTATCAGAAATATAGTGTTTTTGTTAATTGTGTCTATTGATCTATTTGCAGTGTTATAGGATATACTTTATTGCTCAGCTTGATTGAGTATAAAACTCTTGTAATGCGTGGTGATCTGGAAAAGGCAAATGAGGTTTTACCATCAATCCCAAAGGAGCATCATAACAGGTTTGCCACCTCTTCATTTTTGTTATTATGGTTTCTTAAATCTTCATGCCATATGCATGACTGACTTTTATAACTTACTAAAACCTATTTGTCTGTCACTGTCATTAACAGGAACAACTATAGCTCAAATTCTAACATTATTAATTTCACATTACTTCTGCATGATGCCATGACACTTCAATTGCTTTTCTTCGCCATTTTTCTCTCGAATCAAGATCCTGTGTTTGAAATAAGAACTATATTGCATGGGTACGGGTACTGGTACCATATTGAATACAATAGACACAATGATGCTATAAGTTTTGAAAATATAAGACACGATACGACTACGATACAATAATTATTAAAAAATAAGTATAGTATAAAAAATAAAAATTGTAGAGATATATATGTTTTTGTAAATATATTGTATGGATATATATATATTTATGTAAATATATACAATGTATAACTTCAGAGTAGTGATTTAAGAAGAAAAAGTGATTCCGTATCCTAGCTGTGTACAAGACGTATCTGACTGGTCAAACCCAAAAAATTCAACGACACGGATTTTGCCGTATCCTACACGTATCAGCGTTTCATTTCCGTATCCTTGTTGTACGCGTGTCCGATACTTCCAAAAAAAATAAAATTAGGAGCCCGTGCTCATAGGATAAGGATAATGTTCCTTAACTTGCTGTTTTTATTTCTCAGCTTATGTGCCATTTCTTATCTGGTTTTGATTTGCGGATTCTAGAACAGTTATTTTAACTTAATTCTGGATATCAATTAATTTTGTGCCCAGTGTGGCTCGTTTCTTGGAATCCCGAGGAATGATAGAAGATGCCCTAGAAGTTGCTACTGAGCCGGATTACAGATTTGAGTTAGCCATACAGCTGGGTAAACTAGAGATTGCAAAGGTAAATGACTCGTTTATTTTGTTTGCATGCACTTGAATTATTACGATATTATCTCTCATATTTTGTACTTTGGTGAATGATTCGGTTCTTTCAAACATTTTCTACACAGGAAATTGCTGCAGTAGCTCAGAGCGAATCTAAATGGAAGCAATTGGGTGAATTAGCTATGTCTACTGGAATGGTATGCACTCCACCATTTAGCCCTAAATTAACATGCATCACTTCAGTAATTTTAAAGCTGATATTTCTTAAGTTTGATGTAATGCTTTATATTTGATGCCTTGAGTTTTGTTAATGCACAAATTATTTAACATCAGCTATTGAGGAGAGACCTTCAAGCCCCAAACAGTCACCATTACAACTTTCCCTTTACCTGTAACATGGTGAAGTATTGTCGATAACAGGCAATGGCAGTTATAGGATGTCTAGTTTACCCTCTCTTTTTAATTTTTAGAAATGAAGATGTTATTCATGCATCCTTTACCCGGAAGAAACCTTACTAAAAACCACAATTATCCATATCCTTTATATCCCGTCCAAATGAGACAGATGGAGCCCAAATTAGAACCCTATAACGCACAATGTTATTTTTTAGTTTTCAGTCGAACTGAAGTTTGACGCTAGGAACATTAGGCTTCATTTCAACTCAATGAACATAAGGTTTGAGCAGTTCAACCTGAATATGAAATACAAATGTCGTTTTACTGATTTGACTCATTTGCACAATGAGATATATCCTCATGGGAAGGTGGACCAAATGACTTCATGATAATGTATATGCACGAGAGGCGAGAGCATACGACGTTTTCCTTATCCCCCCTCTATCTTTGTTGATTTAATGAGGTGCACTTGTAAATCCATTTGGTACTGGATTCAAATGCTTTTGTTGATTATTGCAGTTAGAGATGGCTGAAGAATGTTTGAAGCAAGCAAATGATTTGAGTGGTTTGTTGCTACTCTATTCTTCTTTAGGAAATGCTGAAGGAATTGCCGAACTTGCATCTCTTGCCAAAGAGCATGGGAAAAATAATGTTGCGTTCCTCTGTCTTTTTATGTTGGGTAAACTGGAGGAATGCCTTCAGCTATTGGTTGACTGGTAACTCTTTTTGATTGTATCTGGTTGTTGTTTTTATTTGTTGCCTTGATTCATATGAGTACAAAATTGTTTCCAGCAATCGGATACCTGAAGCTGCATTGATGGCTCGTTCTTACCTCCCAAGTAAGGTGTCAGAAATAGTCGCGCTTTGGAGAAAGGACCTCGGCAAGGTTGCTGTCATTTTATATAAACTGTATATTTTTTTAATTTATAAAAATTGCTGTTTAATGGAGTGTAAGAGGGTTATTGGTTGATTGTGCTGTTTGATCTGATTCTATGATTGAATGCAATTGTCAGATTAATCAAAAAGCTGCTGAATCTCTTGCTGACCCTGAAGAGTATCCAAATTTGTTTGAAGATTGGCAGATTGCGCTTGCTGTTGAAGCTAAAGCTGGTGAAACACGGTATCTATTTATGTTTGGCAGATGAATTTCTCATACTCACTATTCAATGGTACATATTATAGTATAAGAAGTAGAAATTTGACCACATATTGTGATCGTGATTTTTTTTTCACTTTTTTTAATTTGAAAGGCTAAGTGTAAATTTGATCCAAGTGGGATGTAGTATTTGGCTTTATTTTTTATTGTTTGGAGTTTCCTTGTCTAATGTACTGAGTTTGGGACAAGCTTTATAAGTTAATGTATGAAGATGAGCCCGAGAGGAGTTCATATCAACTTGTTTTCCATGTAGGGGTACATATCCTTCAGCTTCTGAATACGTGCACCATGTTGATAGATCAACTGCAAGTCTTGTAGAAATATTTAGAAATATGCAAATGGATGAAGAAGAACCACTGGAAAATGGAGACTTGGACCATGAGGTAGAGCAGAATGCATCTTCTTTGTTCCGAACTATTTGTCGATCCAATAATTAGCACTTTTTGCACTTTACAGAAAACTAAAGATGATATACAAGAGCATCCACTCGTTAAAAATTTAGTAGTTTTGTCTGTAGCTATATTCTGTCAAGTCTTGATTGTGGAATATTTTTTAAAAATAGGTATCTGCTTCACAAAGGATTTCCGGCCTTTCTAATATTGAATGTGCTAGTTGTCCGTTATGCATCTTGTGGAATGAAAGGGATGTTTAGGTCTATTTTATGTGCTTAAGGTTTTTTTAATTGTTCGATAGCATTTGGCTGCTAGAATTCTTTATATATGCTGATATGAACCTGAAAAATGTTGCATCAATTTTTTAAAATTTTTAGTCTCTTATACTATCGACACTCAGGAGTTGGTGTTTTTCTTTTCCAATTTTGTATAGGCTGCTGAGCAGAATGGAGATGAAATGAAAGACGAGCAAGGTGAAGCACATATAGAGGGGCATGATGAGGGCCAAGATGAGGCTGTTGTGGTGGATGCTGACTCTACAGATAGTGCTGTACTCGTTAATGGAAATGAAGCAGAGGAAGAGTGGGGTACGAATAATGAAGGAAAACCATCAGCCTAAAAGCAATTGGTTGTGCCGTGTGAAATTCCTAGTTTTGATGCTGGTGATTAATTGAATTTCTTTTAGTTGCTTCGTAGACTACCAATTTTTGTAGTGTTTATGCAATCTTGTGTTATCAATTATGTATTCATCAGGATCCCATATGCATCTTCTTATCAATACATAGAGTTTTAGTAGCCAGCAAACATTGATTACTAGTGTGAATAAATAACCTAATGTAAGTGGGATGAGTTCCCTTTTGAGAGAAAGCATACTAGTGTTTGAACTGCTGTTTTATGACATATCCTTTAGTTTCTTGTGGAAATGAGGTAAAATGGAGATCATGTATGCTCATGCGATATCATTATCTATCTTTGATTATGGTGTTTCTTCACTACCATGGACGCCATATATTTTAATGGCACTTTCATTTCATGATCAGTTGCAAGATCTTTTTCTTCGACCAGTTTGGTAATATGCTTTCCATATGAGTCGTCGTATCATATTGCTTTGGCAACTTAATGTAATTTTGGCTGGAAAGCAAAACTTAGGTGCAGAAAAATTATATAATGAAATTTTATATTATTTTTATGTAACAGTTTTAATCCTATAACAACCTAATCTTAATTTTCCTTCCTTTTTGTCTGAGTTGACAGTGCTTACACCACATCATTAGGCCCTCTGAAGACATATGGCTCCAGCGATGTATAACTTCTCAGGGTAAGAATCGAGGCTTTTTATGAAATGTATTTTAGTTGCAATTCTTTCATTTGTCAGATACCAAATATATATTAATTTGCTACAAGGAGGTATAGGAAGTGATTTTCTATTTTTTGGTCTACTTAATCTGAAATGTATAACTTTTGGCGTTATAAATTTTTTTACTGAATATACTACTGCTGATGACATTTTCTATATTTTGTGCACATTAGGTAAAAAATGGATTTGAGTACAGTTTTTCTTATTAGTTATGGTAAAAATTGATTATCGCAATTTTATACACCGTGAATTTGATGCCTAATTCTTGTTAGGAAAATCAAAACATTTGGTCAGCTGATTTGATGTAACGCTTGATCCTGAACTTATGCTATTCATTCTTGTTGAAAATATGTATTTGTTTGAGCAATATGCTGAATCACATTCTCGGATGTTCTCAGAAAATAAAACATTCACGAGTGTGTCAAATCATTTCACTTGTGTTTCAAAACTCAGCAAGCAAATACTTATTGGACTAGGGATATCTAATTTTACATTATTTCTCATAGTTGAGGCTGACTCTGTATTTAGATGGCCCGTTCTGTTTTGTCGTTCGTATAAACGAAAGATTTCTCCTAATCTGGCATGTGGCTGACAACCAAGTTTGTATTCTCATAGACCTTGAAGCACTTTCTCATATTAGCTACTAATTTAGTTTTTTTATGTCGCAATTATTGTTTCATCTCATTTAAGTAGATAGAGTCGTGACACGTTCGTACTCGTATAACGATCCCTATTACTTTGATACTGTGAGAGAATTCATCTGTGTCCCCTCATCTCTTTGCGCACCGATGTACGAGTCTGATTCTTGTTCCAGGTACTTTTGAGGTCGCCTGGAGTAGTTCATATCTGGGGAATAGTGTCTTTTCTTCCTGTGGTGTGATAAGCACAACGAATTTTGTTTCGTAATCGTAGCAGGCATACAAGGTGTAATTTCCAGTTTTTATTTAAATTATAGTTGTGGACTTTTTTCCTACTTACTACATACTTGTTAATACCATTTTCAGTTTGGAATGATCGCTTGCTACTGCGATTTGTGAGTAATAGATACAAATAGAGGTAGTAGTATTGATATGATTCTTCAAAAACGAAAAGCAAATTATTAGTACTTCACGTCCGATCATATTCGTATTAAGTATTGCGTGCTTGATTCCATATGCTTGGTTTTAGTTGGACTTCGGTCCCTTTTTTTTTATATTAGAGCGCGGATTACTGTTTTTTTCCTAAGAAAATTATAAAAAGCAAAAAATATTCTTCCTTTTATGTCATTCCAAATATGTTTCATGTCATGTCCATATCCATTTTTTTTTTTAAAAAATGGTATTTCATGTATCTCCAAGTTCAGAATTCGTTTAAAATGCATGAACGTAACTCATCGAACAGTGACAAGTAATTCGGTTCCATAGTAGCTTTGACGTCCAACGAACGCTCTTAACCCATGTTTCGCTCTACATAGACCATAGTGGAGGAATTTCAATACCACATAGAACAATCATCTCAAAGAGTGAGTATGATACCGAATATAAATATAAAACAATTAAGAGTCCGTTTGGTTGAAAAGATCAATTTATTAAAAATAGTTTTAAAAAACAAAAAAAAATACTTTTTTTAAAATGATAGTATTTGGTTACAAAAAATGTTTTAAAAAATATATAAAAATGTGTTTCTTTTTAAGAAACTAGAATTTTTGGCTTTTGGGTTTTTTGTTCTACTTATATTTAAAAACTAAAGCAAAAATGGCGACCCAGGATCAGAACCAATGACGATTTTATCTTTAGCTGCGTTCTTAAGCTCAAGTAGGATTTCTTCCTTAACCATTCCATTGTGTTTGTATTGATAGCCATTCAAATTTTTATAAGTGATTTGGATCTATGGAGATGTAGATAGGTTTGAAGTTGTCGCCTTTTGCTTTTCTATTTTCTGTGAATTTATGAGATGATGAAATAATTAATCATCTAAAGCGAAGGTATTTATATCATTAAGATTTTTTCCCGGCTGTTTCTGTGTATAGATATAATAAGAAAGTATACGGGCATCCCCCTGTCTGAAAATATTAGCCTCTTGTTGCTTTGGGTGCCTACTTCTGAACATTTTTTTGGTATTTGCCTCTTATCCATGTTTACCGTGAGTTGATCTTGAAATTAGAGAGCATGATTTTGTCATTGGATAAATGAGGAAACGCGTCTCCTCATCGGTGAATTATTTCCGGTATATACAGTTTGAAACGAGTGACCCTGCCTTATTCATAATTCTCTTCTGATCGGCTCTTTTTTGTTTCTTGGCAACTTTTTCGTTATTCCAGCGTATTTTTTCTTCTATTTTTTTCAATTTAAATGATGGGAAAAAATTGCCTTTTTATGCTTTTGATGGTTATGGTCAAGTGCTTGGCATTCTACTTGTATTGAGGAGCTCTTTTGATGGAATAGGACATGTTTTGAATTCAAATGATTATCTGATCTGCTGGCGGTGATTAAGTTTCCCCTAGCAAATATTAAAAGAAAGTTGTGGAGGGAAATATAATTTTTATATTAAATTTATTTATTAAGATATATTTTTCTTTCTTGATATGATATTTAATATTTAATTATGATTTGTTTTTCTAGATAATTATGTTAAGATGTTATTGTGATATAATATCTTTCTTAAATTTAATTTCTTATTGATAAGATTATGTGGAATATTTGGTTTTACTTTTCTAGTATTATCTTTACGATAAAGATCTTCTAGATATAATATTTATGATAATGATTTACATGATATGATATTATTGATTTTGTTTCTAATAGAATTTTTGTATATCATATTTTATAGATTTCCGTTAAGATAAATCATTGAAGAAGAGACATTTATAAATAAGAGATGTAGCTTCAAAAGCAGAGTGAGAGAGAGAATAGAAAAATTCAGAGAGTTCACGTGTATGATTTTCTGTGGAAGAGATTTTCGTGAAGGGAGTTTCGTAGAGATAGTTTTTCGTGGAGGTGATTTTCGTTGGAGTTTTTCGTGGGAGATTTTCGTGGTGCTCTCATATCTCAATCATACATACTTACACGCACGTCATGAAAAAGTCAGAGAAATAATCCTTCGAGTGACGTGCTGTTTTGAAGAGTGCAGATAGCGGGTGTTGCCTTGAATATTGAAACATCTACAGACAACATCCGTAACGAAGTTGGCTGAAGATCGTTTTCGTGGCTCCTCTTTTGGCATCACGTTTTTTGCTTTCTTGTCGACGTTTTAATACTCGTGGTTATTTTAGAAAGCTTTTATTTTCTCAACGTGTTAAGGAAATTGATTTTTTGAAAATCAGTAGTGATAGATTTTTGTAAACGGTTAAATTTTCTAGTGATTAATTTTTGCCCTGAAGCACCGCACAAGTATGAACTTGTGCAAATTTAATCTTGTACATCTATTTATTTAAAGTCAATTTCTCTTCAATATTATGCTGCATGTTGTCGTAAATGTTGTAATATTTAGCACAACACTTAATTCTGATAAAACACGAATTTACTGTCTTATTCTACTATTGATATATTTATACACATATGTCGAACAATATTTCTTACAAGTTGAAATCCTCGACTCTGAATATGGATAAGTGGATCATAAGATTTCTCAAATGTTTAGCAATGTCACTCCGTGATTATCTTGTGGAATTTTAGCTTGCATGCCATCGCAAATAGAATTGATAATTAACAGAAGGTTGATTGTAGTGGAATTTGTTGAGAGTTGAGACTGCAAGATCTGGGAGAAAAACCTCGTTAATATATGTCGACTTCCTTCACTGTTGGATAAGCTTGGAGAAATATGTATATTAACTGATCAAATCTAGTATATGGGAGAAATCTTAACGTTTTTGCAGTCCTCGTTACTGCAAAGATCTGAGCATCACTTGGGCATTTCGAGGCAAGTGCAACTTCATGTTGGTCGCCGGCAAGCGTTGTCAGCCGGAGCCGTGGCTCTGAGTTTTGTCCCGACAAGGTTGAAGAAAGTACGAACTATTGGTTCTCTCTATTTGGAAGATAAAGCTGGTTTTTTCATAGATTCAAAAATGTCAACCACTTCTCTCCCTATTTCTGCTGGAACAGGCAGTGATATCTTACTAGATTCTAGTGGTTCGAATGACAATTATAATGGTGTTAATGGTGATGAAGGTGGTGGAAGTGGCAATGGTGGCAAGACCATCTCCAATCATGGCCCCACATTGGTGCAACACCATTGTGGTGCCATGATTTTTCACTCCAATCCAGCACCAAAACTGGCGCTGGATTGGAGCAGCTCGTAGAGCTGCTCCAACATTGCTGCGCCACAATTTTTTTTTATTTTTTTTAGTTTTTAATTTGATTAATTTAATATAAGTGTTTAATATTTAATTAATTGATATTTTTTCGAAATTTTAATTATAAAATTTTTAATATTCTGATTAGAAATTAATTAAGTGTAAAAATAAAAACTAAAAAAAACACAGATTAAATTAATAATACGTTAAAATGGTACAAATTACGAACAAAAAACAACAAAAATTACGAAAAAATAAACAAACCACGACAACTAACAAACCATAAAATTACGAAACATAAAAAAAATTACGTCAAAAAAAGATTTTTAGTAATACGGTAAACCAGACCCCGATCCTCCAATTATATTAATATCGATTATCATTATATTATCAAATTATAAATAATTAACATAAAACAGAAATATTAATACTGAAAAAAAAAAGAATATTCTTGGAATATTCTATTGTAGCGTAAAATGTAGTGCAATGTGGTTGGAGATGATTTTAGTGTAACACCAATGTAGTGCAGTGGATTGGAGATGGCCTAATGATAATGAAGATAAGGGTGGACCAGGTGAAAATGATGGTCACAATGGTGGAGATGCCAAGAAAGTGGGCATGTCAATGTCCCAGAAACTCACACTCGGGTATGCTGCCTTGGTTGGAGTTGGTGGTGCAATGGGCTATATTAAAGGTGGAAGCAAGAAGTCATTAATTTCAGGTGGACTGTCAGTTCTTGTATTGTATATTGTTTACAATATACTTCCAACAAAACCTGTTTTGGCGTCGTGCTTCGGCCTTGGTCTATCGTTTTCTCTCCTCGTAGTGATGGGTTCTCGCTTTAAGAGGTCAGCAAAGATCTTTCCAGCTGGTGTTGTCTCCTTGGTATCCTTAGTCATGAGTGGTGGCTATTTGCACGGAATATTACATAGTACGCACTAATCATGCTCAAAGTATGTTGTTGGGTCCAACTATACATGTATCCGGCAGTTTGTTTCCTGGTCTGTGACCTTGTCACTTGTCGTCCAAAATACAGATACGAGGACTTCACATTCTTTGCATGTCAGGTCTCTGAATTTGCGAAATTTGCTCTTGTTTTGTTAAAGTAATAACAGAGAGGTGGGTTTGAACTCGTCTGTAATATGTATCTTATAAGGTGGATCTGATTATATTTGATGCAACTGTAGCTGTTAAATGGAGTATCTTATATTTGCATGCTTCATAACTTTGTTTTCCAGGGTTTTACATATTCTTGTTAGTTTATCTCTACAGAGCTTTATTTACTTGCTTTAGTCTTTCAGCGAGTGGCTCATTTTTAATACAGAGGTGCACTGTGCTAAGGTGTCTGTGAACTATCACATCGATGTGGGGAAAAGAAACATAGAGTAAAATGCAAGTTGGTTGTTTGTTTGCAGCAAGTTGTACTAGAGTTTTGTGACAATTTCAAGATTAAATTATGTTGGAATTAGATGAGAGAAAGGATTTACACTTTTCAATATTATTTAGTCGAACCGGCTTAAGACAAATTTATATAGAGTAGCAGTTTGTGGGTGATTTTATATTTTTCACTATTTTTAATGTAATCTTTTATGAAGCGAAAGCTCTATGAGGTTAACTTCGTTAATTTGAAGGCTAGAATATTTTTTTTTTGTACAAGAAAAAATGATGGTTCGAAGGTGATTGTGGTTTACAGTCATAGACAGTGATTGTGAATGGAGATTGGAAGATATATGCATCACCACGTAAATCTGATAATCTCTTTGGCAATAGGAAATGCCATTTAGAACATAGTTGTGTAGAGGACAATTTGCGCAGTCGACTGCATCCTAGTGCTATTCATCTTGGGTTGCGAATGTTGTCAAGGATAGATTACGAGCTGAACCATAGTATCGTCCATGTGCAATATCAGGAATATGAGATTGAATTGGATTCTCACAAAGCGGGATGGGGAAAGAATTTGCAATACATGATATTCATGGTACTGATAAAGGTGCACAAGGAAAATTACAATAGTGTTGTCAAAGAAACTAACTTGAACTAGTATATTAAGTGGAACAATGATTATCCATCTTGGTACACCAAATTTCTCCTGGTGTGGAGTCGTAAATGGAGAGAGACGTGAATTTGAATCCACGTTCAAACAGAAAAAACATATCTCATTTTCAAAAAAGCCAAATTTTTCGCGGTGTGGAGACATAAATGGGGAGGGAGATACGTGAATTTGAATCCACGTTCAAACAAAAAAAACACACTCATTTTAATTTTTTTTAAAAAAAAAAATTCTCAGTACAAAGCAAACGAAAATATGATTGCAAAGTAAAAGCTCTCTTTATCGGGAAAACGACTAACATTGTACTTAAAATATAATGGCGACAGACAAAAACTGAGCATACGAAGGAGTTTGTGTTGGTCCCACGTGCGAAATTTGAGATAATAAAACCCGAAAATAAAGAATAAATTGGACACCGAGATTTACGTGGAAAACCCCTAAAAATTATTAGGGTAAAAACCACGGGCAAGATGAAAAGAATTTCCACTATAATATTTTGTTGTGTACAACTCACTCACTGTGTTTCCAAAGAGAACACACTCTCTTAATACAGGAGAACAAAACACCTCACAAATATTATAGAACTAATAGGAGAAAGAGAGAAAACTCAATATCTTGATTGAGAATGGGATACTCCAATTGATGAAGGAATGCATCTATTTATAGATGCAATTCCTCATCTGAACAAAAGCTTCCGTTTCCAACTTTGCATTGCGTTTGTCTGCTCATTTCTTCTGCCCAATTTCTTTGACCCGACATGCATTTAATACAAAGACTTTTCTTGCCGACATTTCTCCCACTTGGAGATTTGATTGAGAATCAAACACATCTCCACACATCCTTTCAATCTTGCCATTCCCTGCTGCTTACGTTTCCGCTAGACCACTTGAGAATCTGCACCACTCAAACTTTTCAATGTTCACTGGCTTGGTCATAAAATCAGCTATGTTGTCCTTCGTATGGATCTTCTGCATATCCACACTTCCTTCCTCTACTACTTCCCGCACAAAGTGAAATTGTACTCCAATATGTTTCGTCCTGGAATGAAAGGCTGGATTCCTTGCGATGTGCAAGGCACTCTGACTGTCACAAAACAAAGAAACATTCTCTTGTTTGTGTCCGATCTCCTCCAGTAACCTTTTAATCCATATTATTTCCTTGCAACCTTGAGTAGCTGCCATGTATTCTGCCTCTGTTGTAGATAACGCCACAACTGTCTGCAGTTTTGAAACCCAGCTTACTGCTCCCCCTGCAATTGTAAACACATAACCAGTAGTAGATTTCCTCTTATCAGGATCACCTGCATAATCTGAATCGACATAGCCCCTGAGTGTAAAATCCGATCCTCCATAACATAATGCAGCATTCGAGGTACCCTTGATGTATCTAAGGATCCTCTTGACAGTGCTCCAATGCTCTCGTCCAGGATTCGCCATATACCGACTAACTGCTCCCACTGCTTGAGCAATGTCCGGTCTTGTACATATCATGGCGAACATCAAACTCCCCACTGCTGATGCATATGGTACTCGAAACATCTCCATCCTCTCTGCTTCACTGCTAGGACACATCTCGGAGGATAACTTGAAGTTAACAGGAAGAGGGGTCGATATTGGCTTACTATCTTGCATGTTGAAGCGTTGCAAGACTTTCTTCAAATAATTTTTCTGGGAAAGCCAAATCTTTCTGTTACTTCTGTCTCGGTGAACTTGCATCCCTAGAATCTTGTTTGCTGGTCCCAAGTCCTTCATATCAAATTCCCTAGCCAACTGTGCCTTCAATCCTTGGACCTGATCTTTGTTGGGGCCTGCTACCAACATGTCATCCACATACAACAGCAAAATGATATAATCATCACCAGACCTCTTGAAATATGTACAAGGGTCTGCACTCAATCTGTTGTATCCAAGGCTCATGATATAGGAATCAAATCTCTTGTACCAACACCTCGGCGCCTGTTTGAGACCGTACAGAGATTTCTTCAACCTGCAAACCAAGTTCTCTTTGCCTATTTCCGCAAAACCTTCTGGTTGGAGCATATAGATTTCTTCTTCAAGATCTCCATGAAGAAATGCCGTTTTCACATCTAGCTGTTCTAGATGTAGGTCAAACACCGCACACAATGCCAACACTACTCTGACTGTTGTAAGCCGAACCACAGGAGAAAATATCTCATTGAAGTCAATGCCTTCTTTCTGAGCATACCCTTTTACCACCAATCTAGCACGATACCGCTCCACTTGGTTATTGCCATCTCGCTTGATCTTATAGACCCATCTGTTGCCGATAGCTTTCCTCCCTCGTGGTAGTGTAACAAGATCCCAAGTTTTATTCCTGTCTAATGCCTCCAACTCTTCTTGCATTGCTATCATCCACAAAGATACATCCGAGCTTTGAGTAGCCTCGTGGAAACTCGATGGCTCACCATCCTCTGATAATAGACAATATGCAATGTTGCTTTCAGTGACATAATCTGAAAGCCAACCTGGTGGTCTTCTGTCTCGAGTTGACTGCCTCACATTGGAAACCTCAGACTCAACTTGTACTTGTTCTTCGTGCTCTAGTACTGCTTCACAAGAAACCTGACCTTCGTCTGTCTTATTTTCTACCTGAAAAATAGTAGTTTCTGAATTCTGTGTGCCTTTGTCTCCCTTTACTTTATCTTCCTCGAAGATAACATCCCTGCTGATGACAAGCTTGTGAACAGTAGGATCCCACAAGCGAAACCCCTTTACTCCATCAGCATAACCCAAGAAGATACATTTTCTGGATTTCGAATCCAACTTTGATCTTTCTTGCTCATTGTACAGAACGTACACCGGACTTCCAAATGTATGCAAATGAGAATAATCTGTCGGCTTCTCGGTCCACATCTCCATCGGAGTCTTCAGATCAATCGCCACTGAAGGAGAACGATTAATAATATAACAAGCGGTTTTGACTGCTTCCGCCCAAAATGACTTTTCTAGACCCGCAGTCCTCAACATAGCTCTTGTTCTGTCCAACAAGGTCCTGTTCATCCGCTCCGCCACTCCATTCTGTTGAGGTGTGTAAGCCGTCGTGAACTGTCTTTTGATGCCCTTATGTAGACAAAATGCATCAAACTCGTCACCGGTATATTCTCCTCCATTGTCAGTCCTCAGACACTTGATTTTATTTTCTGAATCAAGTTCAACCCGCGCTTTGAAATCTTTGAAGACCTGGAAAACATCTGATTTCTTCTTGATTGGATACACCCAACATCTCCTAGAGAAATCATCAATGAACGAGACAAAGTATCTCGCTCCTCCTAGGGATACAACCGGTGCTTGCCAAACATCCGAATGAATCAGCTCTAATATGCTTTTGCTCCTGGCAGTAGAAGTGCCAAACTTTAATCTGTGTTGTTTACTGGTAACACAGTGCTCACAAAAGGGTAGTGACACTTTTGTAAGTCCCGGCAGCAGCTTCCGTTCTGAGAGAATTTTCAACCCTCGTTCTGACATATGCCCGAGCTTTCTATGCCATAACACCGTTAATTCTTCTCTTGAACCAATTGATGCAACAGCTAGTTCTGCCTCTTTGTGTGTTTCTCCCAAAAGTACATACAGATTTCCAGCAACCTTTTCCGCCTTCATAACCACAAGCGCGCCCTTCACAATTTTCATGATCCCGTTCTCGATCCGAGTTTTGCACCCGATGTCATCCAATTGTCCCAAGGACAAAAGATTTTTCGTCAGTCCTTTCACATGTCGTACCTCCTGTATGGTGCGAATGGTGCCATCAAACATTTTAATTTTGATAGTACCGACCCCAGCGATTTCCAAGGCATGATCATTTCCCATGAATACAGATCCTCCTGAGATTGGTTCATAATGATCAAACCATTCTCTCCGAGATGTCATGTGCCACGTCGCTCCTGAATCCATAATCCATGTGTCACAAAATTTGTGTCTGCCTTCTGCAACAGTTGCCGCTTCGCTGAATAATATTTCACCACTTCCTGAAGTACTGGCCACATTTCCTTGAGAACTTTTATCGATACTCGTACACTCTTTCTTGAAGTGCCCTTTACCGCCACATTTAAAGCAGTAAATATTTTTCTTCTTACTTCTCGACTTTGATCTACCTCGCCTTTGGCTCCCACTGGAGTCACGGTCCATAAATCTTCCTCTTATCATTGGTAACGCCTCTGCCTGCTTCGAGGATACCAACCTATCTTCCTTATTCTTGCGCCGGCTTTCTTCTCCGAGAACCGCAGTTAAGACATCGTCGAATTTTAGAAAGCCCATAAGAATATTGTTGGTAATGTTGATGATAAGTTGATCATATGAATCTGGTAGACTTTGAAGTAGAAGCTCCGCACGTTCATTTTCCCCTATTTTATGCCCCATGGAAGTGAGTTGGGCAAATAGAGTATTTAGTGTGTTGATATGGTCGGTCATCGACGAAGATTCCGACATCCGAAGAGTATAAAGCCTTCTCTTTAGGAAAATCATATTGTGTAGCGACTTGACCTCGTACATCTTTGTTAGAGTATCCCAGATAACTTTAGCTGTTTTTATCTCAGAGATACTTGACAAAACTTCGTCTGCTATAGCCAAGTGTAAATTGGCAACAGCGTTGTCATTCATCTCATTCCACTTTCCATCATCCGCAATCTCCACCGGTCTGTCTCCAATAGCCGCCAAGCAATTCTCCTTTCTTAAAACTGCTTGTATCTTTATTTTCCACAGCATAAAATTGCTTCCGTTGAACTTTGCTATCTCGTACCTTCCCGCCATTATGTCTACAACAATTTTATAGACTGGACAAAATAATCCCGCCTTAAATAAAAAATCTCGAAAAATCTTTTCTGATGTGGAAGATCAGTCTAGGCTGCAACCACAGAGCATACTCAGAATTTTAAGAAATTTTAAACCAAGGCTCTGATACCACTTGTTGGTCCCACGTGCGGAATTTGAGATAATAAAACCCGAAAATAAAGAATAAATTGGACACCGAGATTTACGTGGAAAACCCCTAAAAATTATTAGGGTAAAAACCACGGGCAAGATGAAAAGAATTTCCACTATAATATTTTGTTGTGTACAACTCACTCACTGTGTTTCCAAAGAGAACACACTCTCTTAATACAGGAGAACAAAACACCTCACAAATATTATAGAACTAATAGGAGAAAGAGAGAAAACTCAATATCTTGATTGAGAATGGGATACTCCAATTGATGAAGGAATGCATCTATTTATAGATGCAATTCCTCATCTGAACAAAAGCTTCCGTTTCCAACTTTGCATTGCGTTTGTCTGCTCATTTCTTCTGCCCAATTTCTTTGACCCGACATGCATTTAATACAAAGACTTTTCTTGCCGACAGTTTGCTGCTTCCTAAATCATAATGAAATTGTCTCAGCACATAAGAAACTGAAAATCTCGAACTAATGCAAAATTTATTTTCTAGCTTCAGACCAAGTCTCGGTTTCGCTCCTTTCGATGTATGAGTTCAAAAACCAAAGCATGATTTAAAGACAGTGCTCAATCAATACAAGTTTAGATTGTAATATCATAAATCTGTTGAAATTCATGTATAATTCACTTAAATAAATCAAGAAAATGAAAGTCTGAAATATAATAGTGTACTCGAGAAACAGTCATGCTTTGTATCACATTCTTGTCCTGAAGGGCAGATTGTTGTGCTTCGACATGAGCTCTATCCCCCGAGCAAGGTCGAATGGGGTACAGGTACGGTGATGGTTTCGACTCATACAGCAGAGGGCTTTGATAGGATTACGAGGCGTGACTGTTTCACGAGTAAAATGACTTGTTCGTGTTGGGATCATTACTTTACACTCTTAAGATTTATTCAGAGAGACCTAGTTTTGCAAAAAAGACGGACCTAATTCTATAACTGAACGTAACAGGCTGATATTAGACTTGTTCATACACACATGCAGCTCATGTATTATTCGCCTCATGTGCTTCATTTCCATTCATTTATTCTACTCAGGTATGCATCTCATTTTCATGAGACATACTATACTGTGGAGAAACATATGAGATGAAGAACTTAAATATCAACGAGAGCTAGTAAGTGGGCAAGTTACCTTCCGGAGCTTTATCAATGATTTTTCACATACATTTTATCCAACCCTCTGTATACTCTGTGTCCTCTAGATCAGCACTCTCCATTTGTCTAGATCAATGGGGGACCTAGCAAGATGCTTTGAGATTAGATTTATCTATCCGTTGACATGCGCCGTGAACTAGTTATGGTTCTCTCATTTAGTTCACATATATGTGAGATGAGTTAGTCTATGTGAGACATACTCAAATTCAAGTAAGCCCAAACTGGATTTCCTTTTATCCAAATTTAAAATTAATCATCTTCCAAAATTCATTTCTCTTGCATTCATCTTTACATGTACACCCAATTTTAGACTTAATTGTGTGACAAGAAGGAAATGTGCAGCAAACTAAAATCTGGAAAAAATAAATATAGTAACAAAAGCCAATCTAACAATTCACAACCAAAAGAAATACTTGGGAATAGAAGAAGAGGTGTAGGTAAACTACTAAAATTGCACATTCTTGAAAAATTATGAAGGAAAAACACATATTATTTACCTGAAACGGAAAATTTTAATATTTTATGTTTAGTTTCTTTAAAAATTGAAGTTGAAGTAATCCCAAAGTTTATATTTTTCATCTTTCTAAATCCTGGTGCTCTCTGGTTTACAATATCCCGAATTTGGAGACTTGCAAAGATCATATACCTAAATGTAAACAACAATATAGCATATCATGCATCCTCAAACAACACAAAAAAAATAAGTTCCACTTCGTACCAACCATGAAAAACTACAAGAAAAACATAAGCCCGACTTTGTACCAACCATGAAAAACTACAAATTCCCATTCATCAGATCGTCCGAGTTGCTCAAATTGCCACAAACATTGCATTCCATGACTGTTGAAATTAGAGCATCGGTAGGAGGAAGAGGAGCCAACGTACCCCAGCAATTGTCTATATTACACATATATCTCATGAAGAAATAAGCATGGGGGAAATCGTTGTTTTCTTGATCCATTACAGAATCCTCTTCCCCAATATCATCACCATCATCTTCCATGTCCTCCTCAGCCTCCATATCTTCCTCTCCTTCCTCCTCATTGTCAGACCAATTAGCCTCGACTTTGCATCGATCGCAGTCACACGAAAAGCCATAATCTTCCTTTAATCTTTTTTGCCTTTCAGAATACTTAAGATTGACAGGGAAGTAGCTAACGCAAATCTCTCTACCCTCGGGAACATCATGAATTAATCTCACAACAATGTCAGTATTACTATCACAACCAGAGTTCGAATCAACATAGTCAAATCTACAAGCATTAGGGAGACAATCGTGGTTGAAAAACGAGGCCCTTGGGTAAATTACATACGCCCTAACAGACCTCTCTTTATCTTGATTAAAGGGATCCATCAATCCAAATGCATTGAGTTTGTCCTTAGACAAAAGAGATGCAGTCAGGTCCAATGAGAACCCGATTTTTAAATTATCAAGAAAAGGGTAACAAACTGAAGAAATCAAAGAATGCAGGAAGTTTGATGCATCATCGATCATGGGTTCACCTTGCAGTGACAAAAGAGTCTGAAAATGGGAAGGGGACACCATTCCAAGATTGTACGCAGCCACGAGGAAACGGGCTTGTAACTGGCGGTCGTGGTTGTGATGGAGAAGCGGAGAATTGGAGGCTTGAATGATCGATAGAGCTTGGCAGACGAAAGGAGAGTGTGAGGTGGAAATCGCAACGGAAAGGCATTGTGGAGAGCAGAAAATTGATGCATTTGAGCAACGAGGGCAAGATGCGATAGTCGTGCAGTTTGGGGGAATTGTTCTAAAGCAATGGCAACAGTAACATCCGGCGGCGCCTCCTCCGCCAAGAGGGATGGCAGAGTAGAGGAGGATGGGGGAGTCGCGGAGGATAATCTGGCCAGCTTTTAGCGGCTGGGAAGCGACCAAAGCTCTTCCTTTGTCCTTCATACCCACCAATTTAATCAATGAATTATTTTCAGACATTTTTCCTTCCAGCGAACAAGTGTTTTGAAGTTGCTGAAAGTGAAATCCCCACCTTAAACACGGCAGGAAATGGCAGCGGCGGGATTTAGGTCATCTCCGATATTCCATTCTATAATATACGGGTGTTAAGTCGATGGATATTTATTGACTTTTATGGAATCTCATAGAATTATAAAACAAATTTCATAGATTTTTATAGACTTTTTTCAAGATTTTTGTAGACTTTTGTAAATTTTTTCATAGAATTATGTGAATTTTGTAGTTTATAATTGTGATTTATTTTTTTATTAATTTTTTTAAAATAATTATTGGACATAGATAACCTCTTCAATTTTAAATTATTATTTTTTATATATGAATGTAAATGAATTTTACTTACTTAAAAGTTAAATCAATTTAATTTGTGAAAAACGACAAATGAACTATCCAATTTATTGAAATCAAAATTTCAATTCTTTATGTCAATTCAACGTATTAATGAATAATATTTTTATAAGTTCATAATAAAATTTTACTAAAAGAACACTCAAAACAATTGAGCTTCATTATCTAGTTCAATTTGAAATTCATCAAATTGACAATTCTTTCAAATAAAATTGTGTAATATAGCACATGTCAATACAAGCTCTGTTAAGGGTGGGAAAAATACCGAATTTTCGGTATACCGAGATTATCGTAACAAAAAAATATTGAATTTACCGAATTTTAAATATACCAAAAATTTTGGTACGGTAACAATACCGAATTTTTAGGTACGGTAACGATATCCAATTTGAAAATTTTTGTATATACCGAAATACTGGAAAAATATACAAAAATTTTAAAATATATAATATTTTAAAACTAAATTATAATTTTTTTAAAATGTATGGTTTTTTGGTTCGGTATACCGAAAATTTTGGTACAGTATCGATATGAATTTGTTTATACAATAATTTAAGATATAGATTAACTAAAATTAAAGAAAATAATTAAAAATAAAATGTTATATAATAATTAATAAAAAATTAAATTTTAATTATGTTTTTAAAAAGTACAAATAAAAAGAAAAATATAGATGATAAAAGAATGGAAGTTTGTATTGAATTTGGGAGATTTCTCAATTAAATGTACATCTAAATCTTTAGGTTGAATCAAAGATTTTTGTTGAGATTTTATTGTTATACCTTAGGCTATAATTCTTGTACTTAATAGAATTCTACAGAGTCATTAAAATTCTATTGACATTTTGAATACCTATAGACTTTTGTAGAGTTTTTAAAAGTTTAGTTTGAAAACCACATGACTTTTTAAAATTCAACAAAAGTTTACATTGAATATCACTAAACTTTTATGGAGTATATAAAAGTCTAGTTTGAATACATCTAGACTTTTAAAATCCATAAAAGTCATTAAAAGTCTATAACCAATACACCCCCGTAAATATTATAATTTATATATTACAATTTATATATTTAAATATTTTAATTTAATTAATATATTAAAATTTGAATTAGTTATTTCATATTAACAAAATAATTATTTGATTTACGTACAATTATTTAATACAAACTATATTTTAATAAAATCAAAATATCATTGAAAAAAACACGTTCATTTGATATTAAATTAATAATACAACAAAAATACAATATTAAATATTCGAATTACTATATTGTTCCCATAAAATATTCAAAAAAATATGAATTAACTAAATATTAAACACTTATATTAAATCAATAAAATTAAAAACTAAAAAAAATAAAAAAAAATTGTGGCGCAGCAATTTGTGGAGCAGTTTGTAGAGCTGCTCCAATCCAGCGTCAGTTTTGGTGTTGGATTGGAGTGAAAAATCATGGCACCACAATAGTGTGGCACCAATGAGGTGTCATGATTGGAGATGATCTGTCCTGGGTTTTTTTTATAATCAGGAAATGGAGCTAAAAGAAAAATGCCCTTGGGAAATTATTTGCATTTGGATTGCTCTTGCCGAAAACAAAAGCAATTGTACCATACATTTCGACCTTATACACTCATATAAATTTAAAAAATTATCAAATGAAATGAAATGACAGTTGATCATCTCGTAAAAAAAAAACATAGATAATAAAAAATATACGACTCATTTTAAATTTAATTACATAAAAAGAATTTTAACTTTTTTAAATCGTAAAAAGGGAGTTGACTACTGTTAATTAGGTGAGTTCATTTATTAGGTCATTAATTAGTTAGTTAGATTTTATTTTTTAAAAAAAAATATTTTTTAAATTGATATATCCCTCCCCGATTTGAGTTTTCATTTATTCCCATTAATTTTGTATTCTTCACTACAAAATAATCAAAAATCATTTGAAAATTTGAAGATTTGTAGAGAAGTAAGTATATACCCGAATGCTCTGTATTGCTAGATTTGTTTCAGTTTAGTTCTGATTTTTTTATAGAATTGTTGTGAGTGGAGTTAGTGTGAGTATTTACAGTCGAGGAACGTGTTTATTGTGTAGGTCAAAAAGGTGGATGGAGTATGAGTCGAGTATGATCGTATGTGCTAGGTCTGGATAGTGGAGTGTGAGTAGAGAGTGCTAGTTCTGGCTATTGTCTCGAGTGGGTCGAGGTGCACGCATGCACCTCCACCCACATAATACATAATATTGTGCATATTTATAATATAGCATATTTTTTTAAATACATAATATTGTATATAATATAATAATATTATCTATGTTTTGTAGGTTATGTCAACAGTTATTCTGTTATGATATGGTCTTTAGCCTATACTGAATCAATTTATCCTGTTCTGAATCAGAACGAATGGCCACTTGATGATATGTTAGTACTGCCACCTGTGATCAAGAGAAGACGTGGAAAGAAAAAACAATACAGATTTCCATCTGTAGGAGAATTTGGTAGAAGATAAGATTGAATGATATGTAATTTGTTTGAATTTAAAGACAATCGATTTGATTTTATTAATATGTAATGTGTTTGTGGTGAATTTTTAATTTTGGTGTGGGTGGAGTGGACAAGATTGTAATGTGTAGTAGATTATTAAATTTGGGTCGCGCGGGTGGTAAATTGTTTCAATTTTGGGACGAGTGGGTCGAATAATAATGTTAGAGATTTGATTTAGGGTTTTGTTTAGGTTTAGGGTTTGGGACGAAATTGGATCGTGATGAGTCGAGTGGGTAGGAAATTTTTTATATTTTTGAGTTTTGATCAGTTTATAATATATAATTCATTTATATATGATTAGAATGTAAATATATATAAAAAATTTATTTGTGTAAACATTAGTTATATGTTATAATTTAAGTATGTTAGTTAAAAAATTCATAACAAGTAGAAGAATGTATCTCTCATTCTAATAATATGGGTTGAATTTATACTCGACTAAAATCTTAACAATTTTTATAATTCCACTAAAATTTATAACAAATTTTATAATAATAGAACTAAAAAATTCAAAACAAATTTCATTACATATTCACTTTAATGAATGTATATCGAGGCATATGAAATTAATGTTTATTGTATAGAAACATTAACAAATTTTATAATTCTACTAAAATTCTTAACAAATTTTATAATAATAGAACTAAAGAAACTCATAATGAATTTCATTACATATTCACTTTAATGTAACGAATGTATATCGAAGCATATGAAATTAATGTTTATTATATATAAATATTAACAAATTTTATAAATTTTATAATTATACTAAAATTTTTAACAAATTTTATAATAATATATACTTCTCGACCCATCTATTACAATATATATTAAAATATATATAGCTTTTACAATTATATAGCTAGCTTTTATGGGTCGAGAAGCACTCGACCCACTCGACCCACCAAAATTGGGTTGCGTGGGTCGAGTATAATCTCGAACCAATTTTGTGACCTCGACCACACGCCCATACAAAACCCATAACCCTCAACCTACACGACCCATCCTCGACTAAATGAATGAATCAATTTTCATTGTACACGACGACCCATAACCCTCGACCTACACGACCCATCCTCTACCCAATGAATGAACCAATTTTTATTGTTTAAAATAGATTGAGTATATGATCACATACATTAACTAAAAATCAATATAATGTAACTAAGAATCAATATAATGTATCACATAATTGTTTTAATCCAACGACCATAATTTATCCCAAACACAACAACAACAATAATGCCTAAATTATTCAATCTTCTCATCGTTAAGTTGATAGGCATTTTCCCTAAACATGGTATAAGCTGTTGCCGCTAAACAGTATACTCCACATTCACCGCTGCAATGAAAAAACAAACATTAAATATACATTAAACAATAATAAAATAATAATTTTTAAAATAAAAAATTTTACCTGATCTTTTGAGTAGGAAAATTTTATGGCCTAACTATTTCATCTTTCTGAAGCATCAACACCCAACATATGTGGAAGCATAAGGGGACAAATGGTTAATAAGTTCATGCAATGTCTTGCCCGACCTATCTACGCTGCGGTCTGAATCAATGATTGTGATATTCTTACGACGAGGCAAAACCTTTAACAAAACCCAATGTCCGGGAAGATGAAAGGGTATCAAAATTATTTTGGCTTTGTTCCATGGAATAGCCGGTCACTCACCAATTTCTGCTATCACATAGGGCATCAAACATTCTATATTATTCTCTCCGCCCCCATTGAAATCACTCGAAACCAGCTGATGAAACGGTCGATCCTCAGTCTCAGTCTGTACCCCACTTCATCCTCTGGGTCGCCCAATGGATCTTGACTGCAAGCTACTTTGATACCTTGACAAATTAACTCCGTAATGAGATTGATTATCACATTATTATAATCAACAAAATAGCTATAATGTACAGACAACAGCTCCTCCGTGGTGGGAATGAGCATCTCCAAAATATCCTATATTAATCATTAACAATTAACAAAAAATATATTAGATAATACGAAAACTAAATAAAATGATTTTTTTTGTATTTACCTTGGTATATGTTGGAACATTTCATGTTCGTAATCTTGATTTTGATGTTAACAAAACTTGTTATTGTGTTTCTAACATATTTACTCAAGTGTGAAGTTGCAAACACAAGAAGCAAGCTGAAACTGAATTCTGCACAAACTGAATTTCTGGCAAGCTTCTGTATTTTGATGATATCTCTCAGCTGGATAATCCAAACGACAATCCGCCAACTGGACTGATCAGAAAACTCAATTTGGAACAAGTCATATTTCACATCAGTTGGGCAAAATCGAATGTTATCAAGGGCTAACTGATCGCTGAGTGACGAACTGACTGCACGAAAACAGCAATCAGTTGGGTTTGAGCAGCTGCGGTATTTTGGTCATATCTCTCAGCTCGGTTATCGAAACGAAGCGATTAAGTATGCGTTGGAAATATAAGACAAAGATCTACAAATCATTCTTATAAGTCAAAGTCTGAATCGAAGCTTACGATGCTGATAAATGACGATGAAGCTACTGGTTCTGCACAAACTGAAATCAGCTAGACTGATTTCAGCACACCAGCTGAAACTGAACCAGCTGCTGACCAGTTGACCAACCAACTGAACCAGTTGAACTGAATCAGACCAGCTGAAGACTAGTTGAACCAGACCAGCTGAAATGAACCAGTTGAACTGAACCAGACCAGTTGAACCAGTCCAACTGAACCAGTTGAACTGAACCAGACCAACTGAACCAGTTGAACTGATTGACCAGTTGAGTTGACCAGAGTTGACCAGTCGGAAAATTTTCCAGGAAGACGAATTTGACCGTTGCATTTCCTGAAACAGTACAGAAACATTCCCAACGGTCATATTCTTGTGTCTAACGTATATATCATTGTTGGGGCTTATAAATACAACATATTGAAGATCAAACAAAAGCTTTTGAAGTGGATTCAAAGCATGGGCACTTAGCATGAATATATCAGCTAGTTGAGATCACAAGCCCTTGTGTGAGGAAACATTTGAGATGTACATTGTAACTGATAAATTCCTCACACACAATCACTCACACATATACAGAGAGTTTGAGCTGAAAAGTTTAGTTGAGTGAGTCTTTACACAAAGACGTAAAACATTGTGTTTGTAGTCTTTGCATATGAGACATTAAACAATATGCTGATTGTGAGGTGCTGCCTACAATCTTGAGTGCTAGGAGTTCAGTTTTAGGCAGTGGGTAAGTCCTAACTGAATGGGTTTGTACAATGAGTTGTATAAATCAAAGTCTTCTAGTGGATCCTTCCCAAGGGGAAGAAGGGGTGACGTAGGAGTATTTGAAATCTCCGAACATCCATAAACAAATTCGTGTCTATTTCTTTATTGCATTTACTTATCATTTCATAGTTTTAAAGATGCATTGTTGAAGCATTTTATGTGTTCTTCAAATACCAAAATATTGTACACCAAGTGTTTGATAAAATGCTTCAACTGAATATTTTAACTCATTCAACGTGCATATATTTTAAATGGTTTACAAAATATTTATTCGGTTTCTACGAAGGATTATTTCGAGTATTTTCCGCTTGGTTTGAACACCAAACTCGATTTAATTCATCGGTGTTCAATATTTCAAGAACCGAGCTATTTTAGCTCAACGATTGCCCCCCTAATCGATCCTATCAGTATATCTTTGTTCACATCCGTCATGGAAGGAGAATGATTTTTACTCAATTTTCTAGTCAATCAATGACACATCCGAGGTATCGGTACATTGAGACCTTCTCGATGTCTAGCGAACACTTCAGCAATTACTGGAAAATATTCATAGGCCAAAATCTAGCAAAAAAATAAACACATTATTAGTATGATATAAAATAACAAGGATATTTCATTTAATGAACAATATATAGTTACCTGTAAAAGATGAATAAATCCATTTATATGAAAGTTACCGAACCCTATTAAATGTGGATCATTCCTACAGCGTGCTACCAAATTTTCATAGCTTCTGAAATTATTTTCAAGATCTTTTCTAAATCCACAAACTACTTCTTCTTAGTTTCATGACCCAGGTGTTTGGATTGGTCGTGAAGCCGCTCACGACCACACGACCCATGGGTCGTGAAGCCGTAGGTCGTGTCTTCACGACCCATGGGAGGGTGATGAACACTGACGATACCCAATAAATTTCATATCTCAAAATAATTTTTTTACTAATACGTGGTTTTTTTGTTGGATTTGTTGCAGAAGAATAGTTTATAGAATCATGGTTAATTGTTAGCCAAAAAATAAAAAACAATGTATACATGATGAAATGTTGAGAAGAAAAAGATTTTTTGTGAAGATAAGTAATGAAATGAGAACTAGTTGAGTCGAGAAAGATAAAAAAATTGAGTCAAGTAAGTTTTTTTATTTAATTAAATTATAAATTTTATTATATATAAAATAAAATTAAAAATTTAAATATACTAATAAAAAAATTAGTTTTTAAACAAATTTTAAACAAAAATAAAAAATTAAATTACATGCACTTCCTTTTTCTTAATAAACACTCTCTCCCGTTTTCCTCATTTTCCCCAGTCCAGTCGACAAGCAAAACCAAGGTACACGCGAGCGAACTCGACCATCAGATTATGGCAGAAAGCAGAAATTGAAACGAAGCCCCAACAATTGCGAATTTCTTCCCTCCCCCAATCTTTTCCATCAAGGTACACCCACTTAAAGTTATGAGTCGTTGATTATATATGTATGTTTTTCTGGGTTTTTTCCCTAGCTAGATCGACTCCATGTTTAAGGTCAAACAAGGTTGGTTAATCTTCTAATTGAACCTGTTTTTTACCATTATCACTAATGATAACTGATGTGAATTGAAAGTTCTTGCTTTGGGCATTCCCAGTTTTCTGTTTTGCAATGCTTTGTTCATCCATCAGGATGAACAACTTAGCAAATGGCGTTGCAATCTTCTTTTCATCTGTCTAGATGAAACCACACGACATTGTCATGTGAGGTAGCTAATGACAAGACATGTGTAGATTATTTTCATTTGATGTCTTTGTTTTGGAAGCTATGAAGAAAGTTGTATTTTTTTCTGATTGTTTTAACTTTGTGCAATATTATGGATTAAAGTGAGACACAGAGGCTTGAGGGGTTTTATCAGGCAATTATCATCAAGTCCAGCCGGGACAATGTCGAGCCGAGGTGGCAATAGTCATGGAACTGCAAGGAAACGTAATTTACCCTCATGGATGAGTTCTAAAGAAGATGGAAATGATAGTGATGAAAAAACCAACCAACCAAGAAGCAAGGGCAAATCCAAGAAGGAGCAAAGCCCCGTTGAGGTAGAAAGGAAAGGCAGTTTGGATTTCTCAAAGCTTATGGTACTATAGTTATTTGAGTATCCATTACGTGTTTATGAAATTCTGTTTTTGAGCCATAGCATTAATAAGTCGTTTTTTATCGTGTAGGAAGGAGTAGTGTTTGTGCTATCAGGTTTTGTGAATCCAGAGCGTGGTATTCTACGGTCACAGATGCTAGAAATGGGTGCAGAATATCAACCTGATTGGGATTCGAATAGCACCCTCTTAGTATGTGCTTTTCCTAATACACCAAAGTTTAGGCAAGTTGAAGCTGACGATGGAACTATTATATCAAAGGTCCAATGCTTACTTTAAGCCATGATTTCTTGTTTCATGTACGGCACAGTAAGGTTGCTGGGTGAAGGCATTTGTCCAACCTTGCCAAAGATGAACGGTTTAAAACTTTTTAAACACAATTTATTCAATGGCTTGTATATGATATCAGAAATATGTGATTGAACTTTGGCTTTTTATCAAAAAAAGAAGCAGAAAAAAAAACTTTTACAAACTGAAATCTAGCATTACAGTGATTAGCTTTGGATAGCCAGTGATACATCGTGTGAGATTCTCAGTTTGGTGTCCATTGTTACTCCTCTCTTCTTTCTTATTCCCCCTTGCGTGGTACTTTCTATGATTTCTCATTCTATTTATGCAGATCTTGGTGGTAAAACACCGCTCAATGACGTTCTTTCATTATTTGTATTTCCTTAGCTTTGAAGAAATTTTAAGCTTTTGGATTATCAAGTAATTTATTCATATAGAAATCCACATGCAGTTGTCTCTTAAGCACTAAAGATTTATTGCAGATCTAGTTCATATTATAAACTCACATCTTCAGTTTATTGTTCAATTACATTTCACATTTAACATGCTTTAGTTGTTTTATTGCTTACAACGAGCCCCTAACTAAAATCTATCATTATTAATGTTCCCCGCGGAGATATTACTCAT
This sequence comes from Primulina eburnea, assembly GCF_022965805.1. NCBI lineage: Eukaryota > Viridiplantae > Streptophyta > Magnoliopsida > Lamiales > Gesneriaceae > Primulina > Primulina eburnea. Next base: position 56,966,959 of record NC_133101.1, read on the forward strand.
ATTTGTTTGTCCATACTCTACCCCTAAGAATGATACATGACTTTCTTTTATTTCCTTTTTAAATCTTCTTTACAGGATTGGATATCACAGTGTTATAATCAAAGAAAACTTGTCGATATAGAATCATATTTATTGAATGTGGGCAAACCATGGAGGAAGCAACACATTTCTCATGAAACCAGCCAAGGTCTGTCTCTCTCTCAGCTCACACACACGCTCACCCTCTCTCTCTCTCTCTCTCTCTCTCACACACACACACACACACACACACACACACATGCATGCTACACTGTTATTTTGTAACACTACTAAGCTATACCTGTAGACGTAAAAATTCCGATGCCTAAGAAATCTTTGAAACAAGAAGAGAAGGGCTCACATTCGAAGAAGAGTATTGCATCTTCCAAGGTACTTATATTTCACCTTTGTTAGAAAAATGCATTTTTGTATTGCATTTTGCTAGAACATTAAATTTTCTTGCATTCAGATGAAGCCATCTATCTACCAGTTATTGATCAGTTGAGGTCTTGAGGATCATAAATTGTTGCAATGGTGATTATACTTGAAATGGATATAGATATTATACACGTTGTCCTGATAGTTGCATTCTTGTTAAAGATTTGCAGGCTAGAATAAGATGTAGTCGTAACCTGTTGGTGCTTGTGATTGTTCATGCACAATCCACTATTAGTTTTTATCTCATGTCTTAAGTACGGGGTTTCTTCTTACCAGATGAAAGGTTGCTTTTCTCCTCAAAAAGTTAAGAAGTGGGCTGTTGAAGATTTGAAACGAACCATATCATGGCTTGAAAATCAAGACGAAAAGGTTAGTTGCAATACTAGTATCCGTTCTTTAATGGTCTTAAAAGTTAAAATTTACTGGAGATTGATACTGTGACGCCAGTTTTATCTGAACAATTTGTTAATTAAAATATTTGTACTTACAATATGGCTGCAGATAATGTTGGACCATATTTTTTCTCACCTGGAATTTTTTTTTGAAACATTGTTTAAAATATTTAGTAGTATTTGTCTTCTTTCTTCCTCATTGATTATAATGGTCTGTTCCCATCTCATTTATGTACGATTAGACCTCTAATAGTTATTAAATCTTTGTGGTAGTGTTGAATTTATAAACTCATAAGAAGATTTTTTATTTACCAACGCTGTTTACTTCTATGTATCATGTATGTAAGTCCTGGATTTATCATAATTTTTGTACTTTGTTCTTAAACCATACTTTTATCTTGTCATTAGCGCTATTGAGTTTTTATATTTCTGTAGCCAGATCCCCACGAGATAAATAACATAGCTTCTGAAGGAATCCTAACATGTTTGCAAGATGCCGTAGATGCCCTCAAGCAAGGACAGGTATACCATTAATTAGTTTGTTTTTTCTTCTATTTCCATGATTTAATTGCCTCTGCCAAATACTTTGGCACGTGATAACATATTTGATCTGATAAAGTTTAATATTGCATGCATAGATTTAAAATGAATGCGGTTCTTGGAAACAATAGATTATCTATTTTTTCTTGCACTCCCATCACATTTTTATATTCCAAGATGTTATCATGGGCATATAAAACTTGATATACTCCTGTTTCTATACTGATTCTTGCTCGCTTGAGATATTGTAGTGTGACTTTATATCATATGTTACAATGTCCTTTACACGTCATTGTTACCCAATATGCATATCTTCTGAGGCAGCTGATTTTATGCATTATTAGGAAAAACACGTAAAATTTGAATTTGAACTATGTTACTTGTTCCCGGGCATACCCCCCTGTTCAGTTCGTTCTTGGATATCTTGGTCTGAAATTTTTTATATAACGCATTACATTTGTTGTCTTTTAGGACATCCAAGCTATAGCTGAAGCATGGGCATGCGTTCCTCGATTAGTCAAGGAGCTGGCAGAATTGGACTCAGCAACAGACTCTAAGGCTTCACTTAGCAAAGAAGATCTCTGCAAGGAAGCAATGGTCTGCAAACAGATCTACGAGCTCGAATTTCTCAACGTGCAGCCCCAATCTTATGGGAACAAGAAAGCTCCTAAGGATCAAGAGAAGTATGCCAGAGATGTCGCCTCTTATGACAGTGATGAAACGATTGAGATGACAGAAGAGGAAATTGATGAAGCTTATAACTCCATAGCTTCTACCCTGTAACTCTGTTAAAAAAGCCTTAAACTGCATTTTTCAAATATTTTTCTTATATTATTCCTTGTTATTTGACCTTATTTATATAAATGAGCATCACAAACAGGGCCCGTTCATGTACAGATTAAGCAAATACATAATCTCTGACTTGAGCTTAAATATTCTAACGAAACCCTTTAGAATTTTAAATAAAATATATATCTATCTATTTAAAAGATTTTTGTACAATTTTTTTTTTTTGTATAGAGTGGATTATATCGAAATAATATTTTCACATTGAATTTTGTTCTTGAGTTTTTATTCTTCATGTCCTTATTTATATTTGTTTGTTTTTGAATCCAATTGTAGTTACTATATGGATATTTTGTTTAATAATAATGTACTGGATGTAATTTTAGGAGACGTTTCTCCCAACGTGCCATAAACACATGGTTCACGTTCAATAAATATAACATATGTTTTCTCCTATATTAATTAAAAAACTAGAAACAACATTTGGAATCTAGTATAAACAAAAGATTGGAATTAGAGCAAATTAAACTTAAAACGAAATGACTGATCATTGAATGATAAAAAAGAAATTTTGTTTTTCAAGTTACTTACAAATTGTACAACAATACTTGAAGTCAATTAGTTCATTAAATCCGAGGAAACCACAAGAATAAACAAATAGTACAAACAAAGATCGATCTATATGTTGCTTCATCAATTAATTCATTAATCCGATGTTGCCAACATATATTACAAACAAAGATCGATCTATTAAACAATTAAAGAACATATACAAATTGCTATAACGATAATGTCACCAAAGAAACATCATAGTTCTCATCAAAGAACACAAAATTAGAGGGAAAAAAGGGAAATAAAAAATTACTTGCGAGTTTGGAAAATTTCAACGAAGCATAGATATAAAATAAAGATTAATATTGTGGGTTTTTAAAATTTCAAGAATTTGCTTCACGAAAATGAAAACCAAAAAATAATGATAGCATAATTTTAAGATTTAAAATTTATATTTATACGAACAAAAATACTTGTAAAGTATATATATTTTTAAAAAATTAATAATAATTACTCAAATATTTTCGTAAAAACAATTAAAACTCAATTTCGACCATTGATCTAGAGTCGAATTTTGATCGAACGACTCGCTTGAATTCTAGGCTAAGATAATTGAGGTAAATAAATATCTTACGAAAATGTAAAATAACAAAACTATCCTTTGCAGCTGTTTACTGTGCTGGTCTCTCTATCAGAATCGTCACTGTTGCCAGTAGGTTTGCGCCAGATAAACCCTCCTCTCATTTCTCTCCCGACCCCTCGTAATTTCTCCGGCGAACTTTCAATGGGGGCTTCACTTCCTCCCAAAGAGGCCAACCTCTTCAAACTCATCGTTGTAAGTTTGCATCAATCTGAAATTTCCCTAGGATTATTATGCATTTGATCATGATTATTCATTCCACTATACGTTATCGGTTTTTTCCTTGCGTTTAGCATGCGGCTTGTGCTTGTTAGCTTATGCGTAATCCCTTTTGTCGTTTGATCAGGAAGCTATGATTTTGTCATTTTTGTGCAATTTACATCTTATTCAAATTTCTGTCTTTGGTCATTACACTTCGGTTAAGATTTTTGTTCTGCTTTAGAAAGTTGTTTTTGTGTGAAAAGGCGTTTTTTTACTTGAAGGAAGAATAGATGGCCCATTCTGAGATTAACGAGGCTTATATCAGAAGCCATTGTTCTTTAGTTGTTTTATGTATGCTGCATGCTTGAAATCAAGTAAAGGTTGTATCTTGAGGATATTATAGTCTCTAGTCGACTGAATTGATCTTTATGATTTTAAAATATATAGAATGTTTGGGTCTTGTTGAAAGCATTTTAATTGTTAGTCTGTTAAGATTTTAAAATTCTTGGAATTATTTTGAGTTTTTTGTGTTTGCTTGAATATTTAACACTGTGCTAAACTCTAGCAAAGTCAGCAGGGACTTAATATGAGCAAAACTATAATTAAGACACAAATAGTTGACAAAGTAAACAAATGTATGCATTGAAGAGAGATAACAAGTGTTCAAAGGTGTTGTAGCTCATCAATGTCCTCTCCTTTTCCACTCCAAAGGGAACTTGTTAGAATTTTTTATTCGTGAAGTACAGTTTACAATGACCTTTTTAAGATCACGTGATTGCAGCTCCTGGCTCAGTTTGTGGTTTCATAGACTGTATAATGTTACACTGACAAGGACACGAAAAGACTAGGCGACATGGATTCTTACAAAAATTAGGATACAACAAGCCAATGAAACAGCTGCATATTTATATACACATATGTCTACATACATTGTATATATTAGCACGTTATCACTAAATGTATCCAAATTTAAGAAAATATCAGTAATTATATATCAGCTTTTAAAATTACATATGGTCCAACAAATAATCGATTTATTAAAAAAATAAAAAGGTATGACTTTTTTTTCACGATTTGAAATTGAAATCATTATTCAAAAGTAATTTATATGTAATAAAATAAATTATAAAAAAGTGATTCATTTTTCTACTTTGTACCCCAAAATTCAAAATTTTTGCGCTAAATCTCAACATCTCCAAAATGTGTGACAATCCATACAATCGTGTTCAAAACGTGTATGACACACTTCACAACAATGTCCAAGCTGTATCCTCCTCATGTCCGATGTTTTTTTCTCTTTTAGGTTTCAAACACATGTCTGAGCTTTGCTCCTAGTCATATCAGTGGTAGCGTATTTGACACAACATGGGTCAATTGTTTTGAGCATTTGTTCCTGACAGACTACTCTCAAACTCATATCTATTGGAGTGTTTAAATCCTTTTCAAGAATCCTATGAGTTGTAGAAGACTCTGGAATATTGGTCACTAAGCTGTATAACTGAAATCAATCTAGGAATGTAAGTTATCTTAGAATAGAAAGCTCCTTCAATCGGCTGTGGGCTTGGATACTTAGATTAATCTTCAAATATTTTTAACAAAAAGAAGTCTCTTGTCAAAGCTTGTATGTGCATGAACTAGGCCCCTGTTGGTTAGATTTGTTTGTTGATTTAGGCATCATTTTTGGTTTAAGAATACATTTTCTTTTCTCCCATTTGCAGTCCGCCACTGAGTAGGATTCTGTTTTTCTTGTTTGAACAATCTCAATGTGTTTAGTTGAGAACTGTGTAGATTTTTATTTATGATTTGAAGGTGATAGTTGTATTTTTTTCATTTATTTTTCTTTGGCGTTTGGTAGTGATGAGGTCATTTAATTTAATTCGGAAAAGATTTCGCCAGATCCAATATTTCTGTCTTTATCAAGTTCTTGATTTTGAGATTAATTGTTTTGATCAACTCCGAAAATATTCAAACTAGACGATATTCATATCCAAAAGTTAAGTGAGTTAGATTCTTGATCCAAATCAGCTCTGACGAATCTTTACAATAAACCATAGTTTAGGATGCAAGACACACTAAAACGCTATAGCACCTTGGAGCTTGAGGCACAAGCTTTATCAAAGAAAAACACATTTGATGTAAATTTTAAAATTCAATATATATGAAGTGATTTATACTATAATATCAAATAATTTAAATATATTTCACATAAACAACAAACAATATAAATAAAAATTCATTAATAGATAATGTAGCATAAATCAATAACATAAAAAACTTCTGGTCGAAAGAAACCAGAACTTCTGAAATTGAAAGAAATTGGAAGCAGTAAGCTGTAAAAGCAATTGGAAAAAGAAAAAGAAAATAAGGGCAGCCAGTTACCTGATTTGAATCACTAGTAACTGAGAACCAAAACTGTAGGGCGCGTCACAGTTAGAAGTTGAGGGAGCTCAAAAGTTGTTGCACATCGTTAAAACTCACATGAATACTGGGTTTTTTATCATTAAATATCTCTGTGCTTTGGCAATAGGGCTTCAAATTTGGTTGGGCTTGAATTAATTTTTATTTACGTACAAGATTTACAGACCACTTCATGAGGTGCTCGCTTTTGCGCCTCACCCAGGCCTTGCGCAATGGGTGTGCCTGGCACCACCTAGACGCAGCCAGATGCTCGCTTTTAACAACTATGCAGTAAACTATCTTGGCTAGTTATTCTCTCAACCGTTTAGATGTCAACCACCTGCTACTGCTGTATTCCAGTTCCAGCCAATCATTCCTGCCAGTTGACTGCTACAGCTTTCGTAGATCTTCTTTACTGAATCTTGTTCTAAGATTAAATGAATACTAACCTATATGTTCTTCTCAACAACCTACTCGCCAAATAAACTTCTAAATAAGTTTTGTCATAATTCCAAAACGCCAAAATATAATAAAAATCTGAATAAAGATTTTAGATGCTTCATAACGTGAAATTTCAAGTGATAATTGATGTAGTATACTAATAAAATTCCTGGAACACGATTGTCATTGATCTTGAGTTTCTTAAATGAACAAAAGGAAAAGGATTAAGGAAGATGGAATATATAAACTGAGAGTTAAATTCATAAGAGTATGGTAGTAAACCTTCTGAGTGTACCATAGAATTTGGACTGTTTGAAGTATTATTAACAGTGCATCAGCAACCGAGATGGTGGTGTTGATAAAATTGCTCTCTGCAAGAATTGTTTTCTACTAGCTATCATATACAATGAATATCATTTGATCTTCAACTATGTGCAAGTCAAATCAATTTAAATTTCGACAATATCTTTCTTGTAAGACATGTTTGTTTTGATTCTCATGGTTTTACAGCTAGCGTGACTTTTTTGAGTCATAATCTTTATTTGATAAGTGCAGAAATCTTATGAAACAAAACAGTATAAAAAGGGTTTAAAGACTGCTGATGCAATTTTAAAGAAGTTCCCTGATCATGGAGGTATGTGTCAGTCACAGTGATCACGCACCTCTCTTCTCTTATCTTTTCATTGTGCTTATAAGTGTGTGGGAGGGGTAATGGTTCCAGGCAACATTTCAACATCATCCTTCAGACAACTTACTTGTTTCTTTTCGTTTAATTGTATATGAGCGTATGGATCAGGTATTTGCACAATGTATTTGCTATGGGAATATTTGTCTACCATTATTATATTCCAAAGCTTTTTTATTTATTGGATTTTCCCCAAGTTGAGCTAAAATATGTATGGCGAGATTTGAGATCCCGGTGATTCCCACAAGTGTCTATAACCTCCTCAAGGTGTTGAACTATGATATAAACTTATTTCGAATCTTTTAGGACCCGAAAGAGCTGTTCATACATTCTAAAGCATGCAATTTTCCTCCACTTCAATTTTACCGAGCATGTGATTTAGACATTTATACCGTGGGGGCAATTCTCCAGAGCTCTGTATAGCTTGTGGGGTACACCCTCAACGATAGGATAATATGTAAAAAGATGTAAACTGGATTGCATATTTCAAAATGTCCATTGATGTAGAAAATCTTTGTCAATAATATATTGATTTGTTGTGAATATAAATTGCTATGGAACCTGAGGATGCATTGAGCGGGGAGCTTCTCTTGTCTGTTGTATTTCTGATTTCACCTTTAACTTCTCTATTTTGTTGGGAAATTAATGGTGGATTATGTCTATTGCTCTGATCAACCTATAGAAATTGGTCACTCATGTTCTATTGAAAATGTTATATGTTGAGCGATCCAATGGTCTCCGTGTAAAAATACCAAAAATCTTCTTGGCTTCTTGAGCTACATGCTCTTTGCTTTGTGACATTCATGATAGTTTTGATAATGCGCACTGAACTTATATTTGTTCATGGGATGAGGGGGGTAACAGGATAAGAGCTGGTAAGGTGCTTATTCGCCAAGCAGACTGCTTTGGGTTTTGTCCATAGATGCTAGTTTTTCACTCTTGATACTCGTTTGTGTTATTATCATTTCTTGTTTTTATTTTTTGGTTGTAGAAACTCTATCAATGAAAGGTTTGATTTTGAATTGCATGGATCGCAAGTCAGAAGCATATGAACTTGTTAAGCTTGGATTAAAGGTTAATTCATATTTACCGTTACTTGAATTTAGTGTAAAGGCCATTATGCTTTAACTGACTACCTTATTGTTTACACATCAAATCCACTTCCCATTTGTGCAGAATGACCTTAAGAGTCATGTTTGTTGGCATGTTTATGGTCTTTTGTATCGGTCGGACAGAGAATATAGGGAAGCGATTAAGAGTTATCGCAATGCGCTTAAAATTGATCCTGATAATATTGAAATACTTCGGGATCTCTCTCTTTTACAGGTATGCAACATCATAAGCACTTTTATGTGATATTTTATTGAACGGGAAGTCTTGTTATGCTAGAAGCGAGAGATGTAATATATATTTTGAAAATTAAATTGTTACGGTATTTGTTCTCAAATTAACTTTTTTTCTCTTCACCCCTCTGTGAGGGAATGTACATTTTGATCCCTTGCTGAATTTTTAATTAGGCCTGGTTGATGGAATGATGAATACCCATGTTTTTATTTCCTGTATTGTCTTTTTAGTCAACAAAAAGTCATACCAGGCTGGATGTACAAAACAGTGTAGAGACTTGATTAGTCACATAATAATAGATCATATGCTAGACATACAAAACAGTGTAGAGACTTGATTACTAACAGAATAATAGATCATCAAAACAGATTAACTTAGTGTTTGTAAAATGCTTAAAAAAACGTGTCTACAAAATTTTCTTTTACAAATTTTTGCAATTCATAAAAGAAAAATCACCTTTTAAGCATTTGCAAACGCCACCTAAGTAGATTTGTTTGTGAATCTGATTGAGAAACTCAATTTCCGTGTAAACTTAGTATAAACTTTTCTTTTCACGAGTGCCAATTGAAATGTTTCCCAGATGTCCACGACATTGTCTCGCAAGTCGCAATCTGTACCCTTGCTAATATTTTTTATGTCTTTTAAAAAGTTAAATCGCTTGAGCCAAATAGCTTGGTTAAAGTGAGACCATGGAGTTTAAATAACTTGTTTAGAGTTAACTTCGACAAATGAACCTGGAAATTATTCAAAAAGAGAGGGCAATAGGGCATGAGTGTCTCTGTGGAGATTCTTATTATCACAAGTTTAAAACAGTTCAATAGATATCAACAATCGCCCTTCGGATTTTGGCAAAAGGGCCTCTTTTTCGATCTCTCTTCAAAAACCTTGCCTAATTTTGACATGCACCGTGTTCTTCTTGTGCTACCTATGTTAGTTTTAGATGTGTTCTGTTGTGTAATCCATAAAATGTCTAGTATGCTGTTGGACATGCAATGCATTTTTCAAAGGTTGTGAACTAGTCATCTTTCCATACTGTTCTAACAATCAAATACTTGTCCTCTGGATCTGTCTTCACGAGTGTTTGTTCAAATGATTCCTTCAAAATTTTCTAAACAATTGAGGAGAAAAGAGATTAAATTGTTTATAGTTCTTTGGACTCTTTCCCGTCTTACAAAGTAGAAAAATAATATATTAAAACTTTCTGCTCTAACTTGTTAGTAGCTTAGGTTTTTTTTTTGGACATTGTCCAGCTAATATTGTGCCATGTTGTTTCCATATTTGTTTTCCAGGCACAAATGCGCGACTTGTCTGGTTTTATTGAGACGAGGCAACAATTGCTCACCTTGAAACCTAATCATAGAATGAACTGGCTTGGATTTGCTGTTGCACATCACCTGAATTTCAAGTATGTTGTGGTTATTTCATTGTCTTAATATTTCATGCATCTCTTTCTGATTTTTTTAAAACACCTTGGAGGGAGGATATATTATTTTGCCCTTCTTCTTTAGAGCTCTATGGTTTCTTTTGCAGCCTTTCTGCTCAGCCTCCACCCCACCTCTTCAAAATATAAAGAATATTAGTAAATAATTTACTCAAATTAAATAAAACTACTAGCAAGTAAAGTAAATCCATGTGTCTAATTGGTAATCCATTTGGAGTATCAGACATATTTGAAGCTATTTTGTAATTGAGGATTATAATTCACAAAGTCAATGACCAGAGACAAATTCTTCATGGTATATGTGGTAACATATACTTGGACAAACTTCTTATTTTTGGATGGAAGAGATTGATAGTTTATTTTGTATACTTAAATACCGACTCGTAAATGTTGATATTTAAGTATAGTATAAAAACTCGGAAATCTTGAAAGCCTAATTAATTGCATTTGGTTTCTCATTTTGTGATAGTACTTACCTTTTTTAATTTCTAGTGCATTGAAGGCGGTTGATATCCTCGAAGCCTATGAAGGGACACTCGAGGATGACTATCCTCCTGATAATGAACGTTGCGAGCATAACGAAATGCTTTTGTACAAGGTACTGGACATGATTAACTTTAGGTTGTTGACTGGAAGCTACTCGTGTATCTATAAATTCCTTGAAATATTTTCTTTTACCTTTGTTACATTTCGTGTAGTAGATGTAGAACATATTGTTTTAGCATATAATTGTTGTACTTTGGAGCTGAGTTTGACGTTGCATGGCGTACAAGTGCTTGAACCATATGCACTTCTTTTGTTAGTTTCCTGGAATTTGGCTGTTTTATTGTTATTCACAGTGAGGCAGTCTTTTACTGCTCTCTTCGAGACTTGCACATTGGCATAGAATTTGGTCTCTAATTTACTTTTTTACTTGTTTAAATTAGATATTGGATATTATGCTCTCGACAAAGCAGGTTCCGGAGCTAGTGTTGAATGAACTGCAATGCATCTGGTTAACTTTGTCTAATATTATACGGGGACAGAAATTTATGTCTTTCCTCTGATTCTTGGGTTTTCCTCTTGCTTCGCAGTTGTGCATCTTTAAAATATAGAATTCTTCTGACAAATATCTATGTGATTATTACATATCTATTTATAGTTTAATCAAACATTGGAGGTAATATTTGCTACAGATTTCTTTGTTGGAAGAATGTGGGTTGGTTCAGAGGGCTCTTGAGGAGTTGCGCAACAAAGAATCCAAAATTGTAAGTGGTTGTAAAAGAATTAGGTGCACTGATATTTTATCTTGTTGTTAGACACCTAATATTTTGTAGTTCTGTACTGTAGATCGATAAATTATCTTTCAAGGAGCAGCGGGTCTCTCTACTCGAAAAGCTTGGCCTCTTTAACGAAGCAGAGGAGTTGTACATCGTGCTGCTTTCTATGAATCCTGACAATTACAGGTATCGTATTATAATAAATTTCGCCTATCAGAAACACATCACTCTCAAAGGTTTTAGTTACTACATTGGTTTGTTACATCCTTGTAAACTTGTGAAACATGGTGTTTCAGTGTGATCATTACATGTTCCTATTTTGATCCGTTGATTTGGAGAAATTATTGTTTTAATATTACAGGAGAAATGTTGTGAAAATTTATTTTTACTTCTTGTTCCTTGGTTGGTTTTAAATGTCAAAGCTTGAGACAAAACAGCTCTTTTCCAACAAAATTTTTGCCAACAGTATTTAAAAAATATCAAAATACATTGTGCTTTCCTTTGATACAAGTGGAGAAGTGGCTGCTGAGAGTCGGCTCTTATTTGTTCAGTTTTAGGATTGATTTTTATTGAATAATCAATTATTCAATCTATTTGAATTATCAGTTTTGTTTTTATCGAACATTTCAATTCACCTGAGTGATTAGATTTATCATCACATTTCTAGAAGTTTCCGCATATATTCTTGTCGTACTTTTAATCTCTCGCCTATTTAGGTACTATGAAGGCCTCCAAAGGTGTAAGCAACTATATTCTGTTGATGGTCACTATTCTTCTGATGAAATTTGTCAGTTGGAGGCCTTGTATGAATCTCTTAGCAAACAATATAAGAGGTCATCTGCTGTGAAGGTAACACACTGTTTTTTTTTTTGTTATCTGCTTCCTGGAAACTGCATCATCTCCTCTAAAATTCTATGTGAATCAGTCACGCTGCACATAATTAAAAATTTAAGGTTGCAATTATTCCGTTTGTAAATGTCTAGTCACGCAGTTTATAATTTAATTTCCAGGAACTGTCTGTTGACGTTTTACTTTAGAACCTATTTTCGGCTTCTTTTGATCATGCTTTTACTTTACAAATTTGTATCAAGTTTTCCCACGGAAAGGAAGTCTAGAATCTCATGGAAATGTTTTTGGGCCTTTGATTTTTCCAGATTTTGTTTTAATTATTTTATTTTCTTGAATATCCATTGGACAGAGAATTCCACTTGATTTTCTAAGTGCTGAAAAATTTCATGTGGCAGCTGGACATTACATTCGACCTTTTCTGTCAAAGGTACCCTATTCAGTTGTTATTTTTACTAAATTGTTGGCTAGTTTGGGAGATGTTCTACTCACATATATTTTGATTCTTGTGTAGGGCATCCCCTCTCTATTTTCTGATCTTTCTCCTCTTTATGATCACCCTGGAAAGGTCAGTGAATTCTTCTATATGAATATTGATAATTGCATGGATGCATGGAGTTGTATGGTTGATGATGTTTAAACTTTCCATACTACTTTTATTCAGGCAGATATTTTGGAGAAGTTATTTCTTGAGGTAGAGCACTCTGTCAAGACAACAGGTGGATTTCCAGGGAGGTAATTTCCCTATGCCATTTCTTGGTATGGATGTGTGCAGAGATGAGCTTTTTTTGTTCTCGCCTAATTTACTTTTTGGTTACATGTTCTTGCCTGACTTTACCTTTATTTATACTAAATTAATTTTCGTGGTCCAATGATTCATGCATATCCAAATTTCTCTTTGAAGTTCCTTTTTTCTCATTCTGAACTATCCTTTTTGTAGGTTACATTCAAATTCTAGCGCTTTTGTGAGGTCAATCTATAGATGGAATTTTATAAATAGGGTGAATAATTCAAATTCATGCATGTTCTATGGAGATTTACCACAACTGCATACAAGTTTGTATGGTGCCCATGTTGGATATTTTATTTTTTACCTTTTTATATATCTACTGATATGTTGAGAATATTTGGCATATAGTTAGATTCGGAATGACTTTAAATTTTACCGTATTTTCAAACTCTTTTATGGTTCATATTTGCATGTCACTAGAGGCTCATTGACCTCAACCCCTTGGTTGGATTTTTAGTTTCTCCATTATACAGAATGTCATTTAAATTAAATATGATGGTATGTGCAGTGTTGACAAGGAGCCACCTCCAACACTTCTGTGGACTTTGTTTTATTTGTCTCAGGTAAGCTGTTACTCTTTGATGCATATGATGTTTTCACTTCCCACAATAGCTTTGCTGAATTTTGTCTTGAGTTTGTTAAAGAAGCTTTCTTTGTTTTGCTGATTTGCTTTCTTTGTCCAGCATTATGACAGACGCGGTCTATATGATATTGCTCTCAAAAAAATTGACGAGGCCATAGAACACACTCCAACTGTTATTGATTTGTACTTGGTGAAGGTAATTATATGCTAGTACTATTTTATCTATTGCACTGTTGATGTTTTAGTGAATATTTTCTTACAGTTTTATTCCTTGAAATCAGTTGAGAAAAATCAGTTCCTCAGATGAGATTTGAGTAAGCATTGGAGATGTTTGTGTTTCGCAAAAAGGCATCTTGTGTTATTCAGTGTTTGTTAGTGGAGAATAATTTCCTGTCTGCATTTTGTTTGATATGGTCGCCATATTTCCTTAGAAGTGGAAATTTAAGTAAAGGTCTAGCATTGGAAAGAATCCCCATCACTCTCTCTTTGCTTTTATTTTATTTTAAGTTATAAAGTTTATTTCGAGGTTACCATTGCAAATATGTAATGAGTCTGACAGAACTAATGTTTCTGTTATTGCTCTAGATGCATCTAGGTATTGAAGTAGATGTTCCATCGGTAACTTTTCTTCTTCAATCGCGGCAACTGCTCCAGGTAGAGGTAACTTCGTATATTAGAAAGATAGACTAAACGAGATTGAGCTTCGAAGGTCATTGAGGATAGTGGTAGGCAAATGGTGGATAAGAAATGGCATGAAGCAATTATTGTTACCAAAGGAAAGGTCAACATTTCGTGGGAGCATATACAACTTGCTCTTGGTAACTCTGTAAACAAGAGGGTTGAACTATTTCCGTTTCAAGCTAATAAAGCCGTGTGGTGGCCTTCCAATTTGTCAGAATTAGACGGTTCTTCGACAAAGGGGTGTCTTTGGTCTTTGAGGAGTGGAGACCAGAAATCAACACGTCAGACATGGTTTATAATTGCTGCAGTAGCTGGTTAGGATCTTTGGCCTACGTTGGAAATTATGGTCGCCTGATACTTTTAAAATTGTCGGGGTTTGTTGTGGGGGTTTGATGGACATTAGCGTTGACATGTTATACTTCAGAGATCTTGGGGCAACTAAGATCAAGGTGAAAGGTACCGAAGGAAGGTTTATAAAAGTAGGATGAAGATTCTGTTGGATGGGGGGACTACAGAGATTCGAATTCAGGTTGATACTTTTGACATAACAGCCTGTGAGTACTACGAACGACAATCATATGCTCAAGTCGTGGTTAATGGCAAAAGGAATTTGACGGGTTGGGGTAATTCAAACATTCGTAGAAAACAAAGAGTCGCAGATTCTATCAGCTGCTCTATCAAAGGGGCCAAGGAATCGGACGTTATACGAGATCAAGTATTAAACATAGAAGACAAGATAAATTTTTTGGATCTGGCTGGCAATAGTGGGGAATAGCAGAAGCACGACGACTAGGCATCAGAGGAAGGCGCGACGTTGGCACCCCATTGGGGGGAAATGTGACTACGATTTCAAAAAGAATTGTCCCTAAAGAAGTTAAAGAATTCAGAAGATCACCCATTCAATCCCTGATAAACCACGAGTCCGAGGAGCAAGCTAGGCACAAAGACTTTACTGCCTACATATAGGAAAACTTACAACAGAAGACAATTCAGGAGTATCAAAGAGGGTATTGCTGGCCCTGAAGATAGTGGTTTACCAAACTCAAGTCTATTGAATCAGGAGGACATTAGTAAGTTGGGGGTGCTCGATTTGGATGATAGAGAAGAAACAATTTTCATAGATACATAATAAGACGACTCTTTGGAGGATGGTTTCGATTTCTCTGAGTTTGATAGCCGTGTCTCTTGTCAATCAGAGTCTTCAGCTCACACCGAGGAAGAGGTAGCGGATCTTAAGGGGCTGTTCTCATCATCTCTGGGACCTTTGCCTGCTACCGTGTCACTTCAACCGGAAAATGTGAAACCTATAGTGGGAGAGGTACTATATTGTTTTCATTCATCATTTCTTAATCACTCAATCAAGCTTTATTCTATTCTCTCTGCGTCGTTCTTTGTTCTGGGGTTGTTTGGTTGTTTTCTAGGAGGAGGGCAAATGAGGTTAGATGCTAAGACGAGTATAGAGATTAATTTCCAAAGGGGGCTGAGATGGAGATCAAGTCTTGTGCTGAGAGTACGATTCCGGGAGTGTATTTCAGAGTATAAGTGTTGGGAAGGTGTCAAGAAATCAACTGGCGTCTTAAGCAGAGAACTAAACAGATTGAAGTGCGGGATTAACTACGAGAAAGGCTCGACTTCGAAGGGTCCAAATGCGTTAATATGAAAATATGCTCTTGGAACATTACTGGGTGGAAGGGCAACAAGAAGGCAGAAACTAGTTCGCACTGTTTTACGCAACGTAAAACCGGATATTGTGGCGCTTCTAGAAATCAAAAAACAAACAGTGGATAATCGATTCATTGCAAGTTTGGAAGTTCAGATTTGTTGATTAGGTAATCTTACAGGCATTAGGAAGATCTGTGGGTATTTTAGTGATGTGAGATCCTAGAGTGGTGGTGGCCAGTGATAATTTGATAGGGGAATTTTCGGTCTCGATTGAGATTCGTTGGAAAGATGATATCAAATTGGGGTTCTCAGCTATTTACGGACCATGCAAGCCAAGAGATAGAGAACTCTTTTCGGACGAACTGGCGGGCTTGAAATCAATATGTGGTGACAAATGGTGCTTGGGAGGAGACTTTAATGTAGTCAGAAACACGGGAGCAAAGATGAATGGCCTTTCAAATACTACGAGCATGTCGTGTTTTGACAATTTGATCAGGGAATTGGGACTGCATGACCCGCCTTTATTGAACACAAAGTGCACGTGGTCTAACTTCAGGGCTAATCCGATTTGCTGCCGTTTAGACAGATACATGTTCTCTAGAGGATGGATGAACATTTTCCCCACTTTTTGATTCAGATTTCCACGTCTCTTAGCAAACATGTTAGCAATTTCATCAGTGTCGTGGACTTCCCGGTTAACTCCAACTTTGACTAGGATCTGCGTTTCAGAAGAGCTTTAAATGAGGTCGAAATTGTTGAGTTCAGCACTCTATTAGGGGTCTTAGATACAGCTAATTTGGAGTTGGGCACAAAGAATTTTAGGGTTTGGTTGGGGGATTTTTCAGAGTCTTTTTCTGTTAATTCTTTCTTTGACTCTTTTTTTACGATCAACAACCTTCTTTTATTCCTATCTGGAAAGCACCTATTCTGCATGAGGTTGAATTTTTCTCATGAACTGTGGCTTTGGGAAAATTGCCGACTTGCGATTCGTTGCAAAAACGATGGCATGTCTGTGCTTTAAGCCTGCACTGGTGTAGCATATGTCGGAACAAAGAGGAGGATCAAGACCATCTATTGTTGCTTGTTAGTTCACGACCGGAATTTGGATAAAAGTATTGTAGGAATTGGGTTTCGAATGGATCTTTTCAAGAAAGACGCATGACATGCTTCTTTTGGAGCCAAGCTTACTTACCGGGAGGAGAGTTAGGAATTTTTGGTATTTGGTAGTTCATTGCCGATATTGGTCAATTTGGTTTGAGCGGAACAACAGAATTTTCACAGACATAGCCGAGTCTGCGGACGAAGTATGAGAGAAGATTAAATTCAGAGTCGCGAGTTGGACGACAAAGTTGCTAGAGTTTAACCACCTTTTTTTTCAGACGTAGTGAGAGATTGGAAATTTCTATGCTATTAACGAAAG